>NC_090440.1:271353888-271654539 GCF_031143425.1 Pleurodeles waltl
GCTGATTGACGTGTCCTGGGGACAGTGGCATGAGCCAACTGGGTGGGTACTGTGCTGGTGTTTCCTGAGGGGGGCGGTCTCTGTGGTGGGTTGGGACTGTGGCAGGGGAACCGGCTGTCCAGAGGCCCTTGATGGGCCAGGTTGGTCATCCTGATTCAGGCCTGCAGAGCTGCTGTCATCACTGTGGGCCTCTTCAGGGGGAGGACTGGATGTAGCTGAGTTGCTGTCATCACTGTGGGCCTCTTCGGGGGTGACTGGATGTAGCTGCCACCTCCTCTCCGGTGACGTTGAGTAGGGGTCCTGTTGGGATTCAAATATATTGTTAATGTATCTGCGTGTGCCATCTTGTACATGGGTGTGTTTCCCTGTATGATTGTGCTTTCCCTGTTAGCTTGGCCTGTGTGGGTGATGAATTTGTGGGCTGGCTGAGTCTCCCTACTGGGCATGCTTTGGTGATGGGTGTTCATGCAGGTCTGTGAGTGGTGTCCATGCATTGGTGTTGCATGTAGGGCATGGTATTGGGATGGGTGTGTTGTGATGGTGGGATATATGTGAGGTGGTGGAGGGTGATGGAGTGATGGGAGTGAGGGTAAGGGTGGGGGTATGTAATGGCATGCAGGTTGGGTGGGGGATGTAGTAGTAAAGATTTGACTTACCAGAGTCCAGTCCTCCTCCTACTCCTGAGAGGCCGTCAGGATGCATTATTGCCAAGACTTGCTCCTCCCATGTTGTTAGTTGTGGGGCAGGAGGTGGGGATCCACCGTCAGTCCTCTGTACAGCAATCTGGTGTTTTGCAACCTTGGAACGTACCTTCCCCCGTAGGTCGTTACACCTCTTCCTGATGTCATCCCTAGTTATGGAGTGCTGTCCCATGGCGTTGACCCTGTCCACAATTCTCCGCCATAGCTCCATCTTCCTTGCAATGGATGTCTGCTGCATTTTTGATCCGAATAGCTGTGGCGCTACCAGGATGATTTCCTCCACCATGACCCTTAGCTCCTCCTCTGAAAACCTGGGGTGTCTTTGGTGTGCCATGGGTGTAGTGTGAGTGATATGTGTGAGGATGTGTGGGGTGATGTGTGGGGTGATGTGTTGTGGTGTATGCTGTGATGTGTGTGAATGGTGTATGGGTGAGGGTGTTCTGTGCCTCTGATTGAGTGGGTGCTCCTTGCTTGTCTCTCTCTGCTTGCTATCTTTTTTCTCGCTGTAAGGGGTTGTGGGTATTGTGGGTGTGTGTTTTATATTGGGTTGGGTGTGTGGGTGTGGTGTGTGTATGTGTGTCAGGTGTGTGTATTTTGAATTGTCCAATGTTGTGTAGTTTTGTAAGTGTGTGTGTATTTTGAGCGCAGTGGTATGTACTGCCAATGGTTTATCGTGATTGAAAGACCGCCATGGTGATTTGTGGGTTGTGATACTGTGGGTGTATTTCTGTTGGCATAACGGTGTGGGTTTTGGTACCGCCAGTTTATCACTGACCTTTGGCCTGGTGGACTTGTGTGAGTGTCTGTATTTTTGCGGAATTCTATGTGTGGGTCATAATACCGCCGCGGTCATGGTATGTTGGTGGCCGTCAGCATAGCAGTAGGCAGCATTTATTGCCAAGGTTGTAATGAGGGCCTATATCTTTTTCCTTTATTCCAGGCTGAGAAATTTCAGAAGGGTTTGACCTTTGCAGAGTAGTGTGGTAATAAGGGCCCTTGTGCTTGTGGACTGCTGCATTTAAAATAGAATAATTAATATTCTTTATGACCAATGCGGGAATCTGGGCATATTGATTGATTACGTTCCTGTTTTAATTGTAGGATGCCTTTTGCCAATCTTGGTGTCTGACACTGTGTGCGTGTAGCTGGCTGATCAAGCACAGATTTGGGAAGACATTTAGGGCCTGATTCCTTTTTTGGTGGTTGGGATACTCCATCACAAACGTGACGAATATCTGACAGGTATCCGACTTATTACAAGTTACATTATTTTCTAAGGAACTTGTAAAAGGACGGGCGGGATATCCGTCACTGTGAGGGAGTATCCCATCTACCAAGATCATAATCAGGCCCTTAAAGTGAACTTTACTGTGTGAGGGCAGGAGGTAAAATCCAGTTCAAAAAGCTAACCTAAGCCAATCATGTTTAACTTTTCCCTATTAGCGGAAGGAAGAATCTACATAGGAAATCAGTTTCAGGCAGTGAGAAAAGCCTGCGTATGATATTTTGAAATAGCAAATGCTTATGAAATGCTTGTTTAGCGAGGCTTCATTATTTATTCACGTATTCACGTGGGCTGGCTGGTCATCTCTTGGGTACCCTGAATGCAGAAGTTGAAATCAAAAGGAGGCTGCGTTTTTTTTAAATTGTACTCCCGCTGGAGATGCCCTGTAAAAGAACTGAGATATGATGGATATTTTATGTATTTTATTTACCTAACATTTTCTTTCTTTTTCAGCATTTTGTTTGAGCACCACTTGAGTTGGGTATAGTATGAAATGCATTAAATTATTAGGATATATGATAAAATATTATGCACTGTCTCCATTCCAAAATGCACGCTAGTCAAAGGCATATAGCACTTGTGTGAGGAACTGGCTATCTACAAATCAATGTCTATTTTTCTTGAATCACTGTCATATGCACTACATTGTTTTTTTCACGTTGCTATATGTAGCTATAGTCTTTGCTGGTCTTAAATGCATTTCATCACAGCCCAGTCATTTGCCCTTAAAACACAGCAGTTTCCTTTCGCAGGCTGCTTGATTTGTGAATGAATGGAGTCCCAGGGGTACAATGAAATTAGCCATGACCTGTATCCTACAAGTAAAGGTTTCCTGTTCATGTTTCCTTTGGGGGTTTTTAGAAACCGCCAGAACTTTGATCCATTCATTATCCTGATCACGGGTTAAAAACAGGCTGACATTTAAAGAACTGAAATCCTTTCTTCTGACAGCAGACACGGTAATGAGATCACGGTTTTCGTCTTCAACCATATATAGAAGAACGTGACATTATTTCCAGGTGTAATCAAATTCATATGATGTAGCTCTCGTTTCATCTCTGTAAATTCGTTCCTTGACACAAAGTGGACAACTTTGTGAAATCTGGACTGATGTTTAAAGAAAATATTGTATATGTTAGATATTTGTACTGGACAAATGTTCACTGTTTGTGAATGTTCGAAAGGTTATCCAAATAAATTACTTTAGCCACCGTAGTTAATGTATTTAAAGCAACATGGTATAACTGTTCTACAAAAGCATTTTTAGTTTTTGATACATTCCATGTTTTTTCAGCAATATAAAGTAAATTCCTTAGAACAGTGAATACGCATCAATTCAATACTGCAGTAAAGAAAACAAACTATTTAGTAGTTATCTTCATAGTGATGTTACTGTAGAAAAACTACAGTTGTTACTGTAAGTTCTTCTGCAATTAACTAACAGTTGTTGAAGCTTAGTACGCAGCTCAGGGTGTAATTAAAAAGTATTTTTTGCAAAATGTAATAAAACGTTTCTGAAACATGATGCTCTTATAATTCACTATTTTAGTTTTTAATAAGCACAGACAATGTCAGTTCGAGAGCGCCCTGTGAGGTGTCAGCATTGTTAGAGATTTTACTTTTGACATAGAACATTTCATGCATACGCAACACACATTTCAGAAACGCATCAGCCCATGTCATAGTACAGGCGATATACATATATATATATTCCAAAATTCTTATAAAAATCAAGTTACATTCTGCCCAAGTTGGCTAGTATCGTTTTGTGCGTAGTAATTGATTCACATTTTTGACATCCTGCCGATAGGAAACAATAGATGACAAGTGGATGAAGACATTCTAATCACGTTGTGCAGTGGTTCCTAACCTGTGGCAAGGCTCCTCGGGGTCCGTGACTGTTTAGAAAACTAAATATTATTAACAGATTAATAGAGTGTATATAAATAAAGTGGCTAAATGTACCATTGTAAATGTTAAAACTTTCTGTGGATGTCAAGGAATCTGAAGGCTAAAAATAAATGAGTATACTCAGATTGATTGGTGGGAGCAGTGCCGGTGCATCAAAGAGAATATAGCATGGATGTCGTGTGGCTTTAGATGAATTTAGAAAAGCTCCAACCTGCCTATTAAAGTCAATATATATATATTTTTATTTGGATTTGTTTGCAAATTAAACACAATATGTTATCATTAGTGTATGTGATTGATGGAATGCTTGTTTCTGTATTGTTTTGCAGTTCAAATCATCGACAATGTTTAGGCCAGGGTCCCTGGCTTCCAATAATGACTCACTGAGGGGGTGGGGGTCCCTGGATTGCAATAATGATTCCGTGGAGGTCCCTCGGTTCCAGTAATGATAAAGTAGGGATCCAAAGATGTCAAATAGTTGGGAACCACTGATCTAGTGCATGCGGTATAGAAGACGTAGTATGTGGTGTGCAAAATCAGACTGGAGCAGTTGGTAATGTACAGGTACATGATCTATTGTTGATAGTAGCCTATATAGGCTCTGAATCGCCAAACCTGCTAACCGTGGTCTTCGAGCATGCACTGCGTGCTCTGGGAAGAGGTTCTCGTTTATAACTGAGCACTGAGCCGGCTCAGGGTCTTAGGGCTTACTGGGCACGGTCTTTGCCTTGCACTGTTTCAACGTGATTTTTTAAAAAACTTTTAACTCCGGTTTTGCAGAAAATAAATGTCCAATTTTTCCAAAAAATGGTTGCTCTAACCTATGAATTCACAAATCCTTGGATTAAAATATCAGTCATCATATCTGGAGAATAAACAGGAGCTTTGTTTGTTTTGGGGTAGTATCTGTCCCTCTGGGAACAGGCCCATAGCCCGAAGTATAGTTTAGGAAGGCATGGCCCTCAGCTATGACCAAACATTAAAGCTGTTCTCTATAGATACATTCTTTTCCAAATATTGGTTGTACTACTAAATAACGACCCCCCAGAATATCATGATGCAAGAATATCAAGGACAGAATATTGAAAGGTAAGTGTATATAGGGAAGTATAGATTTACTAGTCCTATCTCCACATCTACGTACCTGGAAGATGTATATATATAAATATACACACTGAAAAAAACAAAGGCTACAGGGACGTTATAGTTAGGCTCACATTTTAAATGTACAAGAACATTGACATTAACCTGTTTTAGTTAGAGTTATCTCAAGTAACTATTACTTGTGCCCTAAGGTAACTATAACTCACACCAGGGCCAGCCAGACCCCTTGGCCAACCTCCCCAACCACCCAACCCCACACTGTGGACAGCCCTTTGGCTGTGTGCAGCGGGAGTTGGTCGCTGCCTGTGTCTCTGGGTGTGAGAATAGGTGTGAGAGGGTTTACATGGGGGTGAGAGTGGCTGTGAGAGTCTCTGTGTTGGTGTGAGAGTGTGTGCATCAGTGTCTTCGTGGGTGTTTCATTGTCTGAGAAAGTCCGTGAGTAAGTGTATGAGGGTTTCAGTGGGTCTGTTAGTAGGTGTATGAGTGTCTGTGTGGGTCTGTGAGTTGATGTGTGAGGGTCTGAGTGGGGCTGTGAGTGGGTTCACGAGGGTCTAAGTGGGTCTGTGAGTGGGGGCATAAGTATCTGAGTGGGTCTGTGAGTGGGTGCCTAAGGGTCTGCGTGATGTGTGAGCGGTAGAAAGAGATTGAAAGACAGAGAGAAAGAGAGTGAGAGAGATAAAGAGTTTTTTAGGCTTTGATGGATGCTATACTTAGAATGAGATTTTCCTGAGCAAATTGAAAAGAAAAATGTATTTGTCAATTAAAAAGAGTGAGATTACCTTTCAGTATGAACCTTAAACTTTTCAAGTTTAAAAGAAATTAAAGAAGGAAACGACCACGGACACACCTAGAGTAGAACCCTCAACTTTAACTGTGAGGGTCTGTGACTGTAACCTTTAGGCCATAGGTGACTCCTTACTGTGATACTTCCAGATATACCTAGGGCAGTCAAACACAAGCATGTAATTGGAAAGAAATGTGAATGTTCCATCACAAGAAAGGTTTACCAGTCAAAACACCAGTAAATAAACAAACACACTGCCAAGCGATACTAGGATTTGAACCGTCAGCCTACTGAGTAATAGCTCTGCATCCAAATGTAACTATAACATTCGGCCCAAACATCTTGCTAGCCTTACTCTTTAAAGTCATTGCATGGAGAGACCAGTGCAACGAAAAATCTCTCTCTCTTGCTCTCTTCCATCCCATTTTGGGATGGAAGAGATAGAGAGAGTGACAGGACTGCCGGGGGAGCCTGAAGGCCCGTGGTCCTAGCCAGCTCCCAACATCATGCGGGAGCCAACACTGCTACCCCAAGTAGGGAGCTGCTTTTAATAGCAGCTCCTTGCTTGCGCGAGCAATGTTTTCATCTTTCTTCACCACATGCATATTTCCTCTTTCTGCAAGTGAGAGCTGAATGACTCACTTGCAGAAAGCGAACTTTGGGGTAGATTTAGGAGCCCCTAGTGTCTCCTCACACCACATTAGCATAATTTTTTTAGACGCCAGTGTGGGCGGATGAAGCCAAAATCGCTGCGCCAAATTTACAAAGTGACGCAATGCATGCACTGCGCCATTTTGTAACCCTTTGCGCTACATTATGCCTGGCGCAGGCATAATGTATGCAAAGGGGGCATTCCCCCATTAGGGGGGGATGAAAAAATGGTACAAAGAAATTAAAGAGATTTCTTTGCATCATTTTTTTCTGTACTTTTGCTTAGAGCAAACGTGAAAAGGAGGCACATCATTGTTTACAATAGGCCTCAATGGGCTTTGCAGGATTAGCGTCAACATTTTTGATGCTAATCCTGCAAAGCTCCGAACTAGCGTACAAAATTCTGACTCTAGTTCCCTAACTACCGCCATGGTGCGCTGTATATTAAATATGGTGTACACATAGTGGCTTTAGGGGAGTGCTAAAGAGCACAAGAAAAGTGTCACATTTCTTACATCAGGGCCTTTGCTAGCTTTTGCTTAGTCGAAGCTGCCAGCGCCTACCAAGCAAAACCAAACAGCTATGTCTTGAGGGTGGGCACCCTAGGAAATAGCAGGAGCCAGCCCTGGAAGAAGGGTGGTCTCCAGAGCCATCATTGGCTTCTAGAGGGGGGGGGGGGGTGCATGGCTCCCTTCCTATGTGCATTGCCCTGGGGAGGTTGTGGTTTCTGGGGCTGCAGGGGTCTGAAACGGACCCCCTTTCTTTTTTTTCATGTTTGCCCCGGGGAGGTGGTGGTGGTCCCTGGGGCTGTGGAGGGGCCCCCACATTCAAACAAAAACAGGTCCCGGGGAGGTGGCAGTCCCCAGGGCACTGAAAAGCCAAGGAGGGGTGCAGCATGTGTCCCCCTCCTTATTTTTTACTTTTTCACCCAGGACCTGACCCACCCCAGGGCTTGCAAAAAAAAATTCAATTTTTTTTTTCCCTGGTGGGGTCCATCTAGGACCCCAGCACAAGAGCTAAGGGGTGTCTCTACCGTGGCCCCTTTTCTTTTTTTTCTCATTTTTTCCTTCCTAGTTGGCAGCCAATCAGAGCTAAGCCTTTCCCTGCACAAGCTCATCATTATTCACAAAGGCTTCACAGCCAGATATGTACAGATTTGGATTTCCTTGAATTTCTCAAAAAACACTAAACAAATTTACACCAAATAAGCAAAAGGATAATCTGCATACTGAAAGCTAGCTGTCTGCCAAATTTGGTGTAATTCCATTTAGTGGCTCGGGCTGTAGTCACGTCTAAATGTCCAAGGGAATTAATGTGGGAAACGCAAATTTTATTTACGCTTCCTACACACAAGCAATCATTCCCTTCAACACAGACACCCCTGCACTTTGGTGTAAGGAATCCTGCATTGGTGATAGGTGTAGGAAAGTACCCTCTTTTTGGAATGGTTACTTTTGGCCTGATGTCAGTATGTTTTGACTGTGCTCACTGGGATCCTGCTAACCAGGAGCCCAGTGACTGTGCTCTCTCGCTCTAAATTTGGTTGCTGGGACTTCACACAAACCACATTTGGCATACTGGTGCCCCCATATAAGTCCCTAGTATATGGGACCCAGGTACCCAAGGCATTGGGGCACCAGGGGCTCCCCATGGACTGCAGCATGTATTGTGCCACCCATGGAAGCCCATGTAAAATGTGTTTACAGGCCTGCCATTGCAGCCTGTGTGAGAAGGTGCATGCACCCTTTCACCGCAGGTTACTGCACCAGGTCACTATAAATCACCCCTATGGTTGGCCCTCATAGTCCAGAGGGCAGGGTGCAGGTACCTGTGTGTCTGAGGGCACCCCTGCATGAGCAGAGGTGCCCCCACAAACTCCAGCTCTATCTTCCTGCACTTCGTGAGTGTGGTGATGTATTTTATGCGTGTAGTGGACATAGGTTTGGTATCCCTGGGCCTGGGCATGTTTGGTATCCCACATGTTGGAATCATACCGCAATACTGTTGCCAGTATTGGTGGTATGATTCCATGCACTCTGGGGGGCTCCTTAGAGGACACCCAGCATTGCTCCCTCCAGCTTTTTGGGGTTTTCCGGGCAGCCCACGCTGCTGCCACCCCTCAGACAGATTTCTGCCCTGTTGCTGCTTAACCAACCCAAACCCAGGACGGCAGAACAAAGGATTTCCTTTGGGAGAGGGGGGTAACACCCTCTCCCTTTGGAAATAGGTTTTACATGGTTTGGGAGGGGTAGCCTCCCCCAAGCCACTGGTATGCTTTGAAGGGCACGTTTGGAGCCCTCCTTGCACATACCAGTCTGCACCAGTTCAGGGACCTCCAGTCTCTGCTCTGGAATGAAACTGAACAATGGAAAGGGGAGTAACCACTCCCTTGTCCATCACCATCCCAAGGGTGGTTTCTAGAGCTCCTCCAGGTAGCCACTTGATTCTGCCATCTTTAATCCAAGGTGGGTAGAGGCCTCTGGGAGCATCTGAGTGGCCATGTCAGGGAGGTGATGTCACAGCCTACTCCTGATAGGTGGTCACCTTGCCAAGTGACCAATCCCCCTTCTAGGACTATTTAGGGTCTCCCTCTTGGGTGGGTCCTCAGACTGGACATGTAAGACTCCAGCAGGACTCCTCTGCAACATTTATTTTGATTTCAGGATACTGGAACCACAACTGGACTCCATAGGAACCTACAATCTGCAGCTACAGCAATGACTCTGATCTGCAATATTGTTTCTCCAGGTCCTTCCAGCAACTGCAACATTTCCCCAGTTGTGCATCCTCTGAGGGTGGCAAGTTTTCAGTCTGCACCAAGAAGCAAAAAGGAATCTCCCTTGGAGGGAATGAGTCACTCCCCTGGATCTGCAGGCACCAACAGCAATGACAACCGGGTGTCTGGATCTCGTCTCTTCCTGAGCTGTGTGGATCCTGCATCACAGGATTCTTCTTGGTCCTGTCTGCCAGCTGTCCAACTTTGGAGAATGTAAGTTCTTGCCTTTCCATGCAGGACAGTACCCTTGTGCACCACTTCTCTTGCAGCTATCAAGGCTTGTTGGCATCTCCTCCAAGGGATCTTCAGGATCTTTGTAGCCCTAGCCCCCAGCAATCTTCCCTGTAAAGCACAGCCCTCAGAGTTCTTCTCCAGCGACGTGGGGCTCCTTTCCAAGTGTGCCGCAAAGGCCTCCCTGCGACTCCTGTGCTTGCTGCCTGTGGGTCATCTATGGGGGTTGCCTCCTCTTCTTCTGACTCTCCTGGTTGCTGAGAGTCACCTGGGAGTCCCTTCCATGTGTTGAGTCCCTCTGTACCTTGCTGGTCCCCAGCAGTTCCACTTTTCTTCATTTGCAGTAGTTGCCTTTCCCAAGTCTTACTGTTGATTTTTCCACACCTCAGACCAACTACAGTTCCTCAGCCAACATGGGACATTGACTGCATCACTCAGGAACTCTTCAGCTGCTTCAGGGCTGCATTGCTGACAGTCTTCGTCTCACTGTCAACCAGATCCTGCATCCACAGATGGGTGGGTAGTGGCTCCTGCCACCACCGGACACTCCAACTTGAACTGGACTTGATCCCCTTCTTTTCAAGATCTTCCTCTTCCAGGATACTCCTTTGGTTTCTTGCAGTCTTGTCTGGGTCTTGCAATATCCGTCCCTGAAGTCCTTTTGGTAGGTTTGGGGAGAACCAGTTAATACCTCTTTTCTCATGGTCGCTGGGGGACACTCTGGTACTTACCTTGGGGGTTTCCTAGTTCCTCCACCGATTCCACTTCCTTGGGTGGGGGCCCGACCTTCACTTTCTTAGTATATGATTTGGTCCCCCCTCAGGCCTTCAGTATTGTCTGTTGCTTTCACTGTTTTCTATTGCTTTTTATGCTAATTCCTGTCTGCTACTGCATGTGTTTTACTTTTACTTACCTCCAGTTGGGGTATTGCCTATGTAGTATTTTGTGTTTGTGTCACTAAAATAAAGTACCTTTATTTTTGTAACACTTTGTGGTTCTTTCACGTGAGTAAGTGCTGTGTGACTACAGTTGTATTGCATGAGCTTTGCAGGTCTCTTAGATAAGTCTTGGCTGATCATACACGGCTACCTCTAGAGAGCCTGACTTTCTAGACACTGACTACAGCTCACTAGTAGGGGATACCTGGGCCTGGTATAAAGTAATAATACCATAGGTACTTACCACACACCAGGCCAGCTTCCTACACTAGGCAGCTAAATTTAGTGCCTGCATAAGGGAAACACAGGGGCCCGTATTTATACTTTTTTTAGCGCCGCATTTGCGCCGCTTTTTGACGCAAAACGGCGCAAACCTACAAAATACAATGGTATTTTGCAAGTTTGCGCCGTTTTTGCGTCAAAAAACAACACAAATGCGGCGCAAAAAAAGTATAAATACGGGCCAGGGTGCGCCTCATTGTTGTAAATATGGTGCATCCCTGCGTCTCAGAACTGACGCAGCACAGCGCTGCCAATTTTGGTTGTAAATCTATCCCCAGAGTGCATTCTACACAATGAAAACACTGCGTTGCATCCTCCCATACCTTGGAAACCGACAGAAACTTCAAGCCATCCTCACACTTTTAATCTCCAAGCTTGACCCTTCATTATACGTAAAATACAACTAATCTTAAATACTTCTGCAATATTTCTTCTCAGCCTTCACCAAAGAGATCAGATGACTGCAGTCTTGCAAGCACTCCACAGACTAGCTATAGCAAGGAAGATAATGTTCAAGGGTCTTTGCATTGTTCACAGTTCCTCCAAGGAAAAGGACTGCTTTACTTAGCTAACAAGCTAATTTAAAGCAGTACAAACAAATCAGGACACTGCACCCTAGGCTTGCACTACCTATCATATGGATTTACCATAGGAAGTACATAGGAGGCACTGCTTTCTCAGAACAAGCCTATAGTGCATGGTAGAGTGGTGAGTTGTAATTATTATTTTCTTGTTAGCGAGCTGAAAAGCATGTGTAACAAGGTCTGCTACTTATAATAATTTGAAGGTGGGGGACAAATTGTATATGAAAGTTAAAGCTATAAATTTAGAAGTTTAAGTAGTTTAAATGTGGCTTGTATTAGGAAAAATGTTTTCCTAACTATAACTAAGCTTTAACCAGGGGTGACTGGTATTCATGGGCAAAAGGGGCGTTGTTCTGCCACACTCTGGCGAAAGGTAAGAACAGGGAAATAAACACAGAGCAGCAGAAAATAAATGAATGCTCCTAGGCAGTGTGCTGAATCTCCTGGGTGAACTCTACTGAACTTTGCAGATGTCCTACTGCACAGGTGCCAGCCGAGCGGGAGGTTTTCTTCAACCTGCAGGCACAAGCTACAGCAGTGACATCACATGAGAGGGAGTGCTGAATTAGAATGCAAGTGATCCAGTTGATTTTGGGGCGCGTGAACGATGGCTGGAGGAATTAGCAAAACTCCATTCACTTCAATGATGGGGGGTCGGGGAAGGCTGATGAGGACAAGGAGGCAGTGGGTGGCAACAATCATCACAGAGGAGCAGGTTGTAGGAGGGTGCAGGGGTCTTCTCTCCTGGCAGTAGTATATGTTTAGCACTGTCTTTGGTTTCACTTTGAAAAAAATGTTTTGGAGCTGAGCATGACAGAGTGCTCCTTATCTCACCTTCGTAGAAGCCCAAGAGAACGAAGGAACCAGCGGCGGACAACAATTGCGCTGGTGTACTAAAAGGTAAGTGTGCAGTTAAGCTCTGGCATGTCGATCAGTAGAGTATGGTGTCATAGACTCTCTAGGGTGGAGTAGAGTGTTTTAGAATGGAGTAGGGTGAAGTAGAGTATCACAGAGTGGTGTATCATCAGTGTTGTTGAGTAGTGTGCTGTGTCATATACTGGAGTGGAGTGACATATCATAGAGAGTGGCATAGAGTGGATGGGCCTAGGGTGGAGTAGAGTGGCACAGAGTATAGTACAGTGTTGTAGAGTGGAGGTGCAGACAGTGGAGTGGCATAGATCGTAGTGGCATAGAGCAGAGTATAGTACAGTGGCGTAGAGTGGGATAAAGTGTAGCAGAGGCGAGTATAGTGAAGTGGAGTACACTGGAGTAGGGTAGTGTAGAGTAGAGTGTTTATAAAGTGGAGTGGGGTGTCATAGATTGTAGTGGCATGGAGTGCAGTAGAGTGGAGGAGTGTAGCATACAGTTGAGTAAAGTGCCATAAATTGCAGTACCATGTTGTACAGTAGAGTGTAGTGGGCTTTGGTACAGTAATGAAAAGTGATGTAGACTACAGTACAGTATAGTGGTATACAGTCTAGTTCATTTTTGTAGAGTGGAGTGGTGCACAATACAGTCCATTGTTGTAGAGTGTGGTAGAGTGGATGGGCATAGAGTATTATAGAGTACAATGGCATTGAGTGGCGTAGAGTGGAGTAGCGTGCAGTGGGGTAGTGAAGTAGAGTGGAGTACTGTGCCAGAGTAGAGTGGAGTAAAGTGGGGTGCAGCGGCATACAAACAATAGAGTACAGTATTGTATAGTGGACTAAAGTATCATAGAGTAGAGTGGATTGGAGTGTTGTTCAGTGACATACAGTATAGTACAGTGTTGTACAGTGAAGTGAAGAGGTATAGACATGACTAGAGTGGCATTCAGTGTAGTAGAGTGGAGTTGCATAGAGTACAGTATTGTGTAAACATTCGAGCTGCATACAGTGGCTTATTGCATAGTAGCATAGAGTGAGGTAAAGTCTTGTACAGAGGAGTAGAGTCAAGTTGAGTGGTATTTGTAATATAGTGTGAAGTAAAGTATAATAGAGTGTATTGGTGTGTCATAGAGTCGAGTGTGATGGAGTGGATGTACCGGTGTAGTATAGGTATTAAACTGTAATACATTGGAGTGGGGTCTTGTACAATAGACTGGAGTGTTATGTTGTATAGAAAGTGTTGTATAGTGGAATAAAGTTACGCACGTTGGAGTGTACGGGCATAGAGTGGAGTATAGAGTTGGACAGTGGAGTGTATGACCATGAAGTGTAGTAAATGTCGTAGAGTACCATCACGTGTGGTAGACCTTTATAGATTGGAGTTATACAGAAGAGAGGAGAGTGTCATACAATGGAGCAGAGCAGAGTGGAGTGGCATACACTGTAGTGGCATAGAGTAGATCACCGTAAAGTGATGTAGCATGCAGTGGAATAGTGTATAGTGGAATACGGTACAGTGGAATGTAGAAGAGTTGAGTGACTTAGCATGGAATAGCATGGAGTAGAGTGGTGTACAGTGGGGTGGCATAGAGTGGATTAGGGTGCAGTGAATTAGCTAGGATCAGTAGAGTGGGGTGGCATGCACTGAAGTGGCATAGGGTAGAGTCAAGGAAACTTATAAATTTGAGTGGCTCTTCATACAGTAGAGTGGAGTGCTGAGTGGTACAGTGATGGAAACCGATGTAGAGTGGAGTAGAGTACAAGCACTCAGGCATTGAGTTGAGTGCACATTTGGAAAGTGGAGTGTATGGGGATAGGGTGGAGTAGAGTGGCATAGAGAGTAGTAGAGTTTTGTAGAGTGGACTTATATCGAATGGAGGAAAGTACAATGGAGTGGCGTAGAGTGGAGTAGTATACAGGAGAGTGGCATAAAGTGGAATAGAGTATGGTGGAGTACTGTAGTCTGGAGGGGCATACAGTGGAGTGGCATAGAGTGTAATAGCTTATATTATATTAGCGCACAGTAGCGTACAGTGGAGTAGCTTAAAGTGTAATAGCGTACTGTGATATGGCGTACAGTGAAGTGGTTCAGACTGGAGTGGTGTATTGCGGGATTGTAATACCACACAGTGGAGTAGCTACCAGTGGAGTGGGGTAGAATGGAATACCATACAGTAGATGGACAAAGATTGATGTTGCATAAAGTGTGATACTGTAGAATGGAGTGGCGAACAGTAAAATAGCATAGAATGGAGTACAGTGCAGCAGCGTAGAGTAAAATAGTGTAGAATGGAATAGCACAGACTAGAATAGCGTGTAATGGAGTGGCATACCGTAGAGTGGTGTAGACTGGAGTAGTGTACAGTTGTGTGGGGTAGAGTGAAAAAGCATACATTGGAGTGGCGCACAGTGGAGTTGTGTCCACTGGATTAGCATAGAATGGAGTGGGGTAGGGTGGAGTGGCATACACTAGAGTGGCGTAGAGTTGAGTAGCATACAGTGCAGTGGCATACAGTGAAGTGGAGACACTTTGGCCCTCATTATGAACATGGCGGTCTGGGCCGCCATGCCGGCGGTGGCGGTAATTACCCTCAGACCGTCACATAATAAACGTGGCAGAACCGCCACTGGCGTAACTCCACCACTGGCAGTCATCCGCCAGCAGGCAGCCTGGCGAAGGCGGAGTTACATATCCGACAGGGCAGGACTGCAAGCACCGCTGCCTGCCGGATAATGTACGTGATTCCACCAGCCTTTGGCGGATCGGGTGCCTCAGGCACCCCTGGGGTCCCATGCACTTGGTATGGCCAGTGCAAGGGCCCCCGTGCACAGCCCGTTGTGCATGTCACTTCCCAATTTATGGGCAGAGACATGCGCAACGGGTTCTGCTGCACCCGCCGCACTGCTACATTGCCGCCGGCTCCATGTGGAGCCGGTGTCAATGTACAGGCCCTGCATTCCGCTGGGCAGGCTAACAGAAAGACTGTTTCTGCCCGACAGCCCAACGGAATGATCATTATGTGGCCGGCGAGGACTTCAACGAGCTGGTGGTCTATTGTAGACCACCAGCACCAAACTCAGCGGGTTTTTCCGCCAAGTTTCTAATGAAGGCCTTTGTGTGCTTTGAATGGCCCCGTAGATATGGAGTAAGGTAAGGTAGTCCAAATCGCTGGGTTGCATTACTTTGCGTTAGAGAGGCGTTCCATGGGTGATGCGGTGTGTTTTAACATCAACACCCATAGGTTTTGATGCATCCTCAGATGTACAAGAACTTGAAAAACTTGGGGATGCGCCAAAATATTAAGCCTCTGCAAGGAATGTGCAACAAGGAGAAATATACTTATTTCTCCTCACTTTTTTCTTTCGTTTTCATTTTTCATCCTGCAGCTCACATAGAAAGAGGAAAAAGCCTCCCAGGATTGTTTTTGTATACCTTCCTGCACAAAAACAATCCTGCTTACAATGCAAACACCATTACACCATAGTGCAAGGGTGCCTGCCTTGGCGCAAAGCTGCCAAAAATGCATGAGTTCAGTAGGAAAGGACAGAAATGTGTCATATTGCATAGATACGGCACAATGCTGCCTTTTATTTTTGATGCAAGGCACTGCAGCAAGTTGACCTGCTATGCTACCCTGCGCTAAAAGCCCATAAATATGGGCCTGAGTGTAAATGATATCAAACATACCACTGAGGTTCTATCATCTATCCCAGTCTCAAAGACAGTGACACTGTCACAGTCACAATGCCCAGCCAGAGGCGACAGCATATCAGATAATTTGATTACAGTTGATGCAGGTGCAGTTCCATGGGTACTCTATGCATCAGATTTGTGTAGCCTTTTCAACCATGAGACAAAGTGAACATGGTTTTCTTTCTGCCTGAACCTTAAGTTTTTTACACTGCATTATTTTAGGAGACTGACAACCATTTGTATCATATTATCCCCATTCTTTTCCTTTGGTTTATCCTAGGCATCAGACTCGGTCACTGAGTCGCAAAAGTGTTACACACTGTAAGTGAGTGTGATGGGGAGAAGTTGCATGTTCAGTACACAAGCAAGCATTCCTGTTGGGCTTTCAAAAGGGTTTAGATTAGTGGCCAGGCAACAGCAATGCAAATTTTTTTACCAACCACAAATGATAATGTTAAGACATTTACTAGCATACGGTTTTGTAGGATGTGAGTTGTAGGAGTGCCATTAATAATAACAGACAAAAAGAGTACAGAAACAAGCAGTGGAAAAGCCAATAGGTCTTTCCTATACAAGAGCTATTGGCTTTGCAAATGTGTTTTTAGCCATGTTGTACACCAGTGTGGTTGTTGTTCAGCATGGCAGAGAGTGTTGTGTACTGGAGAGGCATAGTCCAGAGTCACATAGAGTGGCATACACTGGAGTGTCATAGAGTAGAGTAGACTAGTATAGAGTGCATAGGCATCAAATCAAATCAAATTTTTTTATAGAGCGCGCTACTCACCCGTGAGGGTCTCAAGGCGCTGGGGGGGGGGTGGAAGGAAGGTTATGTTATGTTATGTTACACAATTTATAGAGCGCATGGCTACCCTCGAGTTTCCCAGCGCTACTAAACCCTAACCACAGATGGGATGAGAGTAACCACAGATGGGATGAGAGTGATACGCAACAAGAAAGGAATAAAAACAACTGGACCTAGAATAACCAAGTTTTCAAGGCCTTTCAAAATTTCAGTTCTTGCTCCATCAGCCGAAGATTAAGAGGCAGCGAGTTCCACAATTTGGCTCCTAAAAACATCAGAGAGGACCCACCCCATCTTGCTTTCTTTATTTTCGGTACGGTTACTAAAGCAAGAGTAGTGGATCTCAAATCTCTATTCGGCCTATAAAAAGTGGCCAAGTTCCTAAGGAGCATAGGTCCTCTACCATGCAAGGACCTGTGGATATGACATAGAGCCTTAAATTTGATCTGCTGTAGAACAGGCAACCAGTGCAAGGAAGCCAATCCAGCTTTCACAGAAGACCTTCTTGGGATGTTCAGTAATAAACGAGCTGCAGCATTTTGAACTCTTTGTAGTTTATTTTTAACATATACTGGGGAACCTAGGAAAAGGCCATTCCCGTAGTCTAGCCTTGAAAGAATAACAGCTTGCACAATGAGTCTTCTAGCCAGTACTGGAAGAATAACAAAAATCCTCCTAAGAAGTTTCAGTAAGGCAAAGCAAGTAGTAGATATGTTCGTAGCCTGCAGGTCTAGTGTCAGAAGGGGATCCAGACTGATCCCCAGGCTCTTAACATGCTTTTTGGGAGGAGGGAACTCACTAAGTGCCGAAGGACAGGTGCAAGAAATTCCAGGCCTTGGTTCAGGGCCCAGTATCATGACTTCCGTCTTCTCCTCATTTAGTTGCAATTTACTCTGAGTCATCCAGCTTGAGACCGCTTGCATACAAGTAAGGAAAGCGGCTCCTTCTGAGGTCTCATTAGCAGAAAAGGAAACCACCAGTTGGGTGTCATCAGCATAGGACACTAATGCTAACCCAAATGATTCCACCAAAGAGGCCAAGGGAGCCATGTAAATGTTAAACAGTGTCGGACTAAGGGCAGAGCCCTGAGGTACACCACACCTGCACTGAAGTTTGTTTGAGAGGAATGATCGATCGAGGACCTGAAAGGACCTGTCCTGTAGAAAGGAAGTAAACCAGGCAAGTGCCTGTTCCTTAATTCCAAGCTCCCTCATTATCTGGATCAATACCTAGTGGTCTACTGTGTCTAAAGCTGCGCTCAAGTCCAGCATAATAATCACTGTGGTAAGACCCTGGTCAACCGTCTTTCTAGCCTCTTCCGTAACTGCAATTAATGCAGTTTCCGTGCTGTGACCAGTTCTAAAGCCCACCTGAGTGGGATGGAGCAACCTATTCTCTTCTAAAAAGGTAGAAAGTTGCCAATTGATGTATTTATCCAGAAGTTTAGCGGGAATGGGCAAAAGGGAAATGGGTCTAAAATTCTTCAACACTGTCGGGTCAAGAGAAGTTTTTTTTTAATAGCGGTTTCACTATAGCATGCTTCCAAGAGCTATGTACTACTCCTTTGGAAAGAGAATCATTAAGTAAATGTGTCAGCATCGGAACAATAACTTCCGACCCCTGCACAAATATGTGAGGAGGGGCAGGGTCCAGGGGGGATCCTGATTTCAGGGCACTCAAGAAATTTAACACTTGAGTTTGTGAAAGAGGGTAAAGGTGAGAAAGACAGGCTGTATTAACACCATTAACAAACTCCTCCTCCTTCAGTGAAGTACTTTTCTCCCCAAAAGTGGCATAGATGTCCAAAATGTTTTGGTGGAAAAATTCAGCTAGTAAATTTCTGTGTTCCATGGAAGCCTCTAATGGATTGTCTTTCACCGGCGCATGTAGAATATCTTTTAATATTAGGAAAACTACTTTGGGGGAACCTGCCGCTCCCTCCACTTTTTGCTGGGCCCCCTTGTAAGCTTCCCTATCTGCTGGAACAAACAGCTTTCTCCAAGTTCTTTCTAACTTTTTACATTCCTTTTTTAGGAGAAGTAATGAGGGGGTAAACCAAGGGGCACTAGTTGTTCTACGCGGACCAGACTTTTTCCTCAGGGGAAGAACTATGTCCAGACTTTCAGTGATCCAGTCACTGAAATCTTCAACTTCAGATCCCCTCTTACTCATGACACTGGATTTAAGAGATTCCAAAGTGACTAAAAAATTCTCTTTAACCAATTTATTCCACAATCTCCCCACCTAAACAACAGGCTTACTCCCACGCACCATTGTACCTGTGGCTAATTCAATAGAAATTAAAAAATGATCAGACCACGCTAGTGGGGTCGGAGACCTACATGTCAGGGCAGGAGTGTTACTAAACACTAAGGGCCTGATTCTTACCTTGGCGGTCGGCGGAGAGGCGGCGGTCGGACCGCGAACAGACCGGCGGTCCAAAAAATGGCATTCTGACCGCGGCGGTCACCGCCGCGATCGACCGCCACTTCCCCACTCCGACCGCCACGGCGGTCATGACCGACGGGCTGGAGTTCGCACACTCCGGCCCGGCGGTCGACCCAAGACCGCCAACCGTATCATGACCCTGCTTACCGCCGCGGTTTTTGGCGGTCAGGAACCGCCATGCGAACCATGGCGGTAGGCACTATCGGGGCCAGGGAATTCCTTCCCTGGCACTGATAGGGGTCTCCCCCACCCCCCACTGCCCCCCACGAGTCCTCCCCCCACACCCTCCACCCCCCCTGCCACCCCCCAGAGGTGGTACGAACCCCCTGCCCCCCCCACCCCGACATGCACATACACGCACCCCGACATGCACGCACCCCCAACATGCACATATGCACACCCCCTACACACACACATACACAACGGGGGCACATACCCGCACACATACATGCCGACATGCGCACCCGCCGAACTACACACATTGCCCAAAGGCACAGCAGCACCCCCCGCCCGCATGCACGCACTCACACACCCCCTCTACACACCCCCATGCACGCACACATCACACAACACCCCCTCACCCCCTCCCCTCACGGACGATCAACTTACCTTGTGCGTTGGTCCTCCGGGAGGCGACGGGAGCCATAGGGACATGACCGCCAACAGGAGACCGCCAACAGAAGACCGCCACACAGAAATGTGGGTCGTAATTCTGGGGGCGGTGTTCTGCTGGCGTGGCGGTGGAGGTTGACCAGTCTCCACTTTCCCGCTGACCGCCAGTGTGGCTGCTGGCGGTATTCCGGCGGAACGCTCCCAGCGGTCGGAATACGCGCAGCGGCATACCGCCGCGGTCGGCGGTCTTTACCGCGGCGGTAACTCGGCGGTCTTGCGAAAAGACCGCCAAGGTCAGAATCAGGCCCTAAGTCAATAGTATGACCCATTTCGTGGGAAGGGCCTTTAACAAATTGGGTCAGGCCCATTGCTTCCATACCACCAAGTAGACGCCTTGAATCTGTTCGTTCCGGGATCTCACCATAAATATTAAAATCTCCTAAGATTGTAAGATTAGATCTGGCACATATAAAATCTGCCGTACAGTCTAAAAGAGAGTCTACAAACTTTTCCGAGGGACCTGGGGGGCGATAAATTAGGATCCCAGAGAAGGTATAATGAGGGTTAAGAGCTAGAGAAAAAAACATCCCTTCCCCCTCCACTAACTGAAGAGGCTGAAAGGTAAGGTTCAAGCAGTCCCTAGAAATGACTGCAATACCTCCTCCTCTTGCCTTCCCTCTGTCTAATCTGGCAATTCGATACCCAATAGGTAATGCCAGGCTAATATCGGGATCAGAAGCATGTAAATGTAAAATGTAAATTAGCACTTGCATAGCACACTACTCACCCGTTAGGGTCTCAAGGCGCTGTACTCATACCGCTATGGAACCCCTCCTGGCTTTTTCCCTGTGAGGCGCCCACTCATGAGCACCCCCAGGGTGAAGCCAGGCATCCAAGCGCTGTTGGGGCCGTTGTGGAGATTAAGCAAGCTATTGCCCAGAGTTGCAGAGTGGGACCCATGAATTAGATTAGGCACCGAGGCGAGAATTATCTGGTCAAGGGAATTGAGCCCAAGACCTGCTGAAGCGGGACTTGAACCCTGGTCTTGAGCCAGATCTCTGCTTCAGGGTCTGCCGCTCTAACCATTGAGCCACACTTCTCCACTAGCATCATTCAGCCATGTTTCGGTTAGAAACAATGCTGTAGGAGAGACCTCAGTTAACAGTAAATTAATATCAAGTTTGTGGGCGACCAATGAGCAGCAGTTAGTGTAGAGCAAGGAGGTAAGAGGATTACCCCCTACCTCCAACTCTACCCCCCTGGTATTGAAAGTCCAGTGACAGGCAGGGCAGCGCCATGTATCTCTAGTACACTCTCTACATATAATACTTTCCTTGTTCCCTGAGACTCTCAGGTTATGCAGTTCCTTAGAGGAAGAACAGTAGATAGAAGGGGCATCACTAACCTCTGAGGGAGAATCAAGGAAGCAGGCCCCCAGGCCCGACCTGGCGGGGACAGGCGCAGACAAGCTTGCCTTTGGCGCGCCTTCGTCGTGCCAGCGGCGCGCCTGCTGCGCGCTCGCCGCATCGCGCTCAAAATAGCCTTGAAAGAGGCAATTAGTGATCAAAAAAACAACTGGACCGCTAACCCCTCCAAGATGGCTGCCGCAAATGGCACCAGGCAGCAAGGAAAAATGGCAGCCGTCACAAAAAAACAAACCCCAAAATAAATAGCCCAAAAGAGGAATCAGGGCTACAGGGACCCTAAACACAGGTCACAAGCAACAGTCCCCCTCAGCAAAAAAAAAGTAAAACCAGATTCACACGTTTAAAAAAAAAATATGAACACCATAAAAATAGTAAAAATAGTAAAACCCAATTCAGTATTAATAATTACACAGATCAGGACTATCAAAATGTATCTTAGCAGATTTCTGGGCCGATTTGCCCTCTCACCCCTCATATGGACAAGGTCCAATGCGCGCTCGCCGCATCGCGCTTAAAATAGCCTTGAAAGAGGCAATTAGTGATCCAAAAAACAACTGGACCGCTACCCCCTCCAAGATGGCTGCCGCAAATGGCACCAGGCAGCAAGGAAAAAATGGCGGCCGTCACAAAAAACGAACCCCAAAACAAATAGCCCAAAAGAGGAATCAGGGCTACAGGGACCCTAAACACAGGTCACATGCAACAGTCCCCCTCAGCAAAAAAAATAAGTAAAACCAGATTCACAAATTTAAAAAAAAAATATGAACACCATAAAAATAGTAAAAATAGTAAAACCCAATTCAGTATTAATAGTTACACAGATCAGGACTATCAAAATTTACCTTAGCAGATTTCTGGGCCGATTAGCCCTCTCAACCCTCATATGGGCAAAGTCCATATGAGGTTAAGGGTCCATATGAGGTTAAGGGTCACTGTTCGAACAGCCATGTCTCGAGGTTCTTTCTGAAAAGCAGGAGGTCTTGGGTCTTGCGGAGGTTGGTGGGGAGGGAGTTCCAGGCCTTGAGGCCGAGGTAGGAGAAGGATCTGCCTCCTGTGGTGGTGCGTTGGATGCGGGGAACTGTGGCGAGTGCGAGGTCGGCAGATCGGAGGTGGCGGTTGGGAGTGTGGAAGTTCACTCTTTCGTTGAGGTAGGTTGAGCCGGTGTTGTGGAGAGATTTGTGCGTGTGGATGAGGATTTTGAAGGTGATCCTCTTGTCGATGGGGAGCAAGTGAAGGGATTTGAGGTGTGATGAGCTGTGTTCATGGCAAAGGGAGGTCCAGGATGAGGCGTGCGGCTGTGTTCTGGATTCTCTGGAGTTTGCGTTTGAGTTTGAGTGTGGTGCCGGCGTAGAGGGTGTTTCCGTAGTCTAGCCTGCTGTTGATGAGTGCATGGGTGACGGTCTTTCTGGTCTCTATGGGAATCCATTTGAAGGTTTTTTTCATCGTGTGGAGTGTGTTGAAACAGGAGGAGGTGACAGCGTTGATTAGCTGGGTCATGGAGAGGGAGGGGTCCAAGATGATACCAAGGTTGCATGCGAGGTTTGCAGGGGTAGGTGAGGGGCCTAGGGCAGTGGGCCACCAGGAGTCGTCCCATATGGTTTTGTTGGGGCCGAAAATGATTATTTCGATTTTGTTGGAGTTGAGCTTGAGGTGGTTAGCTGTCATCCAAGTGGCGGTGTCAAGGAGTGAAGCATGGAGGTTGGTTTTGGCGGTAGTAGGGTTGCAGGTGAGGGAGATGATGAGTTGGGTGTCATCTGCGTAGGAGAAGATGGTGATTCTGTGTGGTCGGAGGATGTTGGCGAGCGGGGTCAGGTAAGTGTTGAAAAGGGTGTGGCTGAGGGAGGACCCTTGGGGGACTCCGCAGATGATTTTGGTGGCAGTGGAGTGGAACGGAGGGAGGCGGACGTTTTGGGTGAGCCAGTCTAGTGTCGAATCCCAATGTTGTGGAGGCGTGTGTGGAGTGTATGGTGGCAGACAGTGTCAAAGGCCGCAGAGAGGTCCAGGAGGATGAGTGCGACGGTCTCGCCCTTGTTGACTCTGGTTCTGATGTCGTCAGTACATGCGATGAGGGCGGTTTCCGTGCTGTGGTTTTTGCGGAACCCAGACTGGGAGGGGTCGAGTGTGTTGTTTTCCTCAAGAAAGTGGGATATGCGGGTGTTTACTAGTTTTTCAGCTACCTTGGCGGGGAAAGGGAGGAGAGAGATGGGGCGGTAGTTGGAGAGGTCACCCAGGTCAGCTTTGGGCTTTTTTAGGAGTGCAGTGATTTCTGCGTGCTTCCAGGGGTCTGGGAAGGTGGCGGTGTCGAATGAGGTGTTGATTATGTTGCGAAGCTTGAGGTGATGGTTGGGCTGGCTTTGTTGTAGATGCGATGGGGACAGGGGTTGGAGGGGGATCCAGAGTGGATGGAATTCATTGTTTTTTCAGTTTCTTCATCGGTGGTTGGGGCCCAGGTGGTTAGTAGGTTGGGGGGGTGAGGGGGGTCTGTGTTGGACGGATGGGGGGTGTATGTGGTGGGTGTGTGTGGTATGAAACTGTTGTGTATGTCTAGGATTTTGCGCTGGAAGTGGTTTGAGAGGGAGTCGCAAAGGAGTTGTGTGTGCGTGGGGTCTATGCTGCTGGCTTTGGGTTTAGAGAGCTCTTTGATGATGGTAAAGAGTTCTTTGCTGTTGTGGGAGTTACTGTTTTTGTTCCTTGTAGTATGCTCTTTTGGTGGTGCATATGAGTTGGTGGTGATTGCGAATGGAGGTTTTGAGGGTGGAGAAGTTGGTGGTTGAGTCTTCCTGTCACCAGGCTTTCTCTGCTTTGCAGCATTTGTGCTTGGAGTCTTGGAGTTCAGTGGTGAACCATGGGGCGTTCTTGATGTTGCGGTTGGTGATGTTTTTTCTGAGGGGGCGAGTGAGTCTGCGCAGGTGGTGATCCATTTTGCGAGGTTGTGGGCAGCAGTGTTGGGGTCATTGGTGTGGGCGGGGGATTCTGCGCCAGTTGGGAGTTCAGGTGTTCTGTGGGGATCTTGTCCCACATGCGGTAGGACATGGTGTGTTGGTGGTGGTGTGTGGGGGGTTTGGCGAAGGAGAAGTGACACAGTGGTGGTCGGTCCAGTGGAGTTCGGTGGTGTGGGTGTAGGTTATGTGTTGGCTCGAAGTGAAGATTGCGTCTAGTGTGTGTCCTGCTGAGTGGGTGGGTGCTGTGACCAGTTGTTTGAGTCCGAGGTTGGTGAGGCTGTCTAGGAGGCATGCGGAGTTGTGGTCTTGAGGGTTCTCCAAGTGAAGTTGAAATCACTGAGGAGGATGTAGTCTGTGGAGGTGAGGGCTGATGGTGTCGGCGATGGTGTCGCAGAAGGGGGGACGTGGCCCTGAGGGTCTATATATGAGTGTACCTCTGAGAGTGTTGTTGTTTATGTGGATTAGGAAGTGCATGTGTTCTGCGCTGTCAAGGGTGTCATGTGTGCTGGTGGTGACCTTAATGGTGTCTTAGTGCAGGACGGCGATGCCACCTCCTGGTTTGTTTAGGCGGTCTTTGCGTTGGAGTTTGTACCCATCAGGGGTGGCTGTGGCCATGTCGGGCTCAGATGAGTGGTTCGCCCAGGTTTCCGTGAGGAAGACGATGTCAGGTGAGTGTGATGTGATGAGGTCCCAGAGTTCTATGGCATGTTTGTGTAGGGAGCTGGTGTTTAGGAGTAAGCAGTTGAGATGGTTGTGGGGGGTGTTGTTGTTGTGTTGTGAGATGGTGTTGGTATGGGTGCTTGTGGTGTTGCTGTGGGTTGTGATGGTGTTGTCGTGGAGGGTGTTCAGGTTGTGGGGTTTGTTTGTGGTGGGGCCTGTTGGGGTGTGCGGGGGCTGTGCGGAAGTCTGTTGCATTGAGGTTGTGGTGTTTTGTGTGGGGGGCACTGGGGTTGGTGTTGGGTGTTAGAGGTGTGAGAAGTGGAGCAGGAGAATCGTCAGGTGTAGCAGGTGAAGGGTCCCTGTGTGTGTGTGGGATTGATTGGGTGCAGGTGGGGCGTGGTCCTAGGTTGAGGGAGTGGAGTGTGTTTGTGGAGTAGTGTTGTCTGGGGGGGTCTTAGCTCCCTATCTCACTATCTAACTCCCCCACTCTCCACCTCCTCCTACCTACCTATCTGTCTATCTATCTATTTCCCTATCTATCGACTTCTCTATCTATTTTCTCTATCTATTTCTCTATCTCTCCCCCCCTCCCGCCACCCCCTCTACTACCTATCTCCCTATCCTCTCACTCTACCTCTCTCCCTCACCCACCTCTACAACCCCCCCTCCCCTATCTTCACAACCCTACTCCTATCTCTCTCCCTAATCTCCAAACCTCCTAACACTCACCCTCCTCCACCCTAAACCCCCTCCCCAGCTCCTCTCACTCTACCTGTCCCCCCCCTCCCTCGCGCTTTCCCGCCGCGACCTCCTGCACGCCCCCGCCCCCCAGCTCCCATTCGCCCCCAGCTGACCCCTCCCCCCCCCTCCTACCTCTTATGGCGGCCGCTGCGCGACAGTGGTAGCGACCCTTGACCCAAGGGTAGGTCGCTCCCCCTGCCGCTGCAGCTCCTCCAAGTTCCCGAGATCCTGTGTTCCTAAGACCCACCTAACTGTAAGTACCCCCCTCCTCCCAGCCCCTCGCCCTGCCCCGCGCCACTCACCTTCTCTCCTGCTCCTGCTTCTTTTCCTCCTCTCTGTCTCTTCCTCCTCGCCCCCCCTCTGCAATCTTCTTCTGTGTTCTTCTGTTCTTCTCTTCTGTTCTTCTGTTCTTCCCTTCTGTTCTTCTGTGTTCTTCCAGTCTTCTGTGTTCTTCTTCTCTGTTCTTCTCGGTGCTTCTGTGTTCTTCTTCTTGGTTCTTCTGTGCTCTTCTCTGTTCTTCTCTGTTCTTCTGCTCTTCCGATCTTCTGTACTTCTGTCTTCTGTTCTTCTGTTCTTCTGTTCTTCTGTTCTTCTGTTCTTCTGTTCTTCTGTCTTCTGCTCCTCCGGTCTTCTGTTCTTCTGTCTTCTGTTCTTCTGTCTTCTGTTCTTCTGTTCTTCTGTTCTTCTGTCTTCTGTTCTTCTGTCTTCTGTTCTCCTGTCTTCGGCTCTTCTACCTCCTCCGTCTTCTTCCCCCGAGCCTGCCCTCCTGCTCCTTCCTCATCCCCCTCCCTCACTCGCCTCCCCCTCTCTCACCCCTAGCTAACCCGTTCGCTATCTACCTCCCTCACTCCTCCTATCTTCCTATCTCTCTAGCTCCCTATCTCACTATCTAACTCCCCCACTCTCCACCTCCTCCTACCTACCTATCTGTCTATCTATCTATTTCCCTATCTATCGACTTCTCTATCTATTTTCTCTATCTATTTCTCTATCTCTCCCCCCCTCCCGCCACCCCCTCTACTACCTATCTCCCTATCCTCTCACTCTACCTCTCTCCCTCACCCACCTCTACAACCCCCCTCCCCTATCTTCACAACCCTACTCCTATCTCTCTCCCTAATCTCCAAACCTCCTAACACTCACCCTCCTCCACCCTAAACCCCCTCCCCCAGCTCCTCTCACTCTACCTGTCCCCCCCCTCCCTCGCGCTTTCCCGCCGCAACCTCCTGCACGCCCCCGCCCCCCAGCTCCCATTCGCCCCCAGCTGACCCCTCCCCCCCCCCTCCTACCTCTTATGGCGGCCGCTGCGCGACAGTGGTAGCGACCCTTGACCCAAGGGTAGGTCGCTCCCCCTGCCGCTGCAGCTCCTCCAAGTTCCCGAGTTCCTGTGTTCCTGAGACCCACCTAACTGTAAGTACCCCCCTCCTCCCAGCCCCTCGCCCTGCCCCGCGCCACTCACCTTCTCTCCTGCTCCTGCTTCTTTTCCTCCTCTCTGTCTCTTCCTCCTCGCCCCCCCTCTGCAATCTTCTTCTGTGTTCTTCTGTTCTTCTCTTCTGTTCTTCTGTTCCTCCCTTCTGTTCTTCTGTGTTCTTCCGGTCTTCTGTGTTCTTCTTCTCTGTTCTTCTCGGTGCTTCTGTGTTCTTCTTCTCGGTTCTTCTGTGTTCTTCTGTGTTCTTCTCTGTTCTTCTCTGTTCTTCTGCTCTTCCGATCTTCTGTGCTTCTGTCTTCTGTTCTTCTGTTCTTCTGTTCTTCTGTTCTTCTGTTCTTCTGTCTTCTGCTCCTCCGGTCTTCTGTTCTTCTGTCTTCTGTTCTTCTGTTCTTCTGTTCTTCTGTCTTCTGTTCTTCTGTTCTTCTGTCTTCTGTTCTTCTGTTCTTCTGTCTTCTGTTCTCCTGTCTTCGGCTCTTCTACCTCCTCCGTCTTCTTCCCCCGAGCCTGCCCTCCTGCTCCTTCCTCATCCCCCTCCCTCACTCGCCTCCCCCTCTCTCACCCCTAGCTAACTCGTTCGCTATCTACCTCCCTCACTCCTCCTATCTTCCTATCTCTCTAGCTCCCTATCTCACTATCTAACTCCCCCACTCTCCACCTCCTCCTACCTACCTATCTGTCTATCTATCTATTTCCCTATCTATCGACTTCTCTATCTATTTTCTCTATCTATTTCTCTATCTCTCCCCCCCTCCCGCCACCCCCTCTACTACCTATCTCCCTATCCTCTCACTCTACCTCTCTCCCTCACCCACCTCTACAACCCCCCCTCCCCTATCTTCACAACCCTACTCCTATCTCTCTCCCTAATCTCCAAACCTCCTAACACTCACCCTCCTCCACCCTAAACCCCCTCCCCCAGCTCCTCTCACTCTACCTGTCCCCCCCCCCTCCCTCGCGCTTTCCCGCCGCGACATCCTGCACGCCCCCGCCCCCCAGCTCCCATTCGCCCCCAGCTGACCCCTCCCCCCCCTCCTACCTCTTATGGCGGCCGCTGCGCGACAGTGGTAGCGACCCTTGACCCAAGGGTAGGTCGCTCCCCCATCCGCTGCAGCTCCTCCAAGTTCCCGAGTTCCTGTGTTCCTGAGACCCACCTAACTGTAAGTACCCCCCTCCTCCCAGCCCCTCGCCCTGCCCCGCGCCACTCACCTTCTCTCCTGCTCCTGCTTCTTTTCCTCCTCTCTGTCTCTTCCTCCTCGCCCCCCCTCTGCAATCTTCTTCTGTGTTCTTCTGTTCTTCTCTTCTGTTCTTCTGTTCTTCCCTTCTGTTCTTCTGTGTTCTTCCGGTCTTCTGTGTTCTTCCTCTCTGTTCTTCTCGGTGCTTCTGTGTTCTTCTTCTCGGTTCTTCTGTGTTCTTCTGTGTTCTTCTCTGTTCTTCTCTGTTCTTCTGCTCTTCCGATCTTCTGTGCTTCTGTCTTCTGTTCTTCTGTTCTTCTGTTCTTCTGTTCTTCTGTCTTCTGCTCCTCCGGTCTTCTGTTCTTCTGTTCTTCTGTTCTTCTGTTCTTCTGTTCTTCTGTCTTCTGTTCTTCTGTTCTTCTGTTCTTCTGTCTTCTGTTCTTCTGTCTTCTGTTCTCCTGTCTTCGGCTCTTCTACCTCCTCCGTCTTCTATCCCCGAACCTGCCCTCCTGCTCCTTCCTCATCCCCCTCCCTCACTCGCCTCCCCCTCTCTCACCCCTAGCTAACCCGTTCGCTATCTACCTCCCTCACTCCTCCTATCTTCCTATCTCTCTAGCTCCCTATCTCACTATCTAACTCCCCCACTCTCCACCTCCTCCTACCTACCTATCTGTCTATCTATCTATTTCCCTATCTATCGACTTCTCTATCTATTTTCTCTATCTATTTCTCTATCTCTCCCCCCCTCCCGCCACCCCCTCTACTACCTATCTCCCTATCCTCTCACTCTACCTCTCTCCCTCACCCACCTCTACAACCCCCCCTCCCCTATCTTCACAACCCTACTCCTATCTCTCTCCCTAATCTCCAAACCTCCTAACACTCACCCTCCTCCACCCTAAACCCCCTCCCCCAGCTCCTCTCACTCTACCTGTCCCCCCCCCTCCCTCGTGCTTTCCCGCCGCGACCTCCTGCACGCCCCCGCCCCCCAGCTCCCATTCGCCCTCAGCTGACCCCTCCCCCCCCTCCTACCTCTTATGGCGGCCGCTGCGCGACTGCGCAGCGGGCGCGCGCAGCGGGCACGTCGCTGGCGCGCCAGAGGCAAGCCCGTCTGCGCCCGTCTGCGCCTGGCCCGCGCCCAGCGCCACGACCCCTGGTCCCCAGCTCCCCAAGCCCCGCTGATCCGCTACGACCCCACCACCCTCCACGCCCTCAACCCAGGGCGCTCCAAAACCTGCTTCCTAGCTCACCCCAAACACACCCATGGACCCTTCGCCTGCAACTCCTGCAAACGCATCTTCCACCACGCAACTACCACGACCACAAGCCCACGCGCCATCAACCACCTCAAGTGCATCCTGATCAACGCTCGTTCCGTCCACAAGCACGCCGTTGAACTTTGGGACCTCCTGGACTCCACAGCCCCGGACGTCGCCTTCATCACGGAGACATGGATGAACGCCTCCTCTGCTCCAGACATCGCTACCGCCATCCCCGAAGGCTACAAGATCTCCAGAAAAGACCGCACCAACCAAGTAGGAGGAGGTGTCGCCATCATCTTCAAAGACTCCATCAGCGTCACCACCTCCACCGAAGACCCCCCCCTCGCCGCTGAACACCTGCATTTTCAGATTCGCACCGACCCAAGGACCACCCTCAGAGGATCCCTCGTCTACCGTCCTCCCGGATCTCGCGCCTCTTTCAGCGACGCCATCGCCGACTTCATCTCCCCGCACGCCCTCGCCTCACCGGACTACATCCTCCTAGGCGACCTCAACTTCCATCTGGAACAAAACAACGACCCCAACACCACCACCCTGCTCGACAACCTCGCCAACCTCGGCCTCAAACAACTGGTGAACACCGCCACCCACATCGCCGGACACACGCTCGACCCTATCTTCTCCGCCAGCAAACACGTCTTCTTCAGCCACACCTCTGCCCTACACTGGACCGACCACAGCTGCGTCCACTTCACATTCCGACGCGAGACCTCCCACCTCCGCACTCAACCCATCCCTCATCGACAGTGGAACAAGATCCCTGAAGAGCAACTCTTCTCCGCTCTCGCCGCCAACCAACCCACCCTCACCACCGACCCCAACGACGCAGCTCTCAACCTCACAAACTGGATCTCCAACTGCGCTGACAACCTTGCTCCCCTCAAACGCACGCATCGACAGACCAACACCAAAAAACCTCTCTGGTTCTCTGACACCCTCAAAGAATCAAAGAAAACTTGTCGTGCCCTTGAGAAGGCCTGGCGCAAGGACCACACCGCTGACAACATGACCGCCCTCAAGAACGCTACACACGAACACCACCACCTGATCCGCACTGCCAAAAGGAACTTTTTCACCGACAGACTAGACAAAAACAGCCACAACAGCAGAGAACTCTTCAGCATCGTCAAAGAGTTCTCCAACCCCAGCGCCAGCGCCAACGCCGTCACGCCCTCACAGGATTTGTGCGAATCCCTCGCCACTTTCTTCCATCGCAAGATCAGCGACCTCCACGACAGCTTCGGACACCAGACCCAACCATACACCACTGAACCCGCTTCCACGGACATCACCCTCAACAACTGGACCCACATCAACACGGAAGAAACCAAATCCATCATGAACTCTATCCACTCCGGCGCCCCTTCGGACCCCTGCCCGCACTTCATCTTTAACAAAGCCGACGACATCATCGCCCCGCACCTCCAGACCGTCATCAACTCTTCTTTTTCTTCTGCTACCTTCCCCGAATGCTGGAAGCACGCTGAAGTCAACGCCCTACTAAAGAAACCTACGGCTGACCCAAGCGACCTGAAAAACTTCCGCCCCATCTCTCTTCTACCTTTCCCAGCCAAGGTAATAGAAAAGACCGTCAACAAACAGCTGACCACCTTCCTGGAAGACAACAACCTGCTCGACCCTTCACAAACCGGATTCCGAACCAACCACAGCACGGAAACCGCCCTCATCTCAGTCACAGACGACATCAGAACCCTGATGGACAACGGTGAAACAGTCGCCCTCATTCTCCTCGACCTCTCGGCTGCCTTTGACACCGTCTGTCACCGCACCCTAATCACCCGCCTACGCTCCACCGGGATCCAAGGCCAGGCCCTGGACTGGATCGCCTCCTTCCTCGCTAACCGCTCCCAAAGAGTTTACCTCCCTCCGTTTCGCTCAGAACCCACCAAGATCATCTGCGGCGTACCTCAAGGCTCATCGCTCAGCCCGACACTCTTCAATGTCTACATGAGCCCCCTCGCCGACATCGTACGCAAGCACGACATCATCATCACCTCCTACGCCGACGACACCCAACTTGTACTCTCCCTCACCAAGGACCCCGCCAGCGGCAAGACCAACCTACAAGAGGGTATGAAGGACGTCGCAGATTGGATGAGGCTCAGCCGCCTAAAGCTGAACTCTGAAAAAACGGAAGTCCTCATCCTCGGCAACACCCCGTCCGCCTGGGACGACTCCTGGTGGCCCACGGCCCTCGGCACCGCACCGACCCCCGCAGACCACGCCCGCAACCTCGGCTTCATCTTGGACCCTCTTCTCACCATGACCAAGCAAGTCAACGCCGTGTCCTCCGCCTGCTTCCTCACTCTCCGCATGCTCCGTAAGATCTTCCGCTGGATCCCCGCCGACACCAGAAAAACCGTGACCCACGCCCTCGTCACGAGCCGCCTGGACTACGGCAACACCCTCTACGCCGGGACCACAGCCAAACTCCAAAACCGCCTGCAACGCATCCAAAACGCCTCGGCCCGCCTCATCCTCGACGTACCCCGCAACAGCCACATCTCCGCACACCTGAGACACCTGCATTGGCTCCCAGTCAGCAAAAGGATCACCTTCCGTCTTCTCACCCATGCACACAAAGCCCTCCACAACAAGGGACCGGAATACCTCAACAGACGCCTCAGCTTCTACGTCCCCACCCGCCCCCTCCGCTCCGCTGGCCTCGCACTTGCTGCCGTCCCTCGCACCCGCCGCTCCACGGCGGGTGGGAGATCTTTCTCCTTCCTGGCGGCCAAGACCTGGAACTCCCTCCCCACCAGCCTCAGGACCACCCAGGACCACTCCGCTTTCCGGAGACTCCTAAAGACTTGGCTGTTCGAGCAGCGATAACCCCCCCTTTCCCCCCTAGCGCCTTGAGACCCGCACGGGTGAGTAGGGCGCTTTATAAATGTTAATGATTTGATTTGATTTGGGGGACCAGGGAGACTGGCTCTGGGCGCGGTCCAGGCACGGACGGGCGCAGACAGGCTTGCCTCTGCTGCACCTCCAGCACGCCCACACAGAGGCCGCCATTAAGAGGGTGGGGTGGGAGGTTGGAGCAGCTGGGAGGAGCGAGGGAGGGCCAATGGGTGTGCACGGGGGACAGGGCCGCAGGGGAGGTAGCGGCAGGGGAAACAGAGACCGGCCGGAGCAGGTGTTGAGGAAAACGGGCAGGAGAGAGAGAGCAAAGCGAGAGCTAAGAAAAGGAGGGGGAGGGGGGCAGAAAAGCGCAGTGCAGAGGATCACAAGAGGAATAGAAGGCTATGCAAAGATGGCAGAAGAAAACGGCATATACAGAATACAAAAATACATAAACGGCATATACAGAATACAAAAATACAAAAAACTAAAGGATTACTTACACGGTAAACCAGAGATGCCTACCACTAGGCACCCGGGATGAGGCGCAGGTGGGTGCCTGCAGGTGGAGGAGGGCCTCGAACTGCTGTCCAGGTGGCAGTCGGACGGATCAGGGGCACCAGGCAGGCTGGTGGAGCCAAGTGGACTCCTGGCCAGAACCAGGTCAGAGTGTTGCACAGTATAGTGGCGCAGAGTGCAGAGCCATTGAATTCAGCTGCGTACAATGCAGTGGTGTAGAATGCAGTGGTGTAAATTAGCTTGGTGTATTTTAGAGTGCAGCGGTGCAGAGTGCAGAGTTGAGTGGCGTAGAGTGAAGTTGCGCAGAGTGAAATAGAGTGGAGTAGAGTGCAGTGGCTTAGAGTAGAGTGTCCTAGAGTAGGTAGAGTGGTGAAGAGTGGAACAGAGTGGAATGGTGTAGAGCTGAGTGATGAAGAGGGCAGTGGCACAGAGAAGAGTTGAGTGGCAGAGTGCTTCTGTTTTCATATTCATTAATAACACAATATCCAGCCACTAACTTGGCACTCTCCACAAACAGCAAAACAAGGCATCACATTGTTTTTGCAAGCATATCTCATGGCTGCACAGTGTGTAGTGCAGGAACAACATATTATATTCAATAACAAGTCAGGAGCTAGCAGCAAGACACATATTGTGGGCGAAAACAAATTATCTTTTTATACCAGCCCCATTCTTTCAGATTGAGATTCTCTTTGGTTGACTGCCACGCTCTGATTTGATGGTAATTGTGAAAGCTGTGGTACTTTGTGGCAGATTTGGTAGGCGACAATCGTTCTGGTGTAACAAATGATTTAGCAGCTACTGCCTTTTGACAAACTGTGTTAAATGGAATCCTTTTTCCAGCACCCAAACAGCACCAACAGGGCTTTCTTCCCAGTGTTTTCAATGTCAACGTGTTGGGAAACTTCCGAACAGAACAAGTTTGCAACTACTTGGAGCTCCTTTTCCTTTAGTAGATGACCGAATGCTTTGGCATTTCTAATAGAACATTTTTTGGAAGTTGTGTTGCAACTTGTATAAATAAGCATGTAGAAATAGCAGGTACTTGCAAATATCAGTGCTGAGCAAGGCATGAATACTGAGAATATCATGTATAGGATTCATAGATGATCCTCTTTTATGTTGCTATGATAATACAATTGGAAACCATAGTTCTTGACATGATACAATAGAAGAATTAGCAAATCGGTATCTTCTCCTGTAATGGTAGTGGATGAATCTTAGAAAGACGAAATCGCAGCATGAACAATATCCACTTTAGCATCTCCAGCAGCATATTGCACGTTACACCCATGTTTTTTTAACTTCTTGGCTATGAGTAAAATGATTAGCATTTTCTTTTTGTCATTTGACAAGAACTTATCTTTCTGGCCAACAAACGTCATATTTTTCGTAAATTTGACAGCTGTGCTCATATGAGAATTCAGTCGCCTTCTGTGGGTCATGTCCTTGATGGATAGAGAATCATCGTAACCATCGAACACAATGATAGCTTTCCCATAGTGTTGAAGCGCAAAAGTAGAGTAACAGTTTGCAATATTCTCATATGTATCATGTTTGTGCCACAGAATGCGTTGCAATAGTGAGCAACCATCTATGACATACTGATCAATAGATTGTATTTCAACAACCTCCGTTCTTAACTCATCAGACTTCTTTAGTATTGCATGTGCTAATTGAGACTTATCAACCCTTCTTAACATACTGTGAGATTCAACTAACGCAGGAGAGAAAGCACAAAGCTTGTATTGAATGATATCTGCAAGATTCTTGTCACTGGAAGCAGCAACAGTCATCATTCTTTGAAACAACAATGCTGGATCTATCTCAACGTCAGCATCTTCAGTACTAGTAACAGCAGCAGCAGATCCTAGTATTTTTACTCTGTCTGATCTTTTATCTTTGAATGTTAAAACTGGAATCTCCTTCATTTTGGCTACTATTCCACTGCCCCTGGAATACAACTTATGTAAGTTAACACTTGCAGGAGCAGTACCTCCAGTAACGATGTTACTGAGAAATGTGTCAAATGGAATGGCGAAATGGGTTTCAGTCAACATTTTAGGCTGCTAACACAATTGTAGAACTCGTATCAAATGTAGTAACTTTGTTGCAGGAAGAACAGAATCCCAGGTTATGAAGAACGTTACTAAGGTACCTTGGTCTGAAGCTATGGTGCAGTTGATTAAAAATACTGATCTAGAGCGGACATATTAAGGCTCTTGGGCAGATAGCTTGCATAATGCTGTACCCTATTGCACCCACTTTAGTTGAGACATATTTTCCTACAACAAACTTGGAACACAGCAATCTCAAGCCACTGGGAAGGTAATCCAAAGCACTATTAGCATTGAGGTCACTTGTAGCTGGATATACATCTTTTCTCGCAGAATGAGATGACTTGACATTACTTTTGATTAGTTTAGTCGCAGATTATGTTATAAAGACCTCTGAAGTTCAATGTCACAATCCTTTGACTTGGAATGATAAATTAGAAGGTTATTAGCTATTTTCCAAAGAGTTACAACATCAGCTTTTCCACTTTTCACCCGATATAATAGTACCATCTCCACAATATTCTACAAGCTTCCTAGTAGATATTCTTCCATTTTTTATATTAGGTCTGCAATGCGCATTTGTTCTTCATCATTCGAGTCTAGGTAACTGTTAGAAATGGGGTCTTTGGCTGACAGTCAGGTTACCCCCTGTTCAAGCAAGGACCCTCACTCTAGTCAGGGTAAAAGAGAATCACCCTCAGCTAACCCCTGCTTGCCCCCTTGGTAGCTTGGCAGAGCAGTAGGCTTAACTTCAGAGTGCTAGGTGTAAAGTATTTGTACCAACATACACAGTAACTTAATGAAAACACTACAAAATGACACAACACCAGTTTAGAAAAATAGGACATATTTATCTAAACAAAACAAGACCAAAACAACAAATATCCACAATACACAAGTCGAGTTATCAATAAAAATGCAAAAAGAATCTTTAAGTAGTTTTAAACACACACTAGTGTTGCTAGCGTGAAAATATACGTGGTGCGCGTCAAAAATAACCCCGCACGGGCGGGTGTGCGTCAAAAATAACTCTGCACGGCGGTACGTGAGTCGGAAATCCAGCCGCGCGATGATCCGAAGTCCCCGCAGCGCAGGTTGTGATCTCCCAGAGTCCATCAAGCGAAGCTGCGCGTCGTTTCCCTTGCTCGGTGCGTCGATTCTTCGGTAGCGTTTCCTGCAAACATCGTTTTCTCAGCTGCGGAGCCGACGGCGTGTCGTTTTTTCAGCCGCGGATTGGAGTCGCGTCAATCTTTTCCCCGCACGGCGCTCTGTGCGTGGATTTCCATGTCTTTAGGCTGCCAGCTTCTCCCTTCAGGGTCCCAGGAACTGGATGGGCACCACTGGGCAGAGTTGGAGTCTCTCCAGAGACTCCAGGTGCTGGCAGAGAGAAGTCTTTGCTGTCCCTGAGACTTCAAACAACAGGAGGCAAGCTCTAGATCAAGCCCTTGGAGATTTCTTCTCAAGATGGAAGGCACACAAAGTCCAGTCTTTGCCCTCTTACTCTGGCAGAAGCAGCAACTGCAGGATAGCTCCACAAAGCACAGTCACAGGCAGGGCAGCTCTCCTTCCTCAGCTATTCAGCTCTTCTCCAGGCAGAGGTTCCTCTTGGTTCCAGAAGTGTTTCTAAAGACTGTGGTTTTGGGTGCCCTTCTTATACCCAATTTATCCTTTGAAGTAGGCCTACTTCAAAGTAAAGTCTCCTTTGAATGTGAAATCCTGCCTGGCCCAGGCCAGGCCCCAGACACTCACCAGGGGGTTGGAAACTGAATTGTGTGAGGGCAGGCACAGCCCTTTCAGGTGTGAGTGACCACTCCTCCCTCCCTCCTAGCACAGATGGCTCATCAGGATATGCAGGCTACACCCCAGCTCCCTTTGTGTCACTGTCTAGTGTGAGGTACAACCAGCCCAACTGTCAAACTGACCCAGACAGAGAATCCACAAACAGGCAGAGTCACAGAAATGGTATACGCAAGAAAATGCTCACTTTCTAAAAGAGGCATTTGCAAACACACAATCTTAAAATCAACTTTACTAAAAGGTGTATTTTTAAATTGTGAGGTCAGAGACCCCAAACACCACATGTCCATCCGCTCCCAAATGGAATCTACACTTTAATCAGATTTAAAGGTAGCCCCCATGTTAACCTATGAGAGGGACAGGCCTTGCAACAGTGAAAAACGAATTTAGCAATATTTCACTGTCAGGACATATAAAACACATTACTCTATGTCCTACCTTAACCATACACTGCACCCTGCCCTTGGGGCTACCTAGGGCCTACCTTAGGGGTGTCTTACATGTAAGAAAAGGGAAGGTTTAGGCGAATTTACAGTTAAATCTGCACACACAGACACTGCAGGGGCAGGTCTGAGACATGATTACAGAGCTACGTATGTGGGTGGCACAACCAGTGCTGCAGGCCCACTAGTAGCATTTGATTTATAGGCCCTGGGCACCTCTAGTGCACTGTACTAGGGACTTAGTAATAAATCAAATATGCCAATCATGGATAAACCAATCACACACAATTTTACACAGAGAGCACATGCACTTTAGCACTGGTTAGCAGTGGTAAAGTGCTCAGAGTTCAAAAGCCAATAGCAACAGGTCAGAAAAAATAGGAGGTAGGAGGCAAAAAGACTGGGGATGACCCTGCAACAAGGGCCATTTGCAACAGTAACCACACGTCTTCAGAAAAGCTTCATATTGTTCTTCATTACTTGGACACCCTACTTTTACCTTCTTCAATTGTTGTTCAATAGTTCAATATTATTTGGGAATGTTTCTTCTGCTTCAAAAGTTTATACTGCAAGAGCAGTAGTAAATGCAATCTGCGGCATGAAGATCCAAAAGAAAATATTCAATACGGCCTCTTACTACAAATGACTATTCATCACCCCAACTTTCACAGCAACTTTTTATAGTTTCAGAGAATTCTAATGTCCATGCATACACATGTTCTGTTCTCGGCCTGTGCTTGCACAAAATGTTCACATGAGGTCCACAAAATAAACAGTAAGTTGCACTGCAAAATGCTCCGGCAGCTATTTGAGCACTTCTTTTTGCAAAAGATGCTGTACTTGCCTCTCGATTCTTAACTTCAATATCTTTCTTATCACTAAACCTCTTCTGACATGAAACATGAACTCTGGCTCCAGAGGTTATGGCGATACCATTTCCCCAGTTTCGAATGGCAGTGTTGATGCCCTCAGCTCCTTTTTCAGTCAGCATCGCAATCTTCTGTCCATCATCCAATGTCTCTTTACAAGTAGGACACTGCTATTCAAAGGTAGCATTAACCCATAAGGAAAGGAAAAATAAGTTAAGAATCAAAGCTACTATTTAAGTATTCCATTATAATTAAATGGTCACATATGTGTAATTAACATTCTAGTTAAAACATCCTAATATGCCTTATCATATATTTGCATGTTGCCATTTTGAAATGTGGTTTTCGTGGCTTTCCCATAACCCAATTTTGTCGAATTTTTGATATATCAAACAGTACTTATTCCTGAGTAGAAACCCATTTACAAAGCTTCTGTTGCCATTTTGTCCACATCTTACACCAGTTTGACAGGACTAAGTTGGTGTAGAGAGCAGTGGCATAGAGTACAGTGATGCACAGTAGAGTGCAGTGGTGTTGAGTGCAGTGATAGAGTGCAGTTGTGTAGAGTGGATTAGTGTAGATTGCAGTGGTTAGGAGTAGAGTGGTGTAGAGTGCAGTGGCATGTAGTGGAGTGGGTCAAAATGGAGTAGAGTGGCACAGAATCCAGAGTAGATTGTATCAGAGTAGAGTGAAGTGGAATAGACTGGAGTGGTGCAGGGTAGAATGCAGTTGCGCAGAGTGGCATTGAGTTAAATGGTGTACAGTAAAGTGGTACATAGTGCAGTGGCATAGAGTTCAGGGATAAGGAGTAGATTAGAGAGGTGTAGAGTGGTTGGGTGTAGAGTGCAGGGGCATAGAGTTGTGTGTTACAGAGTAAAGTGCATTCGTGTAGAGTGTATTGGCATAGAGTGCAGTGTTGCAGAGTGGCATAAAGTACAGTGGCATAGAGTGAAGTTGTGCAGAGTAAAGTGCAACAGCCTGGAGTGGTGCACAGTACAGTTCAGTGGTGTGGAGTGGCATAAAGAGGAGTATTCATGGTGTGATAGCCCACTACCATTACAGACACAACTATTTCAAGTGAAATGACCATTACATTTGCACATACATACAGTTTTATTAATCCAACTATACAGTGCACATATAGAAATATGTGGAAATTGCATCACCTAGTGTAATGATTTGTCTTGATCATATTAAAGTATTTGTTTCCACCACATGTCAGAAATAAAGAAATGTACTCCATTTGTGTTCCTAATTCTGATATAGGGGGTCATTCTGACCCCGGCGGTCAGAGACCGCCGGGGCCAGGGTCGGCGGGAGCACCAGCAGGGCATTCTGACCGCGGCGGTTCGGCCGCGGTCAGATGCGGAAAACCGGCGGTCTCCCGCCGGTTTTCCGCTGCCCTTGTGAATCCTCCATGGCGGCGGAGCGCGCTCCGCCACCATGGGGATTCTGACACCCCCTACCGCCATCCTGTTCCTGGCGGGTCTCCCGCCAGGAACAGGATGGCGGTAGGGGGTGCCGTGGGGCCACTGCGGGCCCCTGCAGTGCCCATGCCAATGGCATGGGCACTGCAGGGGCCCCCGTAAGAGGGCCCCACTTTGTATTTCAGTGTCTGCTATGCAGACACTGAAATACGCAACGGGTGCCACTGCACCCGTCGCACATACCCACTCCGCCGGCTCCATTCGGAGCCGGCTTCCTCGTGGGGAGGGGTTTCCCGCTGGGCTGGCGGGCGGCCTTCTGGCGGTCGCCCGACAGCCCAGCGGGAAAGCCTGAATGGCCTCCGCGGTCTTTCGACCGCGGAGCGGCCATATGGCGGTTCCCGCAAGGCGGGCGGCTACTGCCGCCCGCCTCAATCAGAATCACCCCCATAGTGTGAAATACTTACACAGTTCATTTAAATGTTGTCATGTGTTAGAGAAAAACTCTTTCCTACCCCCAGTATCAGGCAAAATTGTCACCTAAATCCTCTTACTTTGAAAGCAGAGAGAGAAAAAATAAGCAAGCATCCTTGGAAAACAGCACCTGATATTAGACCTTGGTCTTTGAATGCACAGTAAGTGTGATGAGATAAGAACAAGATTTACAGGCCTGTTCACAAAAACGGAGCACTCAGAAGAATGCTGTAATAAAGTTTTGGCAAGGGAAGGTATGAACTCCAGCTGGACAGTCTAAAACAAATAAAGCCGATACACAGAAAGCAATGTGAGGTTCAAACCACAAAGCTAATGGTATGCAACGGGCAGAATGCATTCCTAGGTCAACTATCTGAATGTTCCAGAAATGCCTTTCGCAAGCCAGACAACTGCACTGTCTGGTAGGCTGCGAGCTAAAAAGATTAATCCTCACATTTTTCCATCTTTATCTGTGCATAATTTACACATTGCACAACACAAATATCAAGGTATATGCCATTGTACATGTTATCGATCTGCCAATGATTTAAGTATAATAACAGTGTTGCTGCTCACCTGAGAGTAGATTTTCATCATCTGATATTTGTTGAGCAGTGTATAAGTAACACTTTCACTGCATTAAGAGGAGGTATCTCTCCTATCCATAGGAGAGTAAATGACAATGGCTCAGGAAGTAGAGAAATTGGGAATCACTACGCTTTTCCTACAATTCCAAATGTTATATTGTGCCTTTTAAAGCATGGACGGAGCTGAATGTCTTGTCCCCCGGCTCCACTCTGTAGAACCAACTTCAGAAATCACTCTGAAGGAAAGAGAATTGAGAGAATGCCAATTAAGCTGCCAGCTATCTGGTAGGAGATTGCACCCTGAGAGAAGACTCATAGCCCTCTCACATTTTCTCTGAAGCAGTGACAATACCATGAAATGGCAGCCAACTAAGCACAAAGGATCTGTATTAGCATTCTGATAAAGATGTAACCAGCACCATCAACTTTCCAAATTAGGAAGAAATCAGAGTCGGACTGGGACGGAAAATAGGCCTAGGCACCAAAGTAAAGTAGCCCCTGTTAGTTAAAAAAAAATTTGCCCACTTTTGCAACTCTGGATGGGTTTGAACTTCTAATGACAAGCTAGGTACATGTTTTGCACTGTAGAAGAGAGTGCATACATTTGTGCTTGCTGCAAGCAATGTTTATGGCACTACATGGGAAATCAACAATAAAGCCCAATCCACTAGACCTAAAACAGCCTGACTGCCCTATAGGCCACTTCAAAACTGGGAACAATTAAGCATATTTTTTAGGGAACAGGTCATGCACGAGTGATAACACTGTATTCACTGTCTGAAATGTTTTAAGAGAGAATTCTTAACCTGGATCCTGAACTACCCCTCCTGCCATATACAGTGCTGTCTCTAGCTAGGTTTGTGAAAGTAGCATATATATATATATATATATATATATATATATATATATATATATATATATATATATATACACACACACACACTAGATCGAAACACTGCCTGGCAATTTGTTTCCACATTAAACATATGAATACTATGATTTCAGTTATAAAGCAATGTTAAAAATGTGCAATAAACTTTAATTCTGATGGGTAGAATTTGCATTAATAAAATGATTATCATTTTCAGTGCATGTTCCAGTTTCAGGTTTCTACCCATTCGAGTATTGTCCAATTTTTACTTGGTTACATGTCATGGCATTTATTTGGGTTGAGAGGTACCACCAAATCAGTTAGAAGGAACTCTCCCACCTCTCAGTAAATTATTATTGCAGACCTGATGTCTCCACTTAGTGTACATTTATTCAACCTGGAGGCATAGGGATAGGGCTCATTTGCCTATTGAGCAAATTACAACAAACGTCATGTTTTAATGGGGCCATCAAGTGCAGAGGATAACCGAGCTCTCTTTGTCTAGTCAATCACCAACAATAGACATTCCAGATTGTTGCTTTGTTTGATGATATCAGCTGGAGGTCTGAGATATTTTCATAATCATTCATTAGATAATTGAGAAGATCAGATATACAATCCTCATTACCATGTTTAAAATGCTTAGCAAATTGATAGAGCATAAATTTTAGCTCTGTCCCTTGTGTCACTAGTCATTAGACTCTGACAATTTTATTTGATGAAAGCAAAATGAGAGAAAAACTAACATAGTAAGCTGCGCTGAAACAAATTTTAATTGTGCAATTGGCTTGTATTTTACAGTACGACCTAAATGCCTTTTTGATTAAATCACATGCTAGAACGTCAAAGTTGATATTAAAATGTAATTTAGACTCTAAACTAGTACCCATTCATAAATGTATTTAGATTTATTGTGTTTAATGAAAGACTAATGAATTTATAAATATGTGCAAGTGAGAAAATGCAATTCTTTGTTACACCTAATTGTAACAGGGTCACAGTAATGGAGGCTCACAATGGATAGTATAATGTTTGAGGTTTATTGAATTTTTGAGGATATTACAGTCTTGTAATTCTATTCCTTATTCTCTATTTGTTCTTGTCTTTTCCGTGGCATTCCCACGTGGGCTTCACTCTCTCTCTCTCTCTCTGTATTCTTCTTTTCCCAGATGGTGACTCAGGAGGCGCATGGAAAGAAAGAAGAATACAAGAACGTTGGTTGGTAGGTAAGCAGTATAACTACTATTTTCCTTCTCTCCCTTCTTTCCGGTTCTGTCTGGCTCGTCTCTCTTTTATTTTAAGTCCTTTTCCTTTTTCTTGCTGTCTTTCCTTTGCCTTTTCCTGTGTTATTTCTGCCTTTCCTATCTCATGATCTTCTTCTGTCTCTTGCTAAGGTTTTCCTTTTCTCTCTCTTGTGCCCTCTATTCTCTTTTCTCTCTTTCTGGCTTAGTTGTCTCCCTCTCTCTCCTTTTTAGTTGTGTTCTTATTATATTTCTGCTTTCTTCCTTCCCCCTGCCCCCACCAGTGATCTACTTGTGCTGCTTGTGTCCACTCGTAGTAGCCCTCAACTAATGAGTAATGTGACACACTCTAGTTGAAATGGAATCACCAGCAAAAATAATACCAATCAAAACAAAGAAAAATTCAACAAAAAAAACGGACGAACAGTAATATTCCCTTTCTCATCTAACCTCCTCCCTTTTCCCCCTTTTTATTGTGGGATGATACCTGACTAGGCCACGCTCTTCCCAGAGCATTGCCGGTCTGTGCGCTTCGCTGCCTCCGGTTCGTTCCACTGGGCTTTGGGAAAATCTTCTCATGGCTACCTCCTCAGGCATCCTGGTTCCAGCGGCGTCTTCTCTCCTCTGGTCCATTGCGGCCGGCGGCGTGTTGCTGTCCGTGGCAGCAGGAGAATCCTGTCCACCATCAGTCGAGGTCGCCATGGTTTTAAAAAACCCTCCTCTGGCTGAAGGCGCGTCCGCATTGTTTGCCGGGCATTCCTCTTCCAGATCACCTGTTCCCGATCCGGAAGTGCCCCAGGTTTATTACTGGGCTGTATCTCCAGTGATTGGCCGGCACACTAATATAATGCAATAACAAAGTTTTTCCATTTAAAATTAAAAGTTTTACTTATACTGGTGAAATATTAACGATGAATTTATACGTTTGCATGTTATGTGTGTTTTATTAGCATGTATTAAATCAACTGCATGTTATATTTCCTTGTGTTAGCATAAATTGGGCCTACAGAGCTTGCATTTTGCAGTCATGTAAAAGTGTTGAATTATTTTTTCATAACGTGAACTCTTCTTTCAGTTTTCATTCCCATGCGAAACAAAGTCCCATTTATAAAAAGTTCATTGGTTAACTGTAGAAAGTCATACCCATTTGACATTGGAGAATGTTAAAGTACAGAAACATGGGCTGAGATCGTATACAAATGTTTCAATCTGTTTGAAGTTACATGGAAAGGAGATGTTCCCATGACAGTCTTAGAAAAATGTTGAATTGTTGCAACCTGGATGTGATTTCTGTGCCATATATTTGTTTAGTGTTCAGGAATTAGGATTGACCCAGTGTCATTGCCTAGTCACAATTGTGTTCACCTGTAATTCGTCCCATGGTCCGTTCCAGAGATTGATGATGTTTCAGCGTGTTGACTACAACTGCTGAGTCGCGAGGGTATAAAAGGGTGTGGCGCTTGCATCATACTCAAAGTGATTGGGGTGTTCTGTGCTCAAAAATGTTTGAGGTTGTGGCTTTTGTTGACAGGTCTGTTGTGGCTTTAAATCCCAGGATGACGCACAAGTGTAGAAGACACTTGGTTAATTTATTGTCTAAAGTGAGGTACTTGTCATGAGATGTTGTTGACGGTGCCAATAGTTTTCCCTTGAGTGAGTGTCAGTTGTGGTTGGTAGTTAGTGAGTCCTGAGTGCACGTGGAGGATCTATATCAACCCGAAGTGAGAATTGGTGGTCAAGTTTCACTTGCTGTGTAATTGTGAAAGCCATAGTCAGAAGTGTAGTCTGTACAGCTTTCAAAGTGTCTGAGTCCCTACCCGTAGCGTGCAGACAGGTAGTTCGTTTTTGTTCACAATATTTTGCAATATTTTGCATTAGGTGGGAGTGAGCAATTGTGTGAGAAAAAATGGCAAAGCAATTGCAGCTGCTGAGAGAAGTGAGTGTGAAGTAATTTTGCACCCGGCTGGTATAGGTCGGTTAGTGTGAAGCCGCGCTGGTATTAGTGGACAGTACTGTGTTTCTATTGGTTGAGAACAGCCTGCAAAAAGGATTGTGGGATTTAAATTACTTCCTGATTTGTTTGCAAATTGTTATGGTTAATTGAATTTGTGCAAAAATAAAAATGTTCAAAGCATTAAGAAGGTCAATAAGGGGAGATGTGTTTATTTTAATTAAAGAGGGTGAAAATGTTGCACCCCAGGGAACACCAACTTATGAAGTATCAGAAACAAAAAGAGTTTCAACATGTGTATCACTTAAACATGGTGTAAACTAACTCAGAAAGAGGGTTCATTAGCTTTTCCTTGTTATGAAACATTTGATCTGAGAATTTAGACAAATTGAGGAGAGTAATATGAAAATTAAAGCCTGTTCCAATACGTGCACAATCTGAAGCCCTTGCTATTTGGGAACTTGTTGCAAGACAGAAAGCAATGCCAACATTTGAGAGTAGAATGTAAAAAGCAGTTAAGAAATTAGTAGAAGCTAGATTAAATTCTGAAAAAAGTGGAGAGCAGAGATATTAGATGGAGTGGGAATGTTTCCAACCATTACAGAGGAAGGTGATGGGAGTACAAAACATAAGACAAGAAAGAAACAGACAGCAAATGCAGATCAGAAACAGAAGATGAGGGTAAAAAGACAGTTACATATGAGAGTGATTCAGAAGATGATGTTCATAAATCAGCTTCTGATTAATCGTCCATAACCCATACCATTCAGTTGAGGCAGAATCAAGTAGTGAAGCAGTACAGAATATAATCCCAAATGTCAAAACAGCACAGTCCATTTCATGTCCAGTTATGGATCAGGTAATACCAAGTCCTAATATGAATCAAATGGTGCAGACACCTAATGTGACTATGCCTGTGCAGAACTGAAATCAGAATCAGCCTAAGCCCAGGTATACACCAGTGCAATGTCAAATGTTACCCCAAATCAAACAGGACATACTTTTAGTACTGTTTTAACAGGTCAAAGTACTAGAATGACAATTCCACAGACAGACAAATTTGGTGGGTCCCAATGCACTAACAGTTCCTGTGACTATAGGTCTAGTTGTTCCCTTGCATACTTCAGGTAACCCTGGAAGTAATGCCCAGTCAATGAATGTTTCAGCAGTTCCTGAAACATCAGCTGCATCTAGTGGAATACCAGCTCTTGATACAAGGTTTCCTCAGGGATCCCCACTTCCTTACATGCCCACACTAAAGCAGATTACGAGTGTACATTGCGGTTCCCCGTGAAATGTGTCACAGAGAAATAATATTGGTTTCCAAGGCCTTTCAGCAGAACCATAATCGATTGGTTAAACAGTCTGAGCCCACAAGGTGCAACAGGTGCAACAAATGGCAATGTTATATCAAAAGAGACACTAGGGAGAGACAGTGAATGTGCCCAGATTGAAATTAAAAGGAATTAATTATGGGAATGCTCGAGATGGAGTCATTGGAAACGTTTACTGAAGATGAATTGCAATTTATGTGTAAGGATGTTACCCAATGTGCAGGACAGACTTTTGAGAAGTTAGCAGCATCGGTCAAAAATAGGAAGTAGATTTAGAAAAGGCTAAACCTTTAAAGAGAATTTACAGATTAGAGTTCAGTAACAAAGATACTCTTAACAAGATATCACCTAGAATGAGAATGCACATTAAGGAATTAATTACACATATTCAAGCATGAGAGCATTAGGTAAATGGGAAGGCCGATAGGCAGAGAAAAGAGATCAGAAGAAAGGAGAACAGAATTTGCCTCCGGCAGGAGCAAATCAAACTGAAGACAATGTACAAATGATTCCTATGAGAGAAATATGAGGTGGTGGTTATGTGCATGCACACATATTATGAATGGAGGGGCACCCACGAAATTCAGAACAAATATCAGAGCATCCAAATATATTGCTCCGGTGCAGCTTTTATTAGTTTCAATATGCCAAACGGAAGCCAGCCAATGCGTTTCGTTCACCATCTGTGAGCTTCATCAGGGCTTTTTAGTGGCTTCAAGTTCAGTGGTGTAATAATTAAGAATAAGTCAAATGCTACTGGCAATTTCTGATTGAAGACATGGGAGGTTTAATTTATGGAACAGGGCTGAAATATCTGGAGGCTCAGTGGATTACACGTTATGTGTATGTATCCTGGAGTAGTGATAAACTGTCATTTACAAATGATTACCCGAGATTGAGAAAGAAGCCAGTGGAGTTGTACAAGCAGAAAGAGAGATTCATGATACTCTCAAAATGCCTTTGGGAAGATTTCAATACATTGTTTGACATGCGGCTCCAGTTGACTTGTGGACTGAGTGCAAAAGAAGTGTTGACCAGATTGTGAACCTCCGACAGATCCAGTACAGGTGCACCATCTGAAAGGTGATGAAAAAGTAGTATAAGGTAATTGAATTTCTGAAGAACAAAGTGGCTCCAAAAGATATTGATTGACAGAACAGCACAGGAATCCAAGGAGTCAATTTTTGCTTATTATAAGAGATTGCTGCAAGTTTTCAAACAACATAGAAGTACTGAAAACATTGAGTTGAAAGATATGGTTCATTTTGTGTTTAGGTTTGTGCAAGGACTAAAGCTTGTGCACTGATTCAGCAGCATTTTGTTTGTTGGCAGAACAAGACCATTGATGAGAACTTACAGTATGCAAGTTACTGTAGCGATGAAATTGAATTGAAGCAGAAAACGTTGCGGGAGAAGTTGATGGTGATGCAATTGAAGGGAGCAAGTAGAGAATGTCAGAGCCCACAGGTGATGGTGAACACAAGTAGACTGCAGGGTGTGCAGCAGCAGGTTAGCAATGTGGTTCAGTCTAGAGGTCAACAACATGATGTACATGTAGATCAGAGTGGAAATTTGGTTGATGATTAGTCAACGAAGAAAACAAGTTCATGTCATGCATGCAGAAATTTTGGTCATTGGCACAGGGAATGTCCCTATAATAATGTGAATAATTTGGTACAGAATACTGGAGTTGCTCAGATCCAAGGTAACAATCAGGTCCAAATTCAGAGAGTCCAAAGACATGGATTTTGAATGTACAAATGTCCCCAGTGCAACAAATGCAGATTCCATAAGCCTGATTACACATCAACAGGTGAGTGTTCCTCAGCAAAACATGAATCTGATGGCAAATGCAAATCAAATAGGTTTTGGAAATCAGAATCAACAAGCCTCACAATTTCCCGTAATTGATTTGCATGATGAGAAATTCTTAGAAACCTTTCACAGTGATAGTTCCAATGATGAGGATTGCATGTTAGCTGCATCCTTAGAGATAGATCAACGTGGTTCCTATGTAAACACAAACATCATGGGACATGACGTGTCATTCTTAGTTAACACTGGAGTTACATGTTCCACTATCAGAACCACATAAGTGGCAGATCTGCCCCTATCTAGAAGAAGAAGAATTCAGGTTGTAGGAGTAACAAATGAAAGTCTGATTGAGGAAGGTGTTCTGAAGGAAATTTTGGGAATCTCTTGTAATTTCCCTATTTACCATTGTGTTCTTAAATCATTTAGAAGAAAAAGGACATAAAGTTTCCCAGCAAAATTGCAGCACTGTGAGAAGAAAGTCAGATGCTTAGGTCACCACATAGAGAAAGGTGGAAGGAAAGTGTCCCTAAAGAGAATTTCAGCAATTATACAAATGAATCCACCAGTTACTCAGAGGGAAGTCAGAATGTTCCTGGGAACGGTTGACTACTGCTGCCATTGGATGCTGAATTTTTCCCTTACTTGCAAACCCTTACAGAGACTGACACACAAGGATGAGTCTGATACGGTACCATTTGATGGCGAATGCATGAAAGCGTTCACTGAGCTGAGAGCAAGCTTCTGCTGAGCCCCAGCTCTGGGAATGCCCGATTAGAACAAAGGTTTTTCTTTGTTTTACTGTGAGAGGGATGTATGTGCTCTCTCTGTTTTGACAAAGTTACATGGAAATGTCAACAAGCCTGTGGCATATTTTCAGCCACACGTGATCCTGTAGTTGCAGCGTTGACAGGCTGCCTCAAAGCTGTGGCAGCCCTGAGCATCAGCATCGAGCATTGTGATAGCATTGTTACGGACCACCCACTGAATGTTTTCATTCAGTCGATATTTTGCTCACACATACTAAGACCCAATACCTGATCACTACCAGTTTAACCTGCTATGACCAAACAATATTTAGTTCTTCTAACGTTAATATTAGGAGATGTAATGTTTTAAGTGTGGCTACTCTTTTGCCAGATCCTGTTGAAAATGCAGGTGACCATGTGGATAACATTGAGCATGACTATCTTGATGTGAATCAACTGTGCACTAAACCAAGACCCAATATTCAAGTTGTCCCCTTAGAGGAGAATGACTTTCTCCTTTTTGTAGGTGGCTCCTGTTTAAGAGACCCTGATATCAAAGTTTATCAATTTCTGAAAGCATCACAGTTACCTGTGAAAATGACAGTTGTAAAATGTGGAGCTCATCAGAAATCAAATGATTATATATCATTGGGAAATACCTATGCTGCTAAGTTGTGAGGTATTGTGCCCTGCGTTGCTGTTACTTTAATGAGGAATTGAGTTAAGGAAGCAACAATGAGACAAGTCATAATTTTTGTATGACAGCTATTGATACTTGGAAGAAGTTAAAAGATTGAAGGATGGGGTGACAGGAGAAGAGAAGCATGGTTGCATTACAGAAGGATGTGTCCAGAAGAATGAGGATGATGTTTCGGTTTCGAGTGATGGTAAAGCAGTGTTGCCAAATAGCATATTGCCTCCGATGGCAAGATAAAACCATAGGCAAGCTCACATTTGTAGAGATGCAATGATTATAACATTCAGGCGAACATGGCACAATCCCAGATTTAGATTAGTTGCAGGAGCAGTATGTCACAGATTTGTAACATGTCAGCAGATGAATGTAGGGAAACTCACAGTTGTTGTACTGAATTATATAGGTATATGAGGAGGAACGTTCAACCAAATGCAACCTGATTTCATGGATTTGCCAGTGTGTAATGGGCTGAGGTTTAATTTGGTGGTGGTGTGTGTGTTCTCCCATTGGGTAGAGGCTTACCCAACTCGAAGAAATGATAGCCTCACAGTTACAAAACTGTTTTGGTTTTCTAACTCCTATGGAATCAGACCGAGGAACTCATGTCAACAGTGAAATCCTTAAATTAGTGTGTGCGGCATTACATGTTGAGCAATGATTGCATTGCAGTTACAGACCAGAAGCTTCAGGACTGGCAAAGCAGATAAATGCAGAGCTGAAGTCTCGACTGGTGAAAGTCTGTGCATCTACAACACTGAAATGGCCAGATGCACTGCATCTTGTCATGATGAGTATGAGCAGCACACCCAACAGAAAGAGAGGCTTGTCGCCACATGGGATCATCATGGGGCGAGCTATGAAATTACCAGCAGTACCCGCAAATGCTCTTGGAAACATTACAGATGACTTGGTTCTGGATTATTACAAAGGACTAGCTGATGTGGTTTGTTCTTTGTCTCGCCAGGTTGGAGAAGCACCTGAGCAACTACAACAAGAACTTTGGCACAACTTGACTCCTGGTACCTGAGTGCTAGTGAAAAAGCAAGTAAGAAAGACATGCTTGGAGCTGCATTGGAAGGGCCCGTACCAGATTATACTAGTAACAACAACAGCTGTGAAGTGCGTTGGTCTTCCAAAATGGATTCATGCGAGCCAGACAAGCAAACTACCAAGTCTTCTTGATGAAACAGTGCCTGTTCCTAAAGGGTCGGTTACAGTGAAAGAAAGGGTCCTGGTTAGCCAAACTTTGGGGGCTGGACCAGTGACTAACACAGAGCATGAACAGTCTGGTGAAAATTTTAGTGCATCAACAGCAGTTGAAGGTACAAAAATGGTCGACATAGAGTCAGGCGACTCCTGCTAGCTCAGATAACGTTGAAATCCCAGTTGTACAAGGGAAAAGAGTTGTTACTGTAGACCAGTGGCCTGAGAAAAACCCAGAACCTGTGATAAAAGTGCCTCCTACTATTGCTGAAGTAACTGAAGAATCAGATCAAAGTGACTTTGAAACAGAAGGTCATGTGACAAAGAGGTCAAAGAGTAAACGAGTGCCAAGTCACAGACACGCTGCTCCTAAATGGACTTATTTCACTACTGATCAATGGTAGAAGGAGTTTGTTGCCTTTTGTGTTAATAATTTGAATCTAGCTGAACATTTTGGAATTTCAAACTGCTTTGAAACTGAAATTTGAAATTTCATTGCCACTTGTCAAACAGGGAAATTATTTGCTGGAAGTGCTAATCAGCTATTACCAGATGGTTTATTATTAGAGGCATTTGAACGTTTAGTTGGATATTTTGAATTTTGTAAATAAGAGAGACTCTTGATGAACTTTTGAATTTTTGTTTTTGTTTTTAAAGACTATTTTTGAATTTACTTTACTCAAACAAAGAAAAGACGGAAAGAGCCATTGAAATAATTGAAAGTCGATTTTGCATCTTTTATTTTTAACTTTAATTAGAACTATATTGTGGTCTGAATCCAGACAAGCCATGAATTTGGATCGAAATAGGAGGAGTAAATGTAAGTTTGTGTTTGTAGGTTTAGCAGTAGCATGTGTGATTCTGATCATTTTGATGATTGTTGGATTGATTTTGCCTGTTAAAGATGAGACTGAGAAAATTTCAGTCACAAGTGCCCCAAATTTAGAAGGTTCACTCACAAATGAAGGTCCTCTATATGAGGATGAGAGACTTTTACACGGATAATTCTAAAGGAGATTTGACATCAAATGTTGTTGGAAAATGGGTTATTTGTAAGGTACCCACAATCAGCAATAGGCCACTAACCTCCACTTAGGTCCAGTTAGGTCTCAATAAATTAAACCCAGCTCAACCCTTGGTAGCTTGGCAACGAGCAACATGACTTAATTTAGGAGACATATGTGTAAACCGTTTTTAAAAATCACAAAAGAGTAAATAAGTAAAACACAAAACACAATAAAAATCCAACACCAATTTATAAAAATAGATTATATTTGTATCTTTAAAATTACACCAAAACTAATATAATCAGATGAGGGAAACGGTAGATATGCATTTTAAAAGAATTAATGCTTTTTAGCGCTTAGAAATGATTAGCGCCAATCTGGTCATCTGTTTGCACCTCGACCGGGGCAAAGTAAAAGTTTGATGCCGACCGCTATGGAGACCTGCTCGGCTACAGCTCGCAGGAGGCCTCGGTCAAAAGTATACCTTCGGACTTAGTTGTTTTCTTGAAGATTTTCTTCAGCGGGTCCAAGTCACCAGTCCAATCCAACCTCCTGGAACTCTTCATCAGATACGCGTCGCAGTAGCCCTCATGGAGATTTTTACCTTCAGACTTAGTAGTTTTTTTCTAAATTAAAATCCTTCGACCGGGGCAAACCTGAATCTTGATCCAACGTCCCTGGAGCCCTCCTCGGACACACGGCCTGGGAGGTCCCGGTCAAATTCTGCGTTCGGATTTAGTCACTTTTTCTGAGATTTTCTTCACCGAGATGATCCTGCAAGTCAGGGCGGGTCACGGTTGAGGTAAGCCAGTTGGAGTTGCTGTAGCGGGTCGGTCCCTTTATGGAGCTTTTTTCCAAAAGCTCTCCAAACTTCTTGATCTTCTTCTAGATGTTCCTTTAAGGTTCTTTTGAGGTCCACAGCTCACCCCAAGGTTCTAGAAGCTCTGAGATGCTCCTTGAGGGGTGCGGACTACAACTCCGAGAATGCACCTGACGCAACCTCCTTTTTGGCTGCTGGACAGTTTCTTCAGGAGTTGGTGCAGGGGACTCTGGTTAGCAATTTTTCACCTGTAGCAAACAGGGAGTCCCTCCTTGAACCAGTTGAAGCCAGGCAAAGTCCTTCTTGCGGTGAAGCCCAGGTGTGCAGCTGGTGCAGTCCTCCAGAGTGCAGTGTCCAGGTGCAGGTCAGGGGTCCAGCAGGGCAGCCCTTCTTCTTCTGTAGTTCTTCCTTATTGGAATCTGGTTGGGATCTGAGGTGTGGGTGCAGGTCTGCCCGTTTTATCCTTGCTCCTGGGTGAAAGACAGGGGGGGTCTTGGTTCTCCAATCAGGTGCAGGGTCCTTCCCCTTGTGATGGCCACTTCCTGGGAAGTGTGGCTAAAATCAATCCCAGGGAGCAACATTCCTCAAAAATCCATCATGACCCGAAAGTGATTGATGGAGGTTACATCTTAAAATCCTAAACACATACCTCTCCTGCTCTCTACTAGTCTAATCAAGGGGGCACCTAATTGTCTGTGTTTGCAGGATGTGAGGGTGTTGCTGGGTTGTTACAAATATCCCTCCCTGCCTTTGAAGACCAGTTTGGCAGCCCTCCCCCTTCCTGCCTCTCCATCTGCTGAGGGAAGATCTCCTCCCCCACGTACATCTCTTTGTGCTAAGCCAGGCCACTTCACAACTCATCAAGGCAGCCTGGCCACGCTGCCAGAGGCTGGCCAATCAGAGCAAAACAGCAAAAACACTGCAAGTTGGCAACTTTTCAGGTAAAGTTTAAAACTCTTTACCTGAACAAGTTATATTAAATCCAACAACTGGAAATTGTGGGATTTACTATAACAATTAATTTGATACCAAACATGAGGTCTCTTTTACTTAAGGGTACTTTTAAAATTAAAATAAAGTCTCCGCATTTTAGTCTATGGGGCTATTCACTGCAATGAGGGAAAAACGAATTTCGCTGTTTTACCTCACTAGGGCTTATAAAACTATTTTTATAAGGTCAATGCTTATAGTTACATGGCACCCAGCCCCAGGGGCACATAGGGCACACCTTTGGGGTGACCTATATGTAAAAATAAGGTAGTTTAAGAATTTGGAACAACTTTTAATTCCAAAGTGAATTTTCATGTAACTTTAATTTAAAAGCAGCCAGCAGGGAAGGCCTGCCTTTAAAATGACACTGAGCACCTCAGCAGTGCACCTATGGGGGCACTACCTACGCTGGGGTCCCTAGACCTACATGCCCTACCATATTCTAGGGACTCGTAGGTAGGTTGACTTAACCAGTTATAATTAGCCTAATTTGCATATTCATTTTTACAGAGCTAAGGCCGGGAACTGGTTAGCAGTACCCAGGGCTCCATCAGAGTCAGAAAAACACCAGCAAAACGTGAAAGATGGGGGCAGGAAGTCAGGTGGCCTCTGCAATCAGTCCTGTTTTGCCACAAATGTATATTACAAATTATTAAATGTGTACATTGAAATAATGAGGGCGCAGAATTGCTATTCTGCATGAAAAATCCATCATCAGTACAGGAAGGAATCACTTATCATAGCTTGCCACAAACATATGGAATTTATTGTAGTCTGTTACTAACACTGCTATGTGAGCAGGAGAATTATCAAACTATGATCTAGTGCTTTCTTTTAAGCAGATCATGAAGTATCTGAGTAGTACTGCTGAAGCAAAATACATTGACATTGTGGGAGGATTCTTTGAGTCTATCTTGACATTTGGACAGCATATGCCCACAAGAATAATTTGACCTGCATACTTGGTTCAGTAGAAAAAAGTACATTGGACAAGTTGATGGCAGAAGGAGGGAAATCAAAGCCAAAATAAAAAAGGGTGGAGTTTTGCAAAATTGGGAAAAAGATGCAACACATTCAGTGTTTGAGAATCAACGTTTCTTTGCTTTAGATTGGCAGCATGTCAGAAAATTATGTGTATATAGACCAGTGTTTAATTTGTAATTAAAAATGTGCTGGTGCCCAGAGCCCTCCTCTTAAACACGCGCTGCTGCATTTAAATGTGCGAGCATGGAATACTGAGGCAGGGCAATCCTGAAGCCATCACGGGCCTCTTCTATCCATTTAAAGCCACTCCCTTCCCCTTCAGCTAACTCTGGCACATTTGTGCTTTCTCCCTTTGTGAAGCTTTCTAGTGTTTCTCTTCCTCTTTCTTTCCCATTTGTGTCTTTTGCTCGCAGCAACTGTTTGAGGCAGAAGAATAAGGGCCAGCCCTCAAAAATAAGTGCGGTGCTCAGCACCAGAAACAACAAGCACAAATTAAGCACTGATATAGACCAAAGTCAAAGACTGATATGCATTTTGTAGGTACTGGTGAATGTAGATATCTTTTTGTTTTTAAAATGATGTGGACTTTTATGTTAAATGGACAGGATCCCGCCATACCAGGTGTTTCTTTTATATGTGGTAAGAATCTTATTATAAGCTGACAAAAGGCTGGTATAGAACTTGTCACGTGAGAGTAGTTTTTTCCAAAAAGGTATCATGTGGATAACATCGATGAAGCAGCCTGGGATGAGAAATCAAATTCCAGAGTTAAAAGAGGAACGAGTGCTTCAGTGATAGTGAGTGATATGTGTGGTGCCATAATTCCATTAGTGGGAGTTATCTTGAATGATATCAAGATTAGGAAGTTGTCAACAAATCGTAGAAAAGTTATCTACTGACATTGCAGGAGCTTTGTTATTAAAAAACACAGAGATATTTGCTGTGATTGGTTTTGCAAAATTGTCTTGTATTAGACATCTTACCCGCAAAGGAGGGCGCAATCTGTAAAACATTACATGCACAACATTTTTGTACAAACATACTAGACAATAGTAAAGCGATAAGAAAGTACATTGCAAACATGACTGACTTGAAAAGAGACCTGAAAAATCTGACAGCCAATTGTGCATGTGAAGCTATTGGAAGTGTTTTTTCAGCCTTTGGAAAATGGTTTGGGAACATGGGAAAGGGGATAGTAGGTATTATCTTGAGACCCCTGTTGACTGTGGTGTTGTGTATCATAGGTACACTTGGATTATACAAACTGTACAAAATACTGAAACAGAAAAGAGCAAAGACGAGGCAGGTGAAAAAGGAGATAGAAATGGAGAAAATGAGAAGCATTTATTATTGTAATCTCAAGAAAATGGAGAATTACACAGTCCTTATGGAAATAAGACATCAAAATTCTGAATTGTTTTGTTGAAATGAGAATTTGTCCTTTTTGTGATGGTGTATTTCGCAATCAAAGGAGGGACTGATAGAGCATACATTTTAGTCTGTCCCTTGAGTCACTAAAGTCATCAGACTGTGACAAATATATTCTATGAAAGAAAAATGAGAGAAAAATGAACAGAAAGCTACACTGACACACATTTTAAATTTGCAATTTGCTTGTATTTTACAGTTCGACATAAGTGCCTTTTTGATTAAATCACATGCTAGAAGGTTAAAGTTGATGTTAAAATGTAATATAATCTCTAAACTAGTAGCCCAGCCAGAAACAGTTAGATTTATTGTATTTAATGAGCAAATAGTGGGTTTGACAACTATTAAATAAATTGCATTTTACATTTTCTTATGTAAGCATAACTTGCATTTTGAAGTCATGCATTTTGCAGTCAAAGTGCTGAAGTATTTTTTCATAATGTTAAGACTTCTTTTAGATTTCATTCTTATGAGAAGTCCCATTTGCAAAAAGTCTATTGCTTAACTGTAGAAAGTAATACCCATTTGACCTTGGAGAATGTTAAACTACAGTAACATGGTCTGTGAATATATGTACTTGTGTTTCAGCCTGTTTGGAGTCACAAGGAAAGGAAATGTTCCCATGACAGACTTGGGAAAATGTCAAACTGTTGCAACCTGAAGTCTGGTGATTCATTTTAATTAGATAATGCCCCTTCAATGTAACATGAACTGACACCTTTGACAAATCTGAAGGTTTTATGTGGATTGATATAGTGTTGGACTTTTGAACTTTGCTCACAGCAGTCCTGTCTTGGTCAGAGACACACTTTCCAGATGCCTTCCTGAACAGATGCTTTGCTGATGAAGATTCCCTGAGTGCTGTATCCCTTGGCGAGGTAGCTTCCTCTCTGCTTTTGCAAATGCCCCTTGAAATGTTCTTTTAGATTAGAAACTCCATTATGCTTATTTTATTTTATTTTTAGTTAGTGTCCTGTAGCCCAAGTTAATCCTTTTCCAAATTATTTTTGTCCTTTTGTTATTGTTCTATTTTATTCTTCCCCATACATGTATTTCCCAAATTTAGTTAGCTGTAGGGTTGACCTGTGCCCAGCCAAACAGTTTTGACTCTGCTAAAATTTAAATTTACTAATCATTGTACAATCTGAGCACTGTGTGATATCTGTGTCGGAGATATTTCTATTGACTTTCTGTATCATTCTTCTTGAATGCTTAGTTTTACTGATGTTAGTACGCCTTGGGCAATCCTTGGTCATTATGTATCGCTATAAATTTGGTATTGTGCATTGTCTACATGGCTTTGAGCCTTTGCTTGTAATAAATCTTTAAATTATATTACTGATTGGAGTTTTTCTCCTGTGGCAACATTGGTCATGGTGTCTAGGTATTGGGTTTGTGTTGAAGTAATTGTTAATGGTTCACCACACATTTTTCTGGGTCCAAAGTTCCATTGACCTAGTTGCTCATTTGATTCCCGAGAAGGATGAAAAATGCATCCACAAGATTACAGAGAAGATATTAAAATATTGTTCAACATTTAACTGTACTTTACTAGAATCTAAATTTGTCAACGAAGATAATAAGACAGACTAGCAGATAGATTTTGATTTTAAAGAGGTGTCTCAACTAACCTGAGTAGTGTGGTTGTTAACCTTTTCTAAACCGTATGAAACATCTGACTTTCTATAATATCCTGCAGGGGAAATCTTCTATGATTATTTTAGTTTCGTAGGAACTACTCAAGGCTTTCTTTCTAGGGTATGTGACAAGCTGCATGATCCGGTCTCTCCAGACTGCAGGATCAGAGTAAAGAAGTCAAGAATACTGACTGGTAGAGGCTTAACAAGAACATGTATAATGTCTCCCTGGTTCAAACCCCCAAATGACATGATGGCCCATATTTCTCAAGGGCTTGCTTTGCCCTTTCATGCAAGGCAATGCAAGCCCTTAAGTTAGATTTACTATGCCACACAGAGCCACCTTGTTTGACTCTGCGTGAGATAGTAAATCTGGAGTAACTCAAGGCAGCACAAGTCACTGCCTTGTGTTACTCTGCACAGGTAGGCATTCCGTGAGTGGAGCTGGGGTGTTCCTATGTATCCACTCATGGTTTGTGGAGCATACCCAGATTTACTAAGACTTGGGAAGGTGTAGAATTTTGATGCATTCACAGGTTGACTGTCAAAATGCATTCCCAGGTTGGTAAACCTGGGAATGCATCAAAATGCTACACCTTCCCAGGTGAGGCATAACGAGGAGAGATATGTTTATTTTTCCTCATTATTTCCTTCTTGTTATTTCCTGTGTCTATGTGTGTTGCATTAGAAAGAGGAAAATGCTGTTGGGATTGTTTTTGTGCAGGAGGGTTTGCCTTCTTGCACAAAGCAAAGCTGACTGTCACACAAGCATCCTTGCACTATGGCACAAGTAAGCCTTTGTTGGCGATTGGCAGCCACAAGTGCACAGAGGGAGAGCAGGAATGCAACATGTGAAAATAAATACATACATATGGCACATTCCTGTGCTCTCCATTTGAAGCAGTGCAGCAAATGGTCTTGCTGCTTTGCGCTAACTATTGATAAATCTGGTCATATATTTTTATATGTTTTAACTCTAGTTCAACCTTCAGAGATGGACTAACATATGGACAGAAAATGCTGAAAACTGCACTTGAGGCTGCCCTTGGAGTGGTAGTTTGCACTGCTATGTATTGGACCGCTACTATAGAGGGACTTTTACAATTCAAAATTATACCATGTTCTTTCTGTTAAATCCTGATATGTGAGTTGCTCACAGATGTTTTATTATGATATTCAAAGAGAAGCAAGTAGAATCATTATTAGGAGTACAGTCAGATCTCCCATAATTCAAAAGTGCAGATCAGACCAGGTCTGGCTATATATAGATCTTGGATAACATATATAATGAGCTTAGAAACAATTTATTATAAGAGCAGGCGCCACGTGACGACATTTTGAGTTTTTGGTGGTAGGTTTGTGAAATATATGATTTATTTTATCATTATAATTAATAATTTCCATTAGGGTCACATAGTGTGAATGACGTCAAATGGACACGGTGCTCCTCACAGCTCTCCTTTGTGGACTATTATGAAATAGGTTTTTTTAATTGAGCTTTTGTGAATGAAATGTATTTTGTAACTTTATCTACAGAAGCTGTGGTTGAGGTTCTATAGAAGTTCCATTGTTTGATTACTGCATGCATACCGAGATTTCCACGTGAATGGCATTTACTATACCATTGTGCAACAATACTCCAATGTAACTTATGGGTCACGAAGAAAACAAATATGTTGGTGTTTGAGAAGCTGTTCCTTACGAATAACATAATGAGGGATGGAAAAAGAGATATGAAAGTAATTATGAAATTACAGTAGGATTAACTATTGTATTTTTGTGAACATACAATTGTACGTGTTTCTTTTGGGTTGATATGCACATTGTTTTATTTTTCATTTCTTTAGTATTCTGTTGGCGTCTTAACCTTTAGGAAAATGCATTTTTTTACTTTCTTACTAGGGACATCTGTTATGTTAAGAACTAGTTGTTAGAGTAAACCTTTCACCCTATAAACATTGATCACATCGTGCCTGCTAGAAATTGTAAACCAATGTGTCCATATTTGGTGATCTTGTGCCCAAGATGGCTTTATAAATGCAATTATTAACAAGCTAGACATTGCTGTTTATTTTAGAAGACACAAACACACTGATAGAAATTATTTTTTGTTGTCTGAATTTGCCATGGTTTCTGATACAAAGACAACACAGCTTTTGCAGCCTGCTTGCAGAGTGGATGTATTTATGCACAATAGAAACATGTTGCGATGTACAAGTAAAACGGAGCTTTTAAACTCTGCATCTGAATAGCCGGAGGTCTAGGAGACAGGACTAAGCATAAAGTATGGTAATGTGATCTTTAGAGATGCTAAAGTAGTCAGAGTTTTCCACACAGGGTTTTATATGTCTCTTCTGTTGCTTCTTTCCTGCAGTGGGGGAACTTGCTTGACTTTCCAAGCTATTTTATTAAATGCGGTTATTTCACAAATGATGAAAATGTCAAAATGCAGACATAAAGTACTGTTCTATTTCTGTAAGGAGAAAACAAGCTTTAGGAAACAGCAATAAAAAAACAATTTCCTACTACAGTTTATAACTTTTAGAATGGAAAAAAACAAGTGGGCGCAGTTTAATGTTGAAATCTTGTTGTTTACTACTGACCATGAGGTGAAACCTTTCAATAATTGATGTATATTTTAATTTCTGTTTTCAATTCTAATTATAGGTTGGGACATAATGATTATAAATCCTTGCACTATTGTTAAATCGCATATTACATATGTATTTTGGCAATCCGACATTCTCATTGGCAGGCATATTTACCTGTAATAACAGTACTATAATTATATACAATAGAATTTATTGCGTATTTATTATATTCATTATGCACTATTGAATTTATGCAATGCTAATATATAACCCTAAATATGGGCCCAGTATATTACAGAAATTGTACCATTCTTGCTGAGTAATTGTTCACATCATTTCCGGAGGCTATGTGTTCCTTCCTCTTCCTGCATGCCATTGAGATGTGTCTCTGAAAACCTGATGTAAGTACCAGGCATGTCATCATGAATCCTGGTGCCCACGCCAGCCCTGAGGGCCATACAAAACTCTCAACACTTACCACACAGCACCTGCAGGAACGGGGAATTCGACACATAAAACAGTAAGATAGCTCAGTGAGTAAATGCACCTGGTATCACCTTGAATGTAAGTGCCATGTACCTACTCCATCTACCCTGATCCTACAGTTCTCAAATATACCTAATATTTATCTGCAATAAAAAACATGTACCCAGCCTTACCTGTTGGGGAAGTTGCTTTCAAGAGCCCTGCCAGAGGACCAGGTAGTTATTTACCTCATTGCCGGGTTAGACAAAAAACAGCCAAGCTGACTGATTGGGTACAACCTGAGAGGAAGGAGCTGATACAATGAAGAGCTGTGCTTGGTATTCAAGTCTTATGGAGGCGTTGGATGAGGATGGGGTGGGATACAGTGTTGAATGCTGCTGAGATGTCCAGTAGGATGAGAGTCTCTGTGCCCCCTTTGTCCATGATGAGGTGGATGTCGTCTATGGCAACAATGAGGGCTGTCTCATTGCTGTGGTTGAATTTGAATCCTGATAGGGAAGAGTCCAGGAGGCGGTTGGTGTTGAATTGGTCGGCCAGATAGGAGTTGATGAGCTTCTCTAGGACTTTGGCCAGATAGGGGAGGCGAAAGATGGTTCTGAAGTTGGCCGGTATCCACCGGGGGTTCTTCAGAAGTGGTGGGATAATGGCATGTTAAAATGAGTCTGGGAAAGGGAGCTGGAGAGAGAGGCACTGACAATGAGATTGAGGGATGGGCAGATGGATTCCAATCCTTTGGCGTAGATGAGGTGTGGACAGGAGTCTGAAGAGATTACAGAGGGGATGGAACACATTGTGTTGGTGGTTTCTGTGGTGGTAATTGATGGCCAGCAAGTCAAGGTGGTTTCTGAGGTGTTCTTTTCATTGGGGTGGAGAATTTCGAGAGTGGAGAGGTTGGGTTGGGAAAACTTAAAAATGTGTTCACTTGCCAGCTCTCAAAGCACAGACCCTAAAGTTCAAGCTTTTTTGTTTGTACTATCTTCAGTATATGTCAGGGCCATGGTCCAAAATACTTACAGCTCTGGCTTCTGATCCTGCTGAGAAACATAGATACAATCAATGCATCAGGGATTATAAAACTATGATTTTAACTGAAAAATCAATCAATCAATCAAGGGGTCTTGTAGAGTGCAAACTTGTCACTCCGGGGGGTCTCCAGGCGCTGGAGGGATGCTGCAGGCCTCTTCTGACTGGCGATGGTGGTCGAAGAGCCAAGTCTTGAGCTTCTTTCTGAAATCCTTCAGGGAAGGGGAGGTGCACAGGTGGAGGGGAAGGTCGTTCCAGGACCTGGCAGCGAGGTGGGAGAAGGAGCGACCTCTGAAGCGTTTGAGGCGGATGCGGGAGACATGGGCCTGGGTGAAGGGGGTGAGGAGGTTGCTGATGTAAGTGGTCCTGGCTTTGTGGAGGGCATTGTATGCGTGCATGAGGAGCTTGAAGCGGCATCTTTGCTGGATGGGGTGCCAGTGGAGGCCCCTGAGGTGGGAAGTGATGCTGGCTCTTCTGGGAAGGTAGAAGACGAGTCTTGCTGCCGCGTTCTGGATGGTCTGGAGGCGGTTATTGAGCTGTTTCGTGGTTCCAGCACATAGCGCATTGTCATAATCGAGTCTGCTGGAGATGAGGGCCTGGATGAATGTTTTCCTGGTAGAGATATCGATCCATCAGAAGATCTTGTGGAGCATGCGGAGGCTGTGGAAGCAGACAGATAAGACAGTGTGGATCTGTTGCTTCATGGTTAGTTAGGTGTCCAGAATGATCCTGAGGTTGTGTGTGTCATTGGTGGGTGTGGGACCGAGGGCAGCAGGCCACCATGTGTCAACCCAGGGAGAGGACTTGTTCCTGAAGATGAGGATCTCTGTTTTGTCAGAATTTAGCTTGAGGCAGATGGTCCTCATCCAGTTGACCATGTCGGTCATGGTGTTTTGGAAGTTGGTTCTTGTGGTAGTTGAGTCACCTGCGAAGGATTGGACGAGCTGGGTGTCATCGGCATAGGAGAGGATGTTGCATCTGTGGGTGTGTGTGATGTCTGCCAGTAGAGTGATGTAGGTGTTGGATAGGGTGGGGCTGAGGGAGGAGCCCTGAGGGACTCCACAGATGATGTCTTTGGGTGCAGAGAGGTCGGGAGGGAGGAGGATTCTCTGTGTTTGGTCAGAGAGGATGGAGGAAATGCATTTGAGTGCATTGTCTTGGATGCCAATGCTGTGGAGTCTGGTGATGAGAGTGTTGTGGGAGATTGGGTCGAAGGCTGCTGATAAGTTGAAGAGGATGAGGGCCGCTGAACCCCCTAGATTGAGGAGACATCTGATGTCATCAGTTGCTCTGATCAGGGCAGCCTCTGTGCTGTGATTGGGCCAGTAACTGGATTAGGATGGGTCAAGCTTGTTGTAGTCTTCAAGGAAGTCCATGAGCTGGCGGTTGATGGTCTTTTCCAAGACTGTGGTGGGGAATGGGAGGAGTGATATGGGATGGTAGTTTCTGAGGCTGTTGGGGTTTGCTGAGGGTTTCCCTAGGAGACTTTGGCGTGCTTCCAGTCACCGGAGGTGGCGGCTGTGTAGATGTTGAAGATTTGTGTGAGGGATGCTCCGATCACATCTCTTCCTAGGTTGTAAAAGCTGTGTGGGCAGGGATCCACTGGGGATCTAGAGTGGATGGAGGCCATGATGAAGATTGTACCTTCAGTAGAGATAATCAATTTATTATACCAGGAAAATTAAATTCCACCAGGAAACAATTCTGAAAGATAACTTTTTCAAACAGTCAATTTTCTGGCAAACTTAACATCAATGGTACCTCTGCCCTAAATCAAACCTTTTGTGAGAAACTTTCCTGTTATTTTCAATCAAATGTAGTGCTCTGCCATTACTCAAACTAATCTTTCTGTCAAGAATTTTGGGAATAACTCCCTAGAAACTATGACACTCAATGAGTTTTCTCCTTTAACCCCTGAACAGGTGACAAAACTCAATCAATCAACCTTCAGATCTGTGTTCACCTAGAGTACTTCACTTAATATCCGAGACAGTATCCACACATCTTACAATGCTCCTAAACAGCATGTTCAAATCAGGATATTTTCCCAGACTATGGAAAAAGGCTTCAAATCACCTTTAATAAAGACACACACGCTGTATTTGTTTGAGGTCTGTAGTTACCGTCCTTTTTCCAGATTGCCTTTTCCAGCCAAATTAGCAGAGAAGGCTATTAATTTGGAGTTCTCCTCAGTGTTAGACACCAATAATGTGCTTGATCCTGAGCAATTCAGTTTGAGATGGAGTCACACCACTGAATCTACCCTGATTGAAGCAACAAAAGGAATCAGAACAATTGTTGATAGTGGTGGCAAGTTAGCACTTATCCTGTTAGACCTGTTGGCTGTGTTCAACACAGTTAATCACTCAGTGCTATTAACCCGTCTGTAGGATATAGGGATTAAGGACTCTGCCTTGGTTCTTTTTCATTTCTTTCTCTCAGAAAGAGAACTTTCAGTTGCTTTGGGGGACCATATTTCTGAACCTTGTTTACTCCCTTGTGGATTTCCACAGGGTATTTCATAAAGCCCTACACTTTTCAATATTTACATCACACCTCTGGTCAAATAGGTCTGCTACATTGAGTTGTTCTTGGTATCTTACATAGATGACCCCCAGATTCTGGTTTTCATTATAAGTGATTACTCTGAGGTTGCTAGTAGATTTCACAATTGCATGTTGGACGTTGTCAAATGGATAAAAAATAACTGCCTCAAACTTAATTCAGGTAAAACTGAGGTTTTGTTGTTTGGAAATGATACATCCTTTTGGTCTGCAGGCTGTTGGCCTCAGGATTTCGTGGCTCTTCCACCCCCCCCTTCAAAAAGGTCAAGAATTTTGTAGTAATTCTCAGAGTCATTTTTGACTATGAGGTGACATCCTCGACAAATCAATGTTTCCATATCCTGAGAATACTTAAAGTATTCCTCCTGACCTCCAGAAAACAGTGGTAGTTGTGGAGGATGCGTTGATAACGTTTCCTACAATATATCATCCCCAGAATCAGTGTCAGTATCTGCCCTTTTGTTCTCCCTGTACCTTGCTTTCCCCTTTAAACTTCTTCCTAGAGGTACTTTTCACATCTTTTCTGTTCTTGCTCCATAGGCATAGGGTATAGTGTCATCCCTTCAGCTGTGCTCTTCCTCCACACTTGTGCCTTTTGATCCCAATGCACATCAGCATAATTCCTTACTGCTCTTTTAGTTCATCTGAAATATCTCTCCCTTTCATGCTTTAAAGCCATTCTCTCCCATTCACAAAATGCTTCAAACTGGGTAGGTCCAGCAGATGGCTTCAAATCACACAACATGTCCCCTAATTGTCTGATTACTGCCAAGTTAAATGTTCCCCATCTTGGAAAACTCAAATTACCCCCTTTTTCTGTAATTCTACTCCATCCTTGAAGCCAAAGACATGTATGTAATCCTCACTTCACTTTCATATGATAAGCTGGTGTACTTTCTGGAGGAGTCCCTTCACCTTCTCTAACTGGAATAACCACATCCCCTCTTACAAATCTTCTTATTGCTTTTAAAATCTTAATTATTGTCAAAACTCAGGTTAATTACAATGATCAGAAAAGAAATGTCTCCATTGCTGAACTTCCACCAATCACAGTGCAAACCTTAACCAACTGACCATTAACAGTGCAACACTCTTTTACGTCACAACTTACTCTCTGCAGCAGCTCCCCCTCCATTACAATTCTTTTTGTTCACAACAGAAAACTGCTAAAAAAACAAAGTTTACCAAATCTATGTCTGCTTTTTCAAAGAAAATCAAAAATAGTCTCTCAACCTGTCGGAGTAAGATTCTTTTTAAAGAATTTACTGAACTTTAAATCCACAATTCATTTGATTGAGTTCTTGACCTGAAGGAAATCACCCAATTAATGACGACAGGTGTGACTAAGGCTTCCCAATCACTAACTTCTGTTAGTACAATCACACAAATACATTAATTCCCTAATGTTGTATAATCAATGACGTCCTTACACTTCACCTTAGCAGACAAAACAATTTATTATCTATTCCAGGATCTTGGACAACTTCTAAGTCCAATAACCTCTATTCATTCTTTTAGAAAGAAGAAAACATCAAAAAATGTCCACATAAGTTGACGCAACAGCTTTATTAATACTCACAGCTGTCTAAAGTCTACTTTGATTCAGCAGCTGCCACTTGTGACCACCTCATCGACCACACTCTGTCCGCTCACCGCAATCGGGCTTTAAGCATTAGATAGTTTATTCTTTCTCCTAGCTTTCAACATCTTTTTAATCTTTTGCAGCGTAATGTCTCCCTAGCTCTCAACCTTCCTTCTGCTACCAGATTAACTGCTGGGAGCACTGCTCCCATACCAAATAGACCATGTGAATTAATTAATTATACTTTTTGCCTAATACCACTTACTCTTTGTTTGAACCCTCAGTATGGATCCTTATCTGAAAGTGGCTGTAAGAAATGTGCTAAGCTGCAAACAATAACTTCAAAACATAAATTTATTTAATACATCAATTTTTAGAGTCAATAAAGTGACTTTTAGTAGATTTTGAAGTATTTATTTTGAATGAATTAATATAATTTTTATTAATCAGTAGAAGGTTACAGAACCATGCATGAAGTGAGTCCTGAATCTGTCCCTACTCTGTTTGTCTCTGTCTTACAAAAAATGTAGTAAGTTGGTAGTAATACTGTCTCATAGTCTTGGAAAGTTAGAAAAGAACATTTAGGCCCTCATTACAAGTTTGGCGGCCAATAGATCTCCAGAACCGCCAGTGCAGATGGAGCACCGCAGCCGACGGCAGGCATCTCTAGTCGGGTGAGGAGCATGTTACACCCGAGCATATTATGAGGTTACACTCCGCCAGAATATTCAGTGCGGTCGAACCCCAACTAAAAACCTGGCGGAAATGACCAGTATAAAAGGAGACACTCACCTTCAGGAACACAGACATATCCGGAGCAGCCACGGAACCTGAACTTGAAATCTTCCCACCGCTCTTGATTGTCCTATGACTCCAGAACCAGCAACGGCGATGAAGAAAACAACTGTAAGTACACCCACCTAGCACACACTTGAGAGAAAAGCATTAGTACACACCCATACACATCCATGATGACGAGCGATGATCACACCCGCAAACTAACACCCGTACCAAGACACATACACACACCAACATAAACGCTTGCACACACAACAACCACACAATGCCACACATCACCATCACAACACATCACACTGAGTAGAAAGCACAGGCAGGCACCTCAGGGGTGATGGGGTAGTGACCGAGTGGGGGTTTGGGTTTGGGAGGGGGTCCTTGGAGATGCCCTTGGGTTGGGGGCTTCAGCTTGGCTTTTGCCTTAGTTTGTGGCTCCTTAGGTTTGTCCTTGGGAGGGGGGAGCTTGGGTTTGGGAGGGGTTGATTTTTTGGAAAGGGCAGGGCCATGGGAAACACCAGGGGGGCAAGGGAGGAATGGGCAGCGGAAGAGCTGGGGTCGGGGAGGGACACAGTGCATTTTAGGGATTAACGGGGTGGGAGAGTAGTAGGGAAGAGGGAAAATTGATATAGAAACCTTTTCTTAGGGACACAAAGGCAGTCATGGGAAAAGTGTTTTGGAGTGGAGGAAGAGGGAGTTGTTGTGAGGTGTGTTCATGTAGGTGTCTTTGGTACAGATTTATGGGTGGAAGGCATGTGTGTGCTGGGTGTCTGTTGGATGTGTGACTGCGGGTGTGTAGGTGTCTTGGGAGGAGGGGGAGTAGGTGCAGGGAAATGCCATGGAGAAGGGGTGACTGTCTCTTGGGGTGGTGCCTGCAGGTACGGTTGATGTGCTGCATGTGGGGGTGTTGATAGTTGTGGTGAGTGTGCCTGTGGTGAATGGGATGGATGTATGCAGGTCTGGAAGTATGGTGACTGTGGGTATGACAGGACTAGTGGCTGGATCAGGGAGTGTTGGTGTTGTGCCAGCAGGTGTTAGTGGTGTAATATCTGTGAAAGAGGGGATGGTGTCATGGTCTGTGTAGGGAGTGGATGTTGTTGTGTTTGTAGGTGCATGCTGTGGAAGGGTCTTGTGGTGCTTGTGTTTGTCACTGTGAACTGTGTCTGTTGAGGTAGGTGAATGGTGGTCTGATTGGGTACTCTGGATGGGTGTGGGGAGAGGGGCATGGGATTGGGCAGAGGTAGCTGGAGGGGGACGGAAGAAGAAGGGCCACTGGCTGCCACTGGCAAGGAGGCTAGAGCCTGAAAGGATCTCTGCAGGCCAGACAGGGCACCATGAATGCCTTATAGCAAAGCATTGCTCTGCTGTACCTGAGCTGCCAGTCCTTGGATGGCATTCACAATGGTTGTCTGACCCACAGAGATGGACCTCAGGAGGTCAATAGCCTTGTCTCTGAGGGCAGCAGGACTGACTGGGGCCAGAGCAGAGGTGCTTGTGGCAAAGGAGACGCCGACCCTCTTGGGTGAGTGGGCATGGAAAACTGGGTGGGGAGCTACTGGGAGGGAGGTGCTAGTAAGTGGGGTGCTGGGCACAGATGGTGTAAGGGTGGACCCCGATGGGTCCGCCACCATCTGGGAGTGTCCACTGGAGGACGAATCCAATGATGATGTTGAAGAACCTGTCTCCCTCTGTGGCACTCCCCTTGCCATCTGTCCAACTGGGTCCCTTGGCCTCACTAGATCCAGACTCCTGGGTCCCGTGGGCTGCCACATCCCACTCACCGAAGCCCCTTCTCCTTTGCCAGACGATGCTGATGCACACAAAGGGAGAGAAAGGTGGGGAGCAAAAAAGAGAGGTAGGGAAACGGTCAAAACCTAATTCTCATTGACATATATGACCATGTACATATCACACTTTACATCTTATGTCAGGGAATGTCATTGCCAAGGCACTCCAAGTCTGCCAATACCTATTGCACATGCAAAGCTGGAAGTCTTAGTTTACATCATATGTGCACAACAGCTAGGAACATAGACATGTGGAGGCTGTGACTTTGCTGTACTACTAAGATATGCCTAGAACATATGACAATTCACATAGAGTCCTTAAGTTGTCACATCAGTTAGGTCCCTAGGCCATCATCTGAACTACTAGCACTTCATTTTAGTAAGGCCTAGTCCGCACACTGACATCTAAATGAGCAGCACTTGCTGTACCATCAGCCCTCATCTTAGAGCCATTGGCAGTATCCCATTATTGTGTCACAACACATCCCTGAATTTTGCCGGTGAGGTGGGATTGCATAGTCAGCTCTCAGTCCAATATTCCAGTCCCATTGAGGCCCTTCTTATGGAGGACATGTTAAGCCAGACCCACATACAGTCAATGGAAGCTACTGCACCATGCCAATGCAAATGTAGTTGCAATAGGGGACTTACATAGATGGAATAGTATTGACAGCTCTGATATAAAAATTGATTTGCTTGTAGCTGGTCAGGCAGAATGAATAGGGTGTCAAAACAGGCCCACCTGTGTCAAGTTTGGAAGTGCACTTCACTAGCACCATTGCCTTGTCACACTTATTCCATGGTTACCCTGGCAGGGTCACTGATACACATTGTCGATGTGCTCCTTACAGTGTACACATTCACAGTATGCCAGTATGCAGCCACCCAATCCCATTCAAGCCCTGTCAGGTGCCAGTTTTGTCTTGGCTGCCGTGCTGCCCTCAAGCGCCAATCTACCTCAGGGGAGGCCACTGCAAAAATGTGGGCCATTAGAGGGGGCAGGGTATGACGGGAACCCTTCCCTCGTTGGGAGGACATCCCAAGCTGTGATCTTCCGGGCCCAGCGTCTCAGGTCCTCCTACTGATTCCTGCAATGGGTGCTCTGCTGGCTATGGACCCCCAGGTTCCACACTTGCTTGGCAATGGTCCCCTAAAGCCCCTTCTTCTGATTGGCGCTATCTGGATGGGTGACACAGACAGAAGGAGAATGTGATTAGGAGTGGCACTACATCAACAGCAGTGCCCTACATACACCACACGCATACACACACCCACACACACATCGCCATCGACATCTATGGATCACACTCCATATATCCATGCCTCCAGCATGCATGCACACAGTGGCCAGTATGGCACCACCAATCACAGCAACACACACCTATCACACATGGCAATGGCATGGGACTCACCTGTTCCTCTGGTGCCCCATACAGCACTCCATACAGGGGTAGGACCCCTTCCATCAATTACTTCAGTTTTTCCTGGGTAAAGGCCGTGGCCCTATCACCTGCAGGACGGGTCATAATGGCTCCCAGAGACAGTACAAAGCAGCTCACATGGTGTGGAGGTCCTGCTTGTAGAAGGGTCAGGAGTCAAGTGAGACAGTTGGCAGAAAATGGAGGTCACGTAGTGCATACAGACACCACCGGCGGTGATCATCATTGGCCCCAGTCCCCCATAGGCAGCAATGGCAACCAATAAGAAGTTACACAGCGGTTACGAGCGCCTACAGCCATGACGGCATACACCGGCAGAATTGCATAACTTCCAACCGTCCTGTGCTGCTGGACAGGCGGCTGCCATTTTATGTACAGTTAATCGGTTTATCTGAGAAATGTAAGTGCGTCATGACACTGAAATGTCCTGATTCGTGCACAGGCCCATGTATGTACATCGTACATGCCACATACATGTGGGATACAACACATATGTAACATGAAGTGACTATGCCCCTATATGCTGGCCTATTGGCTGTTTTCTACCTATATCATAGTCATATGTACATGCATGTCCCGTGCGGGACACATATGTGCACACGACCTGCACCATCACACATGTATTGGTTGACACATACAATGTACAGGACCACTTTTTGCCAGCACGCATGCCATTAATGACACTCCTACATACCCTATGTAGTTACTCTTTCCAATTCAGTCATGTCTGCACTGTTTAGTGTGTATCACAATATATTGGACTGATAACATGTTTGACCTGCACATCACATGAAGCGATATTTCCCTCTCCATCCTAGATACCATGTAATGAGGAGAGGAGGAATGAACCAGTGTACCGTCCAGTAGTCAACCTCGCCACCTTGGAAGAAAGACACATCGTGCAGACCTACAGATTGAATTGTTTCACCATCATGGAACTCTGTTCTCAGTTGGAGGCTCATCTGCTGCCTGTAATCCACTATCCCAACGCCATCCCTCCCATGGTCCAAGTGCTGTCGGTGCTGCACTTTCTTGCCACAGGGTCCTTCCAGTTTACAGTTGGCTTGGCTGCAGGGATGTCACAGCCCATGTTCAGCATTGTGTTGTGGGATGTACTGTCAGCGTTTCAGAAGCCCTGGACAGTTACATCCGGTTTCCCCTACCTGCAGATTTGGCCACTGTGAAGACTGACTTCTATGAGCTGGGACACATCCCTCATGTTACAGGGGCTATTGATGGCACCCATATTGCTTTTGTTCCTTAAGTGTCAACAAACAGGTCTATCAGAACTGGAAAAACTTCAACTCTATAAATGTGCAGGTCGTGTGCTTGGTGGACCAGCATATCTCCCAGGTGACTGCCAAGTTTCTGGGATCTGTCCATGATGCCTACATAATGAGGAACAGCAATATTCCAAACATGATGGCACATCTACAATGAGAGAGGGCTTGGCTAATTGGTAGGAATCTGTGTGAATGTGTGTCTCTGTTGTTTCACCTGTCAACACTATCTTCCATGTGTCTGTATCTGGTTTCTAACAAGCCCTACCTCTGTTCACACGGGAGACTCTGGATATCCTAACCTTCCTTGGCTGTTGACACCAGTGAGGTATCCTGCCTGCAGAGACACATTACAGCGAGGCCCAAGGTAGGACGAGGCGTGTGATTGAAAGGACATTTGGCCTACTCAAGGCTAGATTTAGATGTATCCACGTCTCAGGAGGTGCCCTCCTCTACAGTCCCCAAAAGGTGTGTAAGATAATTGTTGCCTGCTGCATGCTCCACAAACTGGCCCTCAGACATCACATCCCATTACTGGCAGATGAAGAGGTGGCTGCTGAACCTGTGGGAGGTGATGGACACATGGAGAGGGATGAGGAGGCAGATGAGGATGATGCAGCTGAGTCCAGGACGGAGTTGATCAATCAGTACTTGCAATGACCTACAGGTATGTTGTCTGTGTGATTTTGCAAATTAAATATTAGCACTTGGATACAATGAACTGTCCATCCTGGCCAGGTTTATTAGTGGGAATGACGCATTTACTCTTCCCATATGTGGCTGATGAAGGACAATGATTGTACTGTATGTCTGGAGCAGTGTAAGTGGTCAACGCACTGCCATTTTGACCATCTATAGGTTGGCAGGTGTACATCTACTTGGAACAATCCTGTTATGTGCAATGTGTCATGTCATCTCCTGTCCAGAAGTGAGGCAGGCTATGGACTGTATGAAGAGTTTCATTACATATTCTACCTGCTGGTTAAGGCATTGAAGGCAGGTTGTGACTGCATACAGTTGGAGGTGTTGCTTACAGCCCATTACAGATGTCAGCTACATATTTTTGGTTATGAAATTATTGTATTTTTTGATGTAGAGGTGTAATGTGATGTGCCCTGTTTCCTAGGCATATGAAAATGGCCATCCCGGCAAGTTCCTGCAGATGTGCATAGGATGGCACCTAGGCTCAAAACCTGATTTGTGTCCCTTTGTTGTTGCTTTTACAGATTGGACTACTGGGTCTACTCTGGTGTGTGGCTGGGCTACTGACTCTCCTTCGATACCACTAATAAGCCATCTGTGGTGTCCTAAGTTTGTTAACATTTACACATATACACATATACATACATACACATGTACATTTTCTGCGCCCTACAGTGTTTATTGTGCATATTGGGTTTAACAGTTGGTGAGTGGGATCATGCTGGATGAAATCCTCATAGTAGATGGCCTATCAGTAGGTACTACAGGTTCAGTCTCCAAGGGCCATAGGAAAAGGTGAGTTATGGCATTGAACAGTCAACAGGGTGTGTCAGATGCACACAAGGGAGAATGAGGGGGGAGGTTTACTTCCTGGCTGTGGTTTTTGTATTGGCATCGGCTCCAGCAGAATGTCTGGATGGACGACCACATTTTTGGTGGGGCTCCTCAGCCACCAAGGGGGTGGTGTCAGTGGCCTGTGGGGCCCCTGGCAGGGCCTCCAGTCCACTGGCTGCTGCAGTAGTAGATGGGTGATGCAGTAGTAGGTGGCTCAGATGCTGGGTTGCCAATGGAAGGGGCTTGCTGGTGGGTGGAGGTGGGATGCAGGATATTGGAGAGGTCCCTGAGCATCCCTGCAATGGTGGCCATGGAGGGATTGAGACTCTGCCACTACTTCATGGCCTCATGGTGGTATTCCCTCTGCAGCCTTTGATTTTCCCCCAAGATGGCGATTAATTGGCCCATCTTTTCCCGGGTTTGCTGTTATGCACCCAGGACTTGTGAAATCAACTCCTGGTAAGTTGGCTCACTTGGCTGCCCTGTCCTCTGGCCCACAGGTGCCTTTCCACAACACCTCCACCCTGTGCGTGTGCCACAGGCACGGTGTGCCGACTCCCAATGTCACCAGGACCTTCTTTGTCTTGGGCTTGAGGGTTTGACTCCAGTCCCTGTACTGCAGGGCACACAATTGATTGTCCTGTCCTTGTGACACAGGTGTGGGGGCAAGGGGTTGGCTGTGATCTTGTTGCCACTACGTGGGGAGTTGGTTGTGGGCAGGGTCAGGCCAGAGTGGAGTACTGACCAGACATCCCCGATGGGCCAGGTAAGTCATTCCTGTCCATGCATCATGGGGCGTAGTCATCACTGGGGCCTTCATCCTGAGGAGGGCTGTCTGTCTCTGGCATTGTCTCCATGGTGCCAGCAGCTGGGGTACATGTGAAAGGAGTGGAAGAGTGTTACGTGGTTAAGTTGTGATTGGTTGTCTGTTTGTCTGATGCATATCTTGTCTTGCTGATGTCTTGATTCCCAGTTTTGGCAATGACAGATGTAGCACTGCGGGGATTGTTTGTGTATTGTGAGGGGGATGACACGTTACATTGTGAAATGGGGCATGGGAATTGCGTAACTGTCATTGCCATGAGTTTACCTCATTCTATGCATCCAGTTGGTGTGGGGGGGTGCAAGGGTTTTACATGCAGGTGTTGTATTATTCAGTCCGGTTAACAGGTATTGCAGTGGATGTGCAGGTTCATTGTGGGAGTCATAGTATTTGTTAAGGGCATTGCTATCTGTGCACTTGGGAGAGACTGTGTGGGCATTGTGGATGGGTGGTGTTGTTGCATGCAGGGGAGGGGTATTAGGTGATTGGGTGTGGGGTGGAGTGGTTAATAGGGTGATTTGTGGAGTGATAGGGTGGTGAAGAAGCATGCTGGACAGGAGTAGTTGATGCCAAGGGAGTGTTAATGACTTACCAGACTCCAGTCCTTTGGGTATTCCAGTCAGGCCCTCAGGATGCAATATTGCCAAGACTTTCTCCTCCCACAATGCAAACTCTGGGGGAGGAGGTTGGGGTCAACCACCAGTTTTGTGAACTCCGATCTGGTGTTGTGATGCCATTGAATGCACCTTCCCCTGTAGGTTGTTCCACCTCTTCCTGATGACCTACCTTGTGCGTGGATGGTTGCCCACTGAGTTGACCCTGTTGACAACTCTCTGCCATAACTCCATTTTCCTGGCAATGGAGGTTTACTGTACCTGTGCTCTGAAATGTTGTGGCTATACCCTGACATTTTTATCAACCATGACCCTCAGCTCATCATCTGTGAAGTGTGGGTGCTTTTGACGTGACATGGTGGTTGTGTTGTGGGTGGTGGTGTGTGTTGTGTGCAAGGGTGTAGTGTGTGGTGGTTGGTAGGGTGGGGTGTTTGGTTATGTGCGCTGTTGTTATGTTGTGTTTTGTGCATTGGTGGTGAGTCTATTGTGTAGCTAGTGCAGTGGTGTGGTGTCTGATGCTTGTGTAGTGTGTTGGTGGTTATGATACTGAAGTGCTGTGTCTTCGGTGTATGCGCTTCTCTCTGTCAGTTTGTATTTCTCTGGTTGCAAAGGTTTGTGGGTGTGTGGGGGTGTGTGTTATACGGTGCAGTGAGCAGGTGTGTGTGGTGTGTGTATGTGTCTCAGGTGTGGGGTATGCGTACTGCCTAATGTGGTATTCTGCTCTGGCTGATGTGAGTTTTTGAGTGTGGTGGTTCGAATCGCCAATGGTTTACCGCTGTGCAACTACCGATGTGTTGATTTGTGGGTCGTAATATGGAGGGTGGGATTTGGTTGGCGTGCCGGTGCTGGTGGTGGGACCACCTCTTTCCCACCCTCAGTTGTCCTGGTGGAGTCAGATTTGTGGCTGTATTTTGCAGTCTTCATTGTGGACTCTTAATACAACTGCGGGATACCGTCAACACTGGTGGTCTTTTGGAGCCCTCAACCATGGCAGTCTTGCCAAAAGTACGCCAAACTCTTAATGAGGGCCTCAGTCTGTTACATTAACTGTAATTCTCATGGTTATCTGTTTCATGTGCTTACGGTGATCACGCTATTCTGAAACAATTTATAGACTCTCTCTAAGGCACAATACGGTATCTCCAGTGGAATTAATAACTTTGTTTTATCTAATAGCTCTGTAGCCAGACAGTTCTAACTAAATTCTCTACACTCTAGCCTACTCCCCTTAGCTAATGCAGTCAATTCAGTGCGGTCACTCTAGAATAACGTCTCAATCTTTCTATAGCTCAGTCACTGTAAAATGCTCTCTAGTCACCTTTTGTGTAAGCTCCGACAGCAGCAGTGGCAGAAGAAGTAGTCGCACCAAGCAAAGGAAACTGTAGTCGCCTCTTGCTCTTTATCCTCTTGAACTCCCACGCTCTTTCCCTGGGACATCTTTTATAATTAATTTTATTGTTACATTTATTAACAAAGATATAAATTTCTTGAGAAATTGCAGAATTATACAATGCTTCTCTTGACCAACAGCTGGGATTGGATACTCGTGCTTCCTTTCACATGCATTCCTTCACCCCTGCAAGAACACTTTTACATACATAAGTGTAATGCCTACTCATTTCCCATTATTCATAAAAGGTTAATGTTTCAATCACAAAAGCAGTTGTTGTTTTCTAAATATAAGTCAGTGCATAGCAAAGCATTCTAGTTGGTGGGTAAGGATGTAAGTAATACTGGTTCTATTGTTTTAAGAAACGTTTGTAGCATCTCTCAAGTCAAGAATGGGTTATAGCAGAAAGATGTAATAGAGATATGTGCCAGCCTAGCAGGTTCTGCAAATCATGCAGCATAGGTTACATTAAGTTCAGAGCATGCTTCTAAATGTTTAAGCAACAATTGTTTCTAGTCTAGCAATCCACTCTTGTTTTAGTAATTAGTATTTGAATTAAAAAAAAAATCTATTGGGGCCTTAGCTGTTTCACCTACCCCACCCCTCAATCAATACCCCAATTTCATACATTGTCCTTGAGAGGGAGCTGGAGAGTCAGTAAATCTCACATTTTCAGATGAAAGTAGATAATAGTTGCCCCATTTCCTACCTTTCTGATTAAGCATTGTATTATACAAGTGGCAGAGAGGTGCTATGAAAGGAATCTTCAGAAAATTAATGGAGCCAACTAAAAGTTGTTTTTTCGCAAGGTCATGGATGTCATTTATCTGTTGACAGGGGTTGCAGCTGCAACCCCTGGCTTGCTCCTTGTGACCTCTTGCCCTTCATTTGCAACCCCTGGTGGCAAAATCAATGCCACATACACAGTGGCAGCTTGTCCTTATGGACGTTGGTTGGGTCTCCAATCGCTTTGCTTTTTGTCAATTTTTAACAAACTATTAGTGAAAAATAATATATTATTCAATGCTATTGTAATAAAAATGGAGTACAGTTAACTAGAATAGGACCATTGCTGGCAGCTGAGGTAAGTAAAAAAATCCTTTTAAATGTATGTTGTGTGCACGCGTGCAGGTAAGAGTGTGTTCATGTGTGAGTGTGTGTATGCGTAAGCATTTGTGTGTGGTGTGTGATGTCACGTCTGCCAACCCTGGCCTTTTGGCAAATTGATGTCCATGCATAAGGTGTACAAATAAGAGAAGGTAAATGTTTTGTAAGCACTGTGATTGCAAAAATAGAATCTGAACCAACTATTATGTGAAACCATGTGTGGCTCTGTGGTGCATTACTGAGAATATTAGAACAAGATGGATAGTTTTTTTGTACCAATAATCAGAAATGCCACAATGTTTTTTTGTTTCACTATGCCAAATTAGTGATTGGATTGTGGCCATTATGACATTGCTGCTTGTGTAGCTTTTAAGGAAAAACTGCCTTCTGTCTCCTAAGACGTCTTTAACCAACCACAATTGGAAACATGTTCAATTTGACTATTCGAAAATCAACTGCAGTTGAGTGGGTAACAAGACTCAAGCTGACTGTCATGGGTAGCTTTGTCGTTACAGTTCGTGTAAGCAAAGACATGGTAGTGGTCTTCATCAAGGCTGGCATACTCCAGTGGTAGATCCACTGTCTCAACCTTCTCCTCATGAGTTTACACAGTATTCCTTGCATTTTACCCAGGCAATTATTACATTTTTATGTAATTCAGCTGCCTATGAAGAGGTAACTATTGGTACCAGACACCTTCCAACAGCTTAAGAAGGCAATTCATTTATGTACAACAATTTTCATGGTTGCCAATAATAGAAGTACAGGCTTAATCAAAGGCCTTCATGTACAGTCATATTTGGATCTTTTTCTGGTGGCACAGGTCATCTGAAAAAGAGTGTTTAAGACACGTATTTGTGCAAAATAAGGCACTGGGGCTCTATCTTGTTGGGCATTGCGGACTCAGCGCAGAGCCAAGTGCCTATTTTTATAGCCCTGCACATAAAAAGAGGTGCTGCTCTCTGCGCTGAGTCAGCACAATCCATCATTGTACAGCCCCAAACCCACCACAGATCTCATGCTATGTCGACTATTATGCTATTCAGGAACAGGAAGTGATTTTTAGGACATACTTATGAACCCCTTGTGCTGCCTTTGCATCACTTTTTGTGATGCAACAGAGGTGCAAACCACCAAATAATGTTCATGAAGTCAGGCGAAGCCATGTTGGGTGGCTATCAATGGTCTCATAAACATGGAGTAAGACAAGGCAGCACAAATCACATGGTGGTGTTCAATGGGCATTGTGGTGGGAGGTCCCAAGCAACAACCATGGAATTTGATGCATCCCCAGATTTACAAGGACTTGTAAACCTGGGGTTACTCCAAAACTTTATGCCTCCCTATGGGAGGTGCAACGGGGAGAGATATCTTATTTCTCCTCGTTTTTTTCTCTTTCTATGTGTGCTGCATTCAGCAGTATACATAAGAAGAGGAAACAGCCTCTTAAGATTGTTTTTGTGAATTAAGGTGCCCCTCCCTGCACAGAAACAATCCTTGGTACAAGGGTGCCTGTTTGGTGCTAACTTAAATCACAGAGGGGCACCCAACTTAACCCTCCAAAGCCTTGGGTATGTATTAACTAAAAAGCTGGCAATGGGGTGACAAATTCATAACCTTTCCAACAAGAAGATAGAATTTATTATTGAGGCACTTTTTATTATATTGTCTTCTGTGTTTTTAATAAATAATAATCCCAGAAACTGCGTAGAATGAGATTTCTTATGTTGCTGAACTCGTTTATGTTGCAATTAGGACTCTGAGCACAATTTCCTTGCTAACAAGTGGTAAAGTGCCTTTTTTCTCCCCCTAATACATGGTAAAATCGGCCTACACCTAATTGGCAGATGTAATTTTCTTTTACGTCCCTAGTAAATGGTACTAAATGTACAGAGGGTCTGTATATTAAATGCTATTAGTGAGCATCAGAACTCATTGTGCCACACATCAAAGTGGCCTTATAAAACAAGGTGCAGGCCTGCCACTGCAGCCTGTAGTGCAGTTGTAAACTACTGTTTGAACCTGGTCAAATAAACCATTTGTCAGGCCTAAATTTTCCTTTTAAGGTCCCTGCCTGCCTACAGCATATGCACCATTGTTGTTGAGAAGGGTTTTCTTTATTATAGAATACTTGGAGCTCACCTATAATCATTCATTGGCATAATTGTCACTCTTCTGCCTCCTAATTGGCCAGTGCAAGCTAGGTGTAATTTGTTTTTCATTCCACCATGGAGCATGCACCAAGCACATAATAATTCATCTTAATTAGTGTCCACCCTCTGCTCACACTATAATTGAAGTACTATTTCTTCATTTCCTCCCTCCACCCTTGTCCGTGGTGTTTCATCCCCTCTCACCCCATCATCCCAATGTCTAAGAGAGTCATTATACTCTGGTATATCTATGGATTAAACCTCTGACAGTCTGTTCTGTTCACCTCTTCTCACAACTCACTATCATTCTCAGTCATGATTCAGTACTGAGCAAGTCTACTAATACTATTTGGGAAGGGCTTTTAACATCTGCCTCCTTCGCCTCTATGCCCAATGGGTATGATATATGTTGCTCCCTTGCCCAGTAGCCCCTACCACAACCCTAACACATTTATTTGTAAACAAACCAGTTCTTGCGGAAGTGTTGAAAATGCTAAATAACTCCTGCATTGGATCAAAGGCATCAAATGTTTACATAGATTTTAGGTTAGGATAACTGGATTATAATTGCATTTTTATAGAATGAGGATTTGAAGTGCTATAGTTGAATTCAATGGCCGCTCAGGCAAATTTCCAGACCACACAATGCCACTCCCCACCATGCCACATTATGCTATTCCACACCATGTCACACAATGTCACTCAGCACCACAAAAGGCCACCCTATTCCACTCCATGCCAAACAATTCCACTTCACGCCACAAAATTCCACTCCACTTCATGTCACACAATTCCAGGTCACACAGTTCCACTCTACTGAATGCCACACAGTTCTACTCCACTGTGCACAATTCAACATCACACAATCCCACTCCACTCTATGGTATACAATGCCACTCCATGCTACATCACTGCATGCCACACAATTCCATTCCAGTCCACTCCACTTCATGCCACACAATTTTACTCTGCTCCACACCACACCACACAATTACACTCCACTTCACTCTACTCCATGCCACACAATTGCACTTCACTCAACATCACACAGTTCCATGCCACATAATTCCACTTCACTCACAATGGCATCATTCCACTCTACTCCACACCACACAGCTCCTCACCATTCCATGCCACACAATTCCACTCCACACTACTCCATACAATTATACTTCACTCCACAAAATTCCACTCCACACCACAAAATTCTACTGCATATGACACAATTCAGCTCCACTCATTGCCACACAACTCCACTCTGCTACACACAATTTCACCTGATGCCACACAATCCCACATGAGTCCACAAACCTCCACTCCACTTCACACAATTCCACACCACACATTTCCACTATAGGCACAACATTCCACTCCACAGAATTTCTCTCCATGCCACACAATTACACTCTATTCCACTCCCCTCCATGCCATACTGTTAGAAATTGGGCTACTGGTTGACTGGGGGGTGAGCCCTGGTCAAGCAGCAACCACAATCCTAGTCAGGGTAAGGCACAAGCAAACCCCAAATTGACCCGTGTACATCCCCCTGGTAACTTGACACAGAGCAGTCAGGCTTTAATTAATGACAATTTGTAAAGTGTTGGTGCAAAGTTTCAAATTGTAAAACAGTGAAGACACTACACAAAAGATCTCCAGGTCGCACACATAGAGCACAATTTAATTTAAAAAAAACTGTAGAAAAGGAGTTATGCATTTTTAAAGAAAAGACTGTAAAATATCACTTAAAAGCATAAACCAACAACCGGGGTTATCTGGTCACACAGGATCGGGTCAAAGTCAAAAGTTTAAGCAGACCATGATGGAGCACAATTTGGATACCGTCCCAGATTAGTCCTGCTGGTGGTTTACCTTCTCAGGTTTGTGACAAGAGTCCCGTTCCCTTTGAAGAAGGTTGCAGTGAACAAGGAGAGCATTGCTGGTGGCATTTGGTGGGGCATGAAGAGCAGGGTGGATGTCGTGGTCGGGCAGGCTGGAGCTTCGCATTGACGGTACATGTAGGTGAGCAATTCTTGCTGCGCAAAGAGAGGGGCTTGAGCCATCTCACCCTGATTTTCGGTGTGAGCAACACAGTTCTGGTACAAACAGACCCATTCTCAATTGTGAAGAGCCCTAAAGCTTGCCTTTAAAAGCTCAAGAGTCACACCAAGTGTCCAGGTCCTGAGAGGCACCTCTTGGGGGGCAGAAAGCCACTGAAGATGGGTCCAGGAACTGTTAAGGAGCATGTTATGTCCCTGAGGCACAGATCAGAAGACCAGCAGAATAGCCCTCTGAGGCACTCTGGGTTCTGAGTTCAGGATGGGTTGCAGGTCCAGTTCTTCCCCAGGCAAGAGGAAAACAGGTCAGCACAGCCATGCAGCAGTTCCTTTTGGAGTAGCAGTCCAGCAGAGTGAAAGTCCTTTCAGCAGCAGAGCAGTTCTTCTTCCTGGCAGAGTATCCACAGGTCCAGAAATGTACTGAGGTGATACTGTCTGAGGTTGTTCTTTTATATACTGGGGCACTGGTTCTGAGATGTGGGAGAAGCTTCTAGACAGAGGCTTTGAAGTGCATGGAATTCCCTGCCTCCACAGCCCTGTCGCCGAGCTAGCTGAAATGACAATGCAGGGACGTGAGACCCTTTGTGTGGAGACAAGTCTCAGCCTATTCAGGAGTAAGTGAGGTTGGGCCCAGCTCCTTCCTCCCATTCTGCCAGTGTTTGCTCATCCAGTCACACCTAAGCTGGCTAGAAGGAATACCCAAAGGCCTACTGCCAACTACACGCAGTTGTGATCAGAGACCGGCTGCAGGCACCAAATGGCAAGGGGAAGAAATGCCAAGTTTCGAAAAGTTATTTTGAAAAAATGGGGCAACCCAGTACCCTGGTACCTGGGTAAGTGAATAATATAACAGAAAGATTTTTAGTCCCTCCGGCGGAAGGATATGAATTAACTTGCACGACAGTTGTTGTACCATAAAGAACTTTCTCTACCAATGAAATTTGTGAATAATATATCATATTTATTAGAAACTTAAATTTCACAAATTCCACAATTTAAAGTAAAGTAATCAAGCTACTCCTATATAACGGTGCAATGTGTGTGAATTATGGGCCTGATCACAACTTTGACGGAGGGGGTTAATCCGTTCCAAATGTGACGAGTATCCCACCCGCTGTATTACGAGTTCCATAGGATAAAATGGACTTGTAATACGGCGGGTGGGATATCCGTCACATTTGGGACGGATTAAGCCCCTCCGCCAAAGTTGTAATCAGGCCCTATGTGTTAGTTTAAGTGTTGCAGTGCTAGTTATATGAAAACTAAAACCTAACTGTGGTTAAAAGCATGAGGTCTCAGATAAGCACCTATAGCAATAGGTGCTGTGAGCCTGCTGAATTTTTGAAAAGCCAATCCACATTTTCATATTCAATGTCATCGTTTGGACCCCAAAAAAAGAAATTAATTCACGTGGGTCATCATCAGGACATAATATTGAAATAGGAAGCACCCCTATTTAATAGTAATCAGACACATCTTGTGTTTCAGGTCAGGGAGGTCCTGGCTTGGCTGTTCAGGTGGATATTTTCCATTGGAGCATGATCAAGACAGGTTTACATACAGCTGAGTCCAAACTGAGATGACGGAGTGTGCGATATAACAAGGGACTGGGATGCGGCCTGAGTAATTAGTTCAGTAGTTCTGAGCAATACAGATCACTTTGATTTCCTTTGTGTTTTATAGACCGTGGATTTTGCTTTTCTTCCTAAATAGTTAAAAGACAGAGGGGGTCATTACAACATTGGCGGTAAAAGGCGCTTACCGCCGTGCAGAAGACCGCCAATAAACCGCTGCGGCGGCAGAAAACCGCCACAGCTATTATGACACACATCTCGGAATCCCTCGAAATTCAGACACCCGCACAATCCCGCCACACCAAAGGTCAGCGATAAACTGGCGGAAACAAATCCTCCACCTCCACGCCAACAGAAACACGCCCATGCCATTACGACCCACGAATCCACACGGCTGTCTTTCAACCGCGGTATTCCATTGGCGGTACACACCGCCGCACTCAAAATACACACACAGCTCCAAAACACAGCCACATTGGACAATTACAAATACACACACCTGATACACATACACACACCACTCCCACACATCGAATACAATATAAAACACACACCCACATCACCCACAAACCCCTACAACCAAAAATTCAGAGAGAAGGCGAGAGAGAGAGCACAGAATAGACAACCCCATCACACAGAGGCACACAACACCATCACCCACACAACATCCACGCACAAAACACCACCTACAACTACACTCACCACAACCATCAACACATACACCACCCCACACATCACACACAACACCCCATGTCACGCCAAAGACACCCCCGCTTCTCCGAGGAGGAGCTCAGGGTCATGGTGGAGGAAATCCTACGGGTAGAGCCACAGCTATTTGGCTCACAGGTACAGCACACATCCATAGCCAGGAAGATAGAGCTATGGCAAAGAATAGTGGACAGGGTCAACGCTGTGGGACAGCACCCAAGAAATAGGGAGGACATCAGGAAGAGGTTGAACGACCTACGGGGGAAGGTGCGTTCCACGGTCTCCAGGCACCACATCGCGGTACAGCGGACTGGCGGCGGACCCCAACCTCCTCCCCCTCAACTAACAACATGGGAGGAGCAAGTCTTGTCCATCTTGCATCCTGAGGGCCTCGGAGGAGTCGTTGGAGGAACGGACACTGGTAAGTCAAATCTTCACTATCATATCCCCCACCCTACCTGCATGCTATCACACATCCCCACCCTCACACCCTCCCCTATCACCCAAACTCCTCACTAATGTACCCATAACACCAACTACACATCCCAACCCCAAGGCCTGCATGACACAACTAAGCATGGACACCCATCACTAAAGCATGCCCACTGCACATACCCAGAACACCCCCCAACCATCACCACACAACCCCACACACAGGAATGCCTGCACTGGGGTTCACGCACACCCAACCATTGCACACCATGAAACACACACATGCAATAATCATGTACTTATACCCCCGCAGGAACCCGAAGGAACGTCACCACACCAGAGGGTCCAGACAACACCACTCCACCCCCAGAAGAGGCCCACAGTGACGACAGCAGCTCCGCCCTACTGGATCTTGATGACCAGCCCGGACCATCGTGGGCTTCAGGACAGTCGGTTCCCCTTGCACAGCCACAGCCCAACACCGAGCTTCCACCCTCTGGTAACACCAGCACAGCACCCAACCAGCGGGCCCAAACCTCCCTACCCAGGACAGGTCAATTAGCGGTGTGTCCACCACTACAGGGCACCCAGGCTAACCCAACACCCCAACAACAACAGGGACCTGGGGGCAGTGGTAGTGGGCACACGGTCCAGGGGACGGAGGCACAGGAACATAGGGGAACTGGGAGGGCTGCTGTGCGACAGAGGGAGGACAGGCCAAGGGAACCAACTCTCCACGAGGCCCTATCCTCCATCATGGGAGCATACCACCACTCCCAGGAGACGATGGCCACGGTCCTGGACAAGTTACAGGAGACCCAGCGTCTGCAGGAGGAGCAGTATGTGGGGTTCAGGGAGGAGCTCAGGACCATCGGCTCCGCCCTGGGCACCATCGTGGGGTGCTGACGGACACTCAAAAGACCTTGAGGGACACCGTGGCACTCCAAGGGGCCCCTGACACTAGTCAGGACGACGAACTGCCCACCACCTCCACCGGCGCTAGTGGACAGGACACCCCGCCACAGGACCACCACACCAGCACCCCACCCCCTGCAGACGGACAACCACCACGCAAGCGGTCCCTGAGATCCAGGAACAGGACAGAGCAAGATGGCAAGACCCCCGCCAGGAAATAAGACCACCCTGATTGTCCTCCCACTGTCCCACTTTGTTACCCTATCCATATTCAAACTGCCCCAGCTCCACTTCCTATGCCAAGATGGGCAGTGCACCTGTGAGACTAATAGACTGGACTCTGCCATGGACATTCCTCCACCATCACCCATCCCCATTTCACAACCCCCCTTCATTGTTTAGCACTTAAATAAACACCCTTGAAACACTAAATAAAGTGGAGTCAGTCTATGCTTTGTAATTTTGTATTATCAATGACAGTGTCATAATGGGTTACCCATTGGAAGGCTAACATACCAATGTCACACATCACAAGCCCTTCAAGGATGCAAGCAGTTGACACGTAGGTTACCACTTTTGTGAAACTGAAATGGAAGGGGACAACTCAGTGAACAAATAGTGAGCGAAATGTCGGTACAGGATAGAGGTAGACGTGTGAAAGTTAATATAATGTTAAACTTGAAAATTACCACACCTGTGTTTCACTGGAAATATTGCTGTATGACTGAAGCCCTGTTGTCGTTTCCATCTTCCTCAGCATCATCCTCATCACTGTCCACAGCTCCACAGGCTCCACAGCTGCTACAACACCGTCATCTGGATCATCCTCCTGTAGAAAAGGCACCTGGCGTTGCAATGCCAAATTATGGAGCATGGAGCAGGTGATGATGATGTCGCACACCTTCTTCGGTGAGTAGAATAGGGACCCACCTGTCATATGGAGGCACCTCAACCTGGCCTTCAGGAGGCCGAAGGTGCGTTCGATCACCCTCCTAGTCCGCCCATGGGCCTCATTGTAGCGTTCCTCTGCCCTGGTCCTGGGATTCCTCACTGGGGTCAATAGCCAGGACAGGTTGGGATAACCAGAGTCCCCCAATAGCCATACACGGTGCCTCTGGAGTTGACCTATCATATCAGGGATGCTGCTATTGCGCAGGATGTAGGCGTCATGCACAGAGCCAGGGAACATAGCATTTACCTGCGAGATGTACTGGTCTGCCAAACAGACCATCTGGACATTCATCGAATGATAACTCTTCCTGTTCCTGTACACCTGTTCACTCCTGCGGGGGGGACCAGAGCTACATGGGTCCCATCAATGGCACCTATGACGTTGGGGACATGTCCAAGGGCATAGAAGTCACCTTTCACTGTAGGCAAATCCTCCACCTCAGGGAAAATGATGTACAACACGTTGGAAAACATGGGCTGGGACATCCCTGATGCCATGGCCACTGTTGTCTGAAAAGACCCACTTGCAAGGAAATGGAGCACTGACAGCACCTGCACGTCAGGGGGCATTCCAGTCGGATGGTGGATTGGTGACATCAGGTCTGGCTCCAACTGGCTACATAGTTCATGGATAGTGGCCATGGTCAAACCTGTAGGTGACGATTAAATGTCTCTCTTCCATTGTCAACAGGTCCACCAGCGGTTGGGACACCGGAGGATTCCTCCATCTTCTCATATGTCCCAGCTGACGGTGCCTAAGAAGGACAACAGCGAATAAACAGTCACTATTCCTCCAGGTATGTACCCACAGTCACACACAAGACTACACCAGACAATAAACCCTTCCTGGATGTGTGTTGAGTGTAGGCCTCGGTATGTGTGACGCATTAGTAAATGAAGGCATGTGGGCCCCTGAAATGGTGGCTGCCTGACCTCTAAACTGGGACAATTGGATTGAGGGGTAACAGCGCTGGCGTTGCACACCATCGCGGTAGGCGGTCGTAGACCGCGGCGCAATGCTGCATTGGTTAACATTGGACCCTATGGGTCCTAAGAGCCAATGAACAGGTGCGCCGGCAGTGATGATGCGCACCGCCACGCACGTCACCACCGCGGATGTCACCGCCATTTTCTATCTGTTCAATCACTAGATACCTGACCTTCGACAGGAGAGGACCTACACTGCTAGTGCTGCTGTGACCTCGGTCTGGAAGCGACGATGGCTGCTGCGTCTGGTGAAAGGGCCCCTGCCTTCACTGCACAGGAGTTGGAGAAACTTGTGGATGGGGTTGGGGTACATGCTACTCTACGGTCCTCCAGACCAACAGGTTAGTACACAGGGAGCACGTTGTATGGGCTAGGCCAGGGTGGACAGGGCTGGGTGGAAGAGGGAAGGGGGTAGAGTTGATACTACAGTAAAGCATGGGAATAAAAGGCCCACATGGCCAGAGTAGGGAGGGGACCACTCACACGACGGTGCATTTGGTAATGACTGTTCCTCTTTCCTTGTGCATGTCATGTAGGTCAGCGCCCCACCAGAAGAGGGACATTTGGCGTGCCATCGCCAAGGAGGTCCGGACCCTGGGGGCCCACCAGAGACGGGGCACCCACTGCCGTAAGAGATGGGAGGACATTCGCCGCTGCAGCAAGAAGACGGCGGAGACTCAGCTGGGGATGGCCTCCCAACGTGGGAGGGGTGCCCGTCGCACCATGACCCCCCTGATGTTCCGAATCCTGGCGGTGGCCTACCCGGAGTTGGATGGGCGCTTAAGGACATCACACCAGACACAAGGGGGTGAGTACAACCTCATTCTGCGGACTTTGCGTGCAGTGGAGTGGTCTGGGTGGGGGAGGTGGGCTGTGTGTGTCCCTAGGCCAGGGAGAGTTAGGTAGGCAAGGCCTCTCCGTAATGTGTGCCATGTGGCACTCTACCCCACCTCAGAAGAGTGCCAAGTTGAGGTATGGTTGCCCCTGTGGCATCCATGTGCGCAGATTTCCACCATTGCCATGTAGGCCATATCCTTGAAATTGCATGTGCAGAGGCCAGGAGCACGGCGTAATGCATGGGGCTGCTGCGTCTGTCTTGTCCGCCAACGGTAGCGGTATGCCATGCACTAAAACTCTCTTTGTTCTGTCTCCCCCCCCCTTTTCCTGCTCTCCCTGTCCTTTTGTACATCAGCATCATCAGGCGGAGGTACAGTGGCACCGGAGCACGAGGGAGCTGCATCCCACATGGCCATGGAAGGCCACACCACAGACTCTGAATGCACCAGTGGGACGGAGGGCGAGGGGAGCTTCACGTCGGCCACCGGATCACCAAGCAGCGACACAGACTCGTCCGCCGATGGCAGCTCCCCAGTGGTGGCGGCACCATCTGTGCGCCCCACTTCTACAGGTACAGCCGCCACCTCCCCTACCAGCACCGCCCTGCCAGCAGCCCCTCAGCGTTCGCCCCGTGCCCGCTCACCCAGGAGGGTGGGCATCACCCTCGCCCCAGGCACCTCAGGCCCTGCCCCTGTCACCCCTGCTGCCCTCAGTGAGGAGGCCATTGACCTCCTCAGGTCACTCACTGTTGGGCAGTCTACCATTGTGAATGCCATCCAGGGTGTAGAAAGGGAGTTGCAACACGGTAATGCATTCCTGGAGGGCATTCATTCTGGTCAGGCTGCCCTTCAGCGAACCCTGCAATCTCTGGCCTCAGCACTGATGGCAGCCATTGTCCCTGTGTCCAGCCTCCCCCCTCCAACTTCCTCCACCCAGACCCAATCCCCTGTACCCCAGCCCATCCCAAGCACACCTACAGACCAGCATGCACACAAGTCAACACACACAAGTAGCTCAAGCAAACATAGGCACCACACACACCACAAGCACTCACACAAGCCTCACCCGCATACAGACACAGCAACATCCACTGTCTCCACTGTGTCCCCCTCCTCCTCTTCTCCCTCCTCCCTCCCAGTCTTGTCTACACACACACCTGCATGCACCACATCTACAGGCACTAGGACTCGCACCAGGACACCCAGCACCACAAGCCGCTCACCTGCACTCACCACCTCCACTGCCATTTACACGTCCCCTGTGTCCTCTCCCAGTGTGTCTGTGACGCCCCCTCCCAAAGTACACAAACGCCGGCAATCACTCACCCAACATCCATCCACCTCACGCCAGCCTCCAGTATCTGCACCTGCACCCAAAACACCTAAAGTGACACCTCCTACAACCACCTCCTCTTCATCCACTCCCAGAGCCCCTTCAGCTACCCATCCCAGTGTCCGTCAGAAACTGTCCCTATGTCAAATTGACCTTTTTGCCCCCACCCCCCCCCTCCAATTCATCAGTCCCATCGTAGCGCCTCAGCCAAAAAGCCTCCAGTACCAGTGGTGCATGTGCCAGGTTTTTGGAGTGCACCGTACACCAGGGCAGGCAGTAGGACCCAGAGCCAAGGCACTGGCAGCCCACCCCCTGTAAAGGCTCTGAAATTGGGGAGTGGACGACGGGACCGTGTCAAGACTCCTGGTGGGACAACAAGTGAAATGGGATCCAAGGCGATTGGTGAGTCAGCTGTAACTCCAAAGAAGGTGGGGAAGGTTCAGAGGAAGTCTCCCCAGCCTGTTGTGAGTGTCACGGCGGAGAAGTGCGCCATCATTTCCGGCGGTCCAGACACAACCGCCAGCACCGGCGTCACTGGTCCAGAGACCACCGCCGGAGTCAGTGCCCAGGAGGGCCCACGTATCGTCACTGGTTAGGAGACCACCGCCAGAGTCACAGCCCAGGAGGGCCCAAGTATCGTCACTGGTCAGGAGACCACCGCCACCACCAGAGTCACAGCCCAGGAGGGCCCAAGTATCGTCACTGGTCAGGAGACCACCGCCACGGCCAGAGTCACAGCCCAGGAGGGCCCAAGTATCGTCACTGGTCCAGAGACCACCGCCGGAGTCACAGCCCAGGAGGGCCCAAGTATCGTTACTGGTCCAGAGACCACCGCCGGAGTCACAGCCCAGGAGGGCCCGAGTATCGTCACAGGTCAGGAGACTACCGCCGGAGTCACAGCCCAGGAGGGCCCGAGTATCGTCACTGGTCCAGAGACCACCGCCGGAGTCACAGCCCAGGAGGGCCCGAGTATCGTTACTGGTCCAGAGACCACCGCCGGAGTCACAGCCCAGGAGGGGACAGGATGCCACAGCCCCGCTGTCCAATGATGGAACGTCATGCCACACACTAATGTCCAGTGTGGAGATCGTCATGCCACACACCAATGTCCAGTAAGGAGATCGTCATGCCACACACCAATGTCCAGTAAGGAGATCGTCATGCCACACACCAATGTCCAGTGTGGAGATCGTCATGCCACACACCAATGTCCAGTAAGGAGATCGTCATGCCACACACCAATGTCCAGTGTGGAGATCGTCATGCCACACACCAATGTCCAGTATCAGAACCGTAATGTCAAAGCACCGCTGAACAGGGCAGAGACCGCCATGTCAAAGTACCGCTGAACAGTCCTGAACCGCCATGGCAAAGCACCGCTGAACAGGGCAGAGACCGCAATGTCAATGCACCGCTGAACAGTCCTGAACCGCCATGGCAAAGCACCGCTGAACAGGGCAGAGACCGCCATGTCAAAGCACCGCTGAACAGTCCTGAACCGCCATGGCAAAGCAATGCTGAACAGGGCAGAGACCGCCATGTCAAAGCACCGCTGAACAGGGCAGAGACCGCCATGTCAATGCACCGCTGAACAGTCCTGAACCGCCATGGCAAAGCACCGCTGAACAGGGCAAAGACCACCACATCAAAGCACTGCTGAACAGGGCAGAGACCGCCATGTCAAAGCACCGCTGAACAGGGCATGCACCGTGTAGGAATGAATGTACCGCCACATCAGGCATCCTTATCCCATGTGCAGCTGGGACAGTGACAGGACAGGAACTTTCACGGGGAGACTCATCCAGTCTGGGCAGCAGTCCCCCTCCAGAACCAGTGGAGACCTGCATCTACTTGAGAGACTGTGACTTTGCACTCCCCAGGATGGCACAGTGGGCAACCCACCCACTGTAGAGACTTGTGAGACTGTGGGTTTTCACTCCCCAGGATGGCACAGTGGGCAACCCACCCACTGTAGAGACTTGAGAGACTGTGGCTTTGCACTCCCCAGGATGGCACAGTGGGCAACCCACCCACTGTAGAGACTTGAGAGACTGTGGCTTTGCACTCCCCAGGATGGCACAGTGGGCAACCCACCCACTGTAGAGACTTGTGAGACTGTGGCTTTGCACTCCCCAGGATGGCACAGTGGGCAACCCACCCACTTGTGAGACTTGAGAGACTGTGGCTTTGCACTCCCCAGGATGGCACAGTGGGCAACCCACCCACTGTAGAGACTTGTGAGACTGTGGCTTTGCACTCCCCAGGATACATCAATGGGCATGTAGCCCCATCGTGGATCTGGCTTCGCATTCATCTGGCTGAGGTGCCCCCCCTGCCCTTCCCCCTGAGGTGCCTGTAGTATTTCTATCTGATGCCCCGGCAGTGTTCTCTCGGATTTTGGTCAGGTATCTATTGTGGGCCTCGCCCATGCATTTTTGGACTGTTGGTGCACGGACATTGTTGTGTACATATCTGCACTACTTCTTGTATTGTATATATAATTATGAGTGATTTAGAGATATATATCTGTATATTTTTGTATGACATGTATATTGGCACATTACAATGTTTGACCGAATTTCGCATTGTCTTTGCATTCTTCCGGGGTGATTGTGGGTTGTTAATGTGATATTTTTTACTGCATTGGTGTGTATGTTGTAATATGCGAGGGTGGGGGTGGGGGTTTGCCTCCCCCCTCCCCCGTGTCATAGATGCAGTACTCACCGGTATCTTCTGCGCCTACGTCGCTGGTGGTAGTAAACGAGCAGAAAGACAAGGGCAGGTAGTATTTGGAGTTCTGGGTCCATGGAGTAGTCATTCCTCATGGGATGTGTTGAGGTGAGCGTTTTCCCATAGCAAAAGCTGTTTCTGCCGTGTTTTTATCCACGGTGAATCCGCCCCGGAAAAGGTGGCGGATTGGCCTGTTGTAATAGTGTGGGCGGTACATTGTCTCCCGCCTGTCTGTTGGCGGTAACCGCCGCACTGCCTGCCTGTACCGCCGTGGCGGGCGGTGTGTTAAAGTGGCTGTCTTTGTTGGCGGGTTCCGCCAGGGTCATAATTCAATTTTTTTGTCCGCCGGCCTGTTTGCGGTATTACCGCACCTTTTCCGCCGTCCGCCAGGGTTGTAATGACCCCCAGAATGCCTAATTTAGAATCCCCACGCTGCACTGAAGCAGAGGCTACATCATTCCTGATTTGTAGTTAGGTGGATCCCCAGCTGAATATGATATTTAAAATTCCTACCCTAACAGGCCATCAATCACTGGGCCAGAGGGCAGGGCAACTGTTGATAGATGTCCCTACGTGCCCCTGCCATATGAGGTATGGTGGAGCAGGACTGCATGAAACTCATATTAGCAGCCATGCTCATAGAGAAAATCACTGTCCACCAGTGCCAATGATTTTTTGTTTCACACAAAGAAGCTCCTTCTTTGGAAGTCCGAGTAAAACAATAAACAATGCCAAGCAGGCAAAAAAAAAAGTGGTGTCCACTGGGCGTTCAGGCCTGTCGACAGTGCACGCGGTAGATATAAATCCTCCCCAAACTGCAGGGATCTTTAGGTATGAGCTGTCCTTCATCAGGGGAGACGAACCTAGGGCCTCTGCTGACCTGGTTGGTTGACAGGCCATTCAGAATACAATAGGTGTCTATAGCTGCCAGAAACCTGCATTAAAATATGATATCTCCTATTTGAGAAAATGGGTACATGGCTATAATGGGTTGTTGTACTCGAAGTAGATTGCTGGATTTGTGATTGGATGGATTGCCTGCATCATGTATTAGATTGATTTTAGATTCACTTTAACATAAGATAGGCATCTGTTTTTCCCCAAAGCGTCGTGTTGTTAGAAAAACAATCTTTGAGGGCTTATCAGTCAATTTGCCTGACCATTGCAACACGGCTTTTCTTGCATAAACGTTCTCTTCCATCTCACGGGGCTGACCACAGAGATATATTGAATGAAACCGATTCTGTGCGGTGAACGTAAACAAATGCAGGATAAAGACAACATTCAAATGTGATTTTACCAAGTATCTTAGCCCAATTCGTGCTTATTCGTGCCGCAAGGGTCCTAGTTGGCTTTCAACTTCACCTTCTCTTCCTCAAGACTATTTCCCTCATGCGTCTTTATGCAAGCACTTTTTTAAATAATGTATTTTATCTGATTTATTTTACTGCTACTGCAGAGAAGCTGCATCAGGCTTTCACCTCCTTTATAATGAAATAAACTAAAATGTATGTTCTCACCTGTTACTCTAGTGCTGTATGTTGTATAATTATTACACTGTAATTCAATTGTAAGAATGCACATTTAGTGACATACATCCTCTCATACTGTACCAGTCACTCGGTGAAAATATTCAGTCTTCTCAGCTCTGCCATCCATCATCTAGTAATTTTATATGTGCCACGATTTGCAGGTGTATCACATGGTACTCTTTATTGAATACTCATATTTGTCACACTATACGTGGTCATTCCACACACCACTCTTAGGAGCAAGACCTGGCATGGTCAGATTTCAGAAACAATAGGGGGACTACACCCTGCTGGAACAACACCTTGTCATGCCCCCTTGACTCTCTGTTTGCTCACTGTTCCACTAACTTTACTTTTGCACTTTAACCAATTGCATGGAGGCTGAAGTTTTACATGATGTCATCTAAGTAGAAGCCAATGTATGAATGGGCATGGATACGCCACAGTTCAATGCCACTGCTTATTCCATCCACTTGAACCTGTTAGTTCATTTGTTCATTAGTTCCTCTGTCTTTCAATTCATAATCCAGGCCATCCATGTAAGCCGGCTGTCTGACTGCGTATGTCTTCTGGGGGACTGTAAGCAATTTTGCAAGTAGGTGGTTATTATTTTGGAAGGGGTAACCATAAGTCCCAGCAAAACTCTGCTCAGTGAAGTTATGGCAAAGACCGCAGGATATTCCCTAGAGAAATTCATTTAGGTTCAAGCTATACCAACTATTTTAAAGTCAAGAAGACAACAAGAAACAATTTAGAAAAATAGAGGAACAATTGGCAAAAAGACACAAAACAATTAACCTTAGGTAAGGTAAGTGTTATGAATTTTTTAAGTTTTAAGGCAAAATGTGCCTGGAAAAAGTAAAACGCTGTTGAAAATAAACAGTTTGCAGTTGACTGGGACCTAGGCACAATTTCAGGAAGACCATGAAGGAGTGGAAGTTGAATAGATCATAGGGGTTAACTCAGAGACATAGCTGTGGCTCCATTACCCCGGTTCAATGTTTTATCTTAAGAATTAGCCACTGCTTGTTTTTAAAACTTCCAGTGAGCAAAAGCTGGAAGCTGTACCTGGGCAGGGCTCCATTAAGCCCGAAACACTTACCGCGAAGACCCGCTGAACACATTTTCGGTGCAGCAAAAAGATCTGAGTGGGAAAAACTTGAGTTTCTTATCCACCTAGATTGCAGTCTCTAGGTATTCCTCAGCAATTTGTTGTGGTCTTCCTGAGGTTGAAGAATGATTAATTGACAATTTTCTACAACTGCCGGGAAAGTTCTTTCTGGTTCTGTAGAGCGCAGGTGCTCAGGACAGGCTTCTAAACACCAGTTCTCTATTGAACCATGATTCCTACAAGGTCCGGCCCTCAGTGGTCATCTTGCCACTCTTGGAGTCAGAGGTCCTTCTGCATTTTCTGTCACTGGAGTAGGCAAACATGAGATCAGCTACCTGACCAATGCAGAGCTGTTCCTGCCCATGGATTGCAGCAGGGTCACCTTCCTTCAGATGTTTTTTCCCAGGTCTAGAAATGTTCTGAGGAGGTCGAGCTGAGGTACTATTTTATATTGTGCAGTAAGCAGTGATTGGAGAGTTTTATTACCTAATCCTGTTTACATTCTCACCTCAGCCCCGAACTTCTTTCCTTTACTGCAAACATTCCCAGAAGTTTTAAATCCACAATGTTTTTAATATTCTTCCATCAAAAGGGGCTCTAGCTCTAACTATCCACTCACCTGTTGAGATGACGTGTTCTCTCTGTTGGGACCAAAACTATTTACCCTTCTGGTACAAAAGCCAGAGAGCCTGGGACAGACTTCTTTAAAGGAGCAGATCATGAGCTCTCCTGCTACCTCTGGGTAGCTCTTCTATGTGCAGCACAGGCTACTAAATTTTAATCTTTTGCTTGGTTGAGTTCATATATGTATACCAAAAGTACAAAGCATGTGTTCAAGACTAAAACGTTTGTATGGTATGGACTCATACGCTGATATTTCAAGACAAATATTGAATTACCAAATTATATTAATGCAGATATTGAACAATACTGGAAGGCCCATTGGCAAAGTTTTATCGTTAACATGACTAGGATGTGTCTGATTGCTCATACGTTGATATTTCAAGAGAAATATTGAATACCCAAAATATATTAATGCAGATATTGAATGATAAATAATACTGCATTGAGAAGACTTATTACTAACATTATTACCTAAGTGCTATGGAGCTTTGCAGCTATCGCTTTTATGTATTATCTCTGGAGAAATATTCCAAATTGACAAACCTTTTTGATATTACTGCTGGCAAACCTAGCTTGATGCACTGTGTTAATCACTGCTTATAATTTGTCATACAGTGACCACTAATTTTACCTTGTCTAATTACCTCACTATTACAACTCAGATAATATTTGTTAGTAGCTCAGGATGATTTTCAAATCATAAGTAGCTCTTAGAGAAAAGGATGGAGACCGCTGGCCTATGTATGTCCTGGAAACTATTGGGAACAGATCCTGCCAGACCCATTTGGCACCTTCAGGTCAAGAAATAGGGTGAGGGCTTTTCTTTGTTATATCAGCTATTTCTGTTTCCCTCCCTGATGTATAATCCCTGTTAAGAGGTCAGTTGTTAACAAAAAGCCTACCTTTCTGGGCCCAGAGTCCAGAGCACTGCCCTCTGGAGAGCAGGATAGTTAACTCCAGCCAGGAACGTGTGATAGGTGGTGAGATGAGTGGCTAAATTGGTTGTAAGCCATTTCTTGCTCCGCAAGAAAAAGGTACATTTTTGTACATTTATGTTTCCATTACATTTTCAAAATATACTTTCACAAATAAATTAGATTTTTTTAAATGAAGTGGAAATTACCTTTGACTCATTTTGGTATCATTTATGCATGCAAAAATATAAATTGAACATTTTAATTATACCTATGTCAGTTCCAATTTAGCTTAACCTACACAGAGCAGGGGCAGCTCCTTTGCAATGGTGAAGGAGCGTAGCCCCCCTGGCTGAGCCAGCAGCTGAAAATAAAATAAATGAACTATTGTTTTATTTTCTGCTGCTGGCTGAGCCAGTCTGTGAAGAGAGGGGCGGGGCTGGGCCACGGGAGGTAGGGGGGGGGTAGGAAAGAGGGCACCATGTACGTTTGGCCGGCCATCTCAGGCTGGCCAAACACACATGCACACTTAGGTTTCTCCAATCCGGCTGCGTTGCACAGCCTCATGGTTGTGTTTGAGTAGCCGCCCTCCGTCTCTGACCTTCCCTGTCCCTCCCCTTGAGATTTGCGGTGGCCAGCACTGGCATAGAGCTTTTCTACATCTACTTTGAACACCCACCCCCCATGATAACTATTAAATCTCCATATGCTTAGGAGTTTCCATCTGTGACAAGCCCATTTTTCTAAAATGAGCAGCTACTGGCTACGGTAAAACTGAGTTCACGGTGCTTGATAGGATAAAGGATTCTTGTTAGCCCTGGCATCCTTGACATAGTCTCCCCTATCTTTTTGCATCTGCTTCCTGTGTTTTTGACAGTGTGCTGGACTTTGTTTGCTGGTTTTGGTACCCTGGGCACTTTACCACTGCTGACCAGTTCTAAAGTGCAAGTGCTCTCTGTGTAAACTGTAACTGTAATTGGCTTTTCCATGACTGGCACATTTGATTTACTACTAAGTCCCTAGTAAAGTGCACTATACGTACCCAGGGCCTGTAAACTAAATTCTACTAGTGGGCCTGTAGCACTGATTGTGCCACCCACATGAGTAGATCTATGAACATGGCTCAGACCTGCCATTGCACTGCAGTGTCTGTGTGTGCAGTTTTAAACTGCCAATTCGATCTGGCAAAGGTTCCCACTTGCCAGACCCAAACCTTCCCTTTTTGTACATGTAAGGCACCCCTAAGCTAGGCCCTAGATAGCCCCATGGGCAGGGTGCAGTGTATGTTAAAGGTAGTACATGTACTGATGTGTTTTCCATGTCCTGACAGTGAAATACTGCCCAATTCGGGTTTCACTGTTGCACGGCCTATCTCTTTCAAAGGTTAACATGGGGACTGCCTATAAATATCCTTTTAGTCCAGTTTCCCATTGGGAGCAGATAGAGACAATTTAAAAATACATCTTTTGGTAAAGTTGTTTTTTAGATTTATCAGTTTAAAAATGGGCATTTTCTTGCTTAACCATTCTGTGCCTCTGCCTACCTGTGGAATCCATGTCTGGGTCAGATTGGCAGTTGAGCTGTTTGTGAATCCCCTCTAGACAGTGACACAAAGGGAGCTGAGGTGTGTCCTGCATATTCTGAGGAGTGTTCCTGGGCTAGTGTGGAGGGAGGAGCTGACACCTGCACCTGAAAGGGCTGTGCCTGTCCTCACACAATGCAGTCTCCATTCAACTGCAGAGTGTCTGGGGCCAGGCCTGGGCAAGACAGGATTTCATGAACAACAGAGACTTTCCTTTGAAGTTCGCCTACTTCAAAGGCAGAAATGAGTATAAGTAGTGGACCCACAACCTCAGATTTTTGAAACACTTCTGGATCAACAGTAACCTCTGCCAAGGAGAAGAGCTGAAGAGCTGTAGGAGGAATACTGCCCGTTTGCTGTGTGTGCTTTGCTGGGTTGGGCTGCAGTTGCTGCTTCTGCCTTAAAAAGAACAAAGCTTGGACTCAGCTGTGTTTCCTGCTTGTGAAGAATCTCCAAGGGCTTGGACTGAGCTTGCTTCCTGTTCTGAAATCTCAGGGACATCAAAGACTTCATCTGCCAGTGCCTGGGCTCTTCTGCTGAGAGTCCTGACTTCCTACGTGGTGCCAAATCTAGACACTGGGCCCTTGAAAGTGGAAGCTAGTAACGTGCGAGGGAAAATCTACACACCACTGTGTGCATGTGAGAAAATTTGACGCAGTGCCTGTCCCGCAGCTCGAAAGTTGAAGCACCTTGCCTCACGGCTGGAAAACTGACGCAGCGCCTGTACTCAACATGGACCCTTAGCACAGTGTATCGGAATTTTCCACGCATCGACCCTGGCCGTCACAATCTTCAACATCACCACCCAGACCTGAGGCTGTTTGTCCGGAAATTGTCACATCTCTTCCCTGGGTGGAAAGAATCGATGCATCTCTTACCCGGCAGAGAAAGAATCGACGCCCAGCCTCACTTGGAAGTAAGGAATCGACGCATCTCTTTCTTTTCTGACGCATGATCACACTCATTGCTTTATTTTTGACGCACACCAGGTACTTTGTGCTAAAACAACACATCCATTGATTTCTATGGATTAATATTCTTTTTACTTTAAAAATTCATATCTTTGCTTGTGTATGTTGGATTTTTGTCGTTTTGGTCTTCTTTGATTTTGATAAATATTAGCTATTTTCTAAACTGGCGGGAGTCCTTTTGTGGTGTTTTCACTGTGTTACTGTGTGTGTTGGTACAAATACTTTACACATTGCCGCTGAGGTAAGCCTGATTGTTTGTGCCAAGCTACCAAGGGGGTGAGCAGGGTTTATCTGAGCTGGGTATCTCCCTTACCCTGACTAGAGTGAGGGTCCCTACTTGGACAGGGTGGAAACTGACTGGCAACTAAAGACCCCATTTCTAACACTTAGCTACCCCAGTTGCATTATAACTACCTCCATGGCATAGGTGAGCTCCCCAAAGTATTCAGTGATGTTGAGGATTTTATGATACAGCCACTGTGTCATTTCCTATGTCTGGATTGCAGATGCACAGCAATTCTGACACATTTCTGCTGTTGCATTGCGAAAACCCACGCTATGTCACACAGTAGTATGGTGATAAATACTACTTCGTTATGGTTGTGCAGGATTTTCCATGGAACGCCTATATGGCATATATTAATTCCTGCGTGATGCAGCAGAATCCGGTGCATTTTTTGCACAATACATTTGTGAAAAAACAATGGATCTGTGCTGTTGCATTATTTCCTAAATGTGACTTACCACCTGTGTCACCTTTGCGCTACACTACGTGGCACAACACCAATGCTAGCCCTTGATAAATTTGCCCTTCTATACTAAAATTATTTTCAGGGTTTAGCCTTGAATAATCAACTCATAACACTAGAGCACACTCTATATGGTAATTCTTCGTGCCTACGGATTCCAGTAAATTCTTTCTATTGGGATAATGTTTTACCCGCCTGTGTGACTGTTGTTAAATGTAAAGGTTTGAGGGAGGGCACTGAGGTGTTCAGGATAATAACGTCGTAAACGGCCCATAACACAGCTTTAGCCTGTGCACAATTAATCATTTTAGCTCAGGTTTGTCCACCCACAATAGAACATCTGAGCTGCTTATCCCACAGTCAATACCAAGAGACACGTCACTGTTGAGTCTTTTGAAATCGCAAAGAAAGACTTGCTGCACATGAAAGCATTACAGTTTCCTTGCAAACTACTAACAGCTGTCCTTTGCATTCCTATCTGCAACAGGGCACAGGATTTCATAGCAGCTTTGTTGGTGGTCCCATGGACAACATGTGGGCCCAGCCTTTGGAGGAAGCTTCAAAGTTTCACGCACACAGTGTCACCCTTGTGAATTATTAACGCGCCTTTGTTTCCCGTTGTCAAAGACATGAATCTCTCTAATACCCTTCAGCAAATGCAACATTTGCATGTTAAGGGAGGGACTCTGTTCCAAGCATTTTTTCTTTCTGAAGTATTTGCGATTCCACAGATTCTGTCTGAATCTCCCACTGGATCGTGTTGATGAGGGAAGTTCGGGTTAACGATGGGAGGTTTCTTTGGAAAAGAAGAATTACTTTGTAAATTCCTGCCAAACATGATTGGATGGAAGTCCTACACAACCCCTTGTGCCCCTTTAAGAATACTATTAAAAAATGCACACGACTGAATTTGGCATTTGATGGATATGGTTTAAATGTATTCAGGGTCAGGTTGGAACAGAAATGAGGCCCGGCAGCAAAATGAAAGTGGCACACATTAATGATGTAGATAACTAGAGAAGTGGCCTATGTTTGCTAATAGGGTCAGTTTTGATCTTGTAAAGGCACGCTTTATACATTTTTAGAAAGTATGTAAGACTGCATGGATCTGAACTTGCTGCAGGCAATGTTTGTTTTAGTATTAGGGAAATCAACAGTAAAAGCGGCCCAGCAGACCATAAAGCAGGCCCATAAAGAGGCAAAAAATGGCCACCACAATAACCTTTCAGTCCAGGCAGTCGGACACTGCCTGCTTGCCTTATTGGCCAGCTCGACCCTGGATGAATCTGCTTCATTCTTGTAATTGATCAGCCCCATTTCACTGCAGAGACAAATCAAGATTTTCTTTTTTTTTTCTTTTTTTTTCAGTTTGGGCATAATTTAGGGCAACTACGAATCAAAATTGCAACTCTTCCCTACTTTAATGTCCTCTGCCTGTACTATGACATCGGGACAGTAGCTGCAATCCGATACATTCTAATAACCCAAAACCAGGAAAGAAGTCAGTGGAAACTTAATTGAAGCTATTTGCAAAGTCTGTCTTTTATGCATTCATGCAGAGTGCGTGACTTTGCATTGCCCCAGAAATCATTATCTTTGTGTGATGATCATAACTCTAATATGGGAGAAAGTTGATCGAATCAGACATAGCATGTCATGCCGACCTCGGGTGCCTAATTTGTGCTCCACTAGTGAGGCTGTGGGCACTGAAATAAAGTGCGGGATAAATATTGTTTCTACTATGTATCTAACATAGTTGAAAGAAAGTCTCGAAAGTTCAATAGCACTCGAATGGGGCAATATCACAGTGGCAGATTAAAGGAATTGATCAACTCCCTAAACTGAACTTCAGCCATTTTTGTGCAAAAGGATTGTATTTATTGTAGGTATAGCTTGCTCATATCGATGTTTGCTTGTGACTCATACCTGGTGGATTAATCAGCATACTTATGAACCTCATGCTATATGTTACTCAAACAAAGTCAATATGTCCTCCTCTCCTTGACACAGAGGACACAAGGTCTGGTTACACTAAGAGACACAAAGCATGGGACTCTCCCACCACAGCTTTATACGGTGCACCCAGGACATGGCTATGAGTCCAATGCCCACTATGAGGGCATGCTTGATGAGCCCATCCTGGTCGCAGAACAGGTTCTGGACTTTGCCTTACCAGTGACAGGACTTAGGATCTGCGTTTTTGCAGTAATAGCATGATGCCATTGCCAAAGTAATACTCAAAAGACAAGCTTTCATCACTCTCGCAGGGCCGGGTTCACACTAGTTAACATTCCCATGCCAACAATACCACTCTGAGTCAGCAAAGTGAACAGATATAGGCTACTAGAAGTGTGGTTCTAAAAATTCTGGACCCATGTAATTTACTTTGCCACAGCAGTACGATTTTAGTATCAAAAGACCGATAATGACTAGTACACTAAGCATGAGCATTTTCGCTCAATTCCAGCAGCGTTTTCACCTCGAAATCGCCATTTTCGTCCTGCACTCGTGGCTCCCATTTTATACACGGCAGCCATTTTTAAAAGTTGCCCTCACATAGGCTTATAATACAGTCAGATTTGATTCCAAGGACACGTACACCTTGATTGACTTTTCTCTGACCTGGGCAAGCTGGAACCATTGCCTCAGGCCAAACCTGTTTGGTCAGTCCCTCTCCCAGTGGCCGAATCAGATAGCATCAAGGCACACCATGCCATAAAACCCTTATTATCGCTCACACACCCTGCCTAATCTTGCTCACACCTGCACCTGCTCTTTTCTTCTTCTTACTTTACGAGGGGGAGGTGCCCGTTTTTATTGGGGGTCCACACTTATCTGATGTAAAATACTAGGCCTTGCCGGGTAATTTATTATGGGTTGGATGACATGAAATATGAGGTTTCATCATGACACTGTTTTTTCCTTTGTAGTGAAAACATGTGAATGACCAACCAAAATGTCAAGAATGTTTGCCTGAAGCTTAAAAAACTGTATATAAAGAAACCTGATTTTGCATTGACACACAGTCTCCTGAGAACATACAAACCGTGCTGTTGTACTTCTAGGACGCTTGTTACGTGGTTGCAGCCAATAAATTCGATCTTTGACTTCACCTAGAAGACTCTGAGTTTCTGTGGTCTGAATCAGGAAAGTACCCGAGGTCTTTGGGTGTACCCTGGCACCGCTGGGTTACCGGATCAGTACCGGTTCTGAAAAACCCAGTACCTCAGTTGGCGCCCAACGTGGGGCGATACCAGCGGTACCGGTCCAAGCCTGAGGTCCGTGAGGAGCTTCGTGTGAAAATTCTGGAGGAAGGCCGCCACTTCATCGACCCCTGCATGTCGACGTGGTCCGAAAGTCTTTGCTGCGAGGTTCCCCGCTTCCCGACGGCTACGAAGGACTGCTGCCCTGGCTATCGCCCTGATTTGGACCCTTGATGTTTGGTAGAGCGAAACGATGAGACGAGTCTTCTGGTGACGTCATCGATATTTTCAGTTAAGTATCAGTGGAGCGTCTCCCAGTCCTTAGTTGGACACTTGGTTTGGTCCTTAGTTGGACATTTGGTTTGGTATCCCTTCGGGATCACTTTGATTTGGAACTTGCAAGTACCAAAGCCGAAGGACTCATGTATTCACGAGACTATCGTAAACGATAATCCTTTGAAGTTTGAAGCTAGACTAGTTAGCGAAGATGCCTGGTCTTAGCAGACTTGGAAATTTGTTTTGTCTTGGTTGTAAAAGGGACTCCCGGTTGGAGGACTCATGTCCGGTTCCTCCGATTGGAACTCCAACCTATGAACTATATGTGAAGCACGGAGTAGGCCCCATCACATATAATGAAGTATGGATCCGTTACACCAGAAAAGATGGTGTTTTAAAATGGCCCCAAAATGGTAGCTTTGACACAGAAATCTTAGATAACCTCGAAGTTAGACTTTTTAAGAAGAAAGCCCGGCCGGCAATGTTTGATTCTTTCCGCTTATGGCGTAAGGAAGCCAAGCAAAAGGAAATTAAATTAGCTAAGAAAAATAAGAGAGAAAAAGGTATTTCGATTATGCAAGCTGCTATACAGTTTAAAGATAACGAAGTAGAACAGTTGAATGAGCAGTTGCATAGGCGACATAAAATGACAGTAGATAAATGCTATCCAGTTTTGCTGCCTCTTCAGCAAGATGCAGCAAAAGACTCTGAAAAAGATCCCCTAATGTCGAATTTGCTAAGTTCGCCACCACCCTATGCACAGAATGCCACGGCACCTCCGCAACCTCTAGTTGCACAACCAGTGGTTGCATTGCCTCCTGCTCCTCCCCAGCACCCACCAGCTATTCTTCAGTTGGTTCCTATTCCTCCGGTGCAGCCTCCTCAAGGGCCACCGGCTTTGACATCTGCTCTGCCTTTACTTCCTACAACTTTGACTACTATAGCGACTACCACTCCTGGTATTGTTTCTGACACTGCTTCTGTCTCTGCCTTGTCTCATTCTGTTTTTCCTCCTGTTCATTTGTCAACCTCTCCCTCTATCCGTCAGAGAATGACAAACACTGTGACTAGTCTTTTATCCCCTCTCTTTGGGTCATTAGCTACGACCCCAGTTTCAGAGTGTAAACAATTGCGTAGCCAATTGCCTGATGGTATGGAGAAAGAGACGCTGAATTATTTGGCGCATAAATGGGTTACTGAACCAGCGAGATATGAACTAGAGTCTGTTATGGATGTCTTCCATCAGTGGGAAGAACCGAAACAGAGATACGTTTTTGAGAAAATGTGTACTTTTCTTTCTGAGAATTTAGAGGAAAATGGTTTGGAGCCCAATCCGCCTAAGTTGTGTCGTGTACGGTTCGATTTTGCGACAGGTTTGATTGTGGGTTCAGACGTCGAGAAAGCAGTTGCGATGTTATTGTCGTTTAGGACTGAAGGTGTTTCCAGGTTATTGTTTAAATATGATTCTTCGGCTAAAAAGAAAGGGAAACAGTACCCCATGAGAGAAGTTCCCCCACAGTGGAGGGAAGGGGACCCAAATGCTAATCCACCTGTCCTGCCTCATTTTCAGCGTGTATGGGTACACGTTCCATGGAAGCGAGCTGAAGTTTTAGCCTTTAAGCAGACATTGCCTGATCCCCGTAAGAATCCTACAGGGTATTACAAGGAATTGTCACAGACTGCGGGGTCTTGCATTATGAATTTAGCTGACATAGACATGTTGTTTGGGAATGTTGTTCCACAGCCTTTATGGGGAAAGATTCGCCATACAGACTATGCTCAAGAGTTAGGTGACACATGGGCTAATATTGCTGCTGCAGATGCCCGACAAATTGGTGGTGCTAAACCTGAGCCTTTAGTGACAGAGCTTCCTGGTAGGATTATTGATTACATGAAAACTATAATGCCTGCGATGCGTGTAAACTGGGATAAATTGTCTGCATGTAAGCAAAAGAAAGAAGAAACGGTATCAGATTTCTTCACCAGGTTTGAAGAAACGTTTGTGGACCACAGTGGTCAAGATATGAGCACGGAAGGTGGTCAACGTTTGTTCGTCGATAAATTTGTGCATAATCTGCTTCCTGAGTTGTGTAAAAAGTTAAAAGACTCAGAAAGTTCTTGGGCAGTTTCCTCTTCAGCACAGATATTGGCTACTGCACAGTACTACGAAAATAGAGATAAAGATGAGAGAGATAGAGTAGAGAAGAAAACAAAAGAATTGAAAACTAAGGTTCTGTTACAACAAGCGTACCCGCCACGTGGTGGTCAGAATAGTGGTGCACAGAACAACTATCAGAATAACTATCAGCCCCAACCGTTTCAGAGAAACTCGCAAAGAGCCGAGTATGCTCAACCACGTATCCCAGTAGGTCCCAATCAGTGTTCATATTGCAAGGAAGAGGGTCATTTCAAGTATAGTTGCCCTGCTTTGCTACAGCGCGCAAATGGTACTTCTGGTTTAAGAGGTCGAGGTGTTCCACTAGCACCTAGAGGAAGAGGACGTGGATATGTTCCCCAGAGCGCGCGCCCATTCCTCCCTCAAAACTCAATGAACAGATTTGATCAACAGGTTAATGCATCTGGTAGGACGGCTCAGTACTATACTGATGATTACTATACAGAGGATGAGCATTTGGACAGTAATGATTGCTAGGACAGCCATAGACAAAGAGAGGGAGTTGTTTCAGTTCCAGTAGATCAGAGTGGGCCTTATGTTAAGGTGATTGCATCAGGTGTGTCAGAACCTTTTCTGTTGGATACTGGTGCTACCAAGAGTTCTATTATGCACTCAAAACTCCCTGGCGCACCTTTGTCTGGCGAAACAAATGTATCAGTAGGGTTTTCCGGCGCCCCAGTTAGAAATCCGATTTCTAACCCTATATCTCTTTCTGTTGGACCTTGTAAATTTGAAACACCCCTTATTTTGACGACAGGTTGTGGCGAGAACTTGTTAGGATTAGATCTGTTAAAGAGATTGTATGCGACATTGTATTGCTCTCCTTCTGGAGTGCAACTCACATTGGGTAAGAAAGTGGTTTCACCAATGTATTTGTCAAAGGACAGATTTCCACCAGAATTTTCGTCTCTTCCTAATACTCTTTGGGCTACTGGACCTAATGATGTAGGTCTTTTGGAAATTCAGCCATATGTGATAACATTAAAAGCCAATGTTAAAATGCCACGTATTCCCCAATACAAGATCTCTAGTGAAGGGGGAAAAGCGTTGTTGGCAATTATTCGTGATCTGATTGAGAAGGATGTAATTGAAGAGACAAGAGGCAACGTTTGCAATAGTCCTGTTTTGCCTGTCTTGAAGCATACTGACCCTACTCAGCCACCTGTTTATAGGTTTGTAATTGATCTTAGAGAGGTGAACAAAATAGTTGTGCCACAGTTTCCAGTCGTCCCCGATATCACTGCATTGTTGACAATGATTCCAGCTTCAGCCACTTGGTTTTCAGTAATAGACCTGAAAAATGCTTTCTTGGGCATCCCTATTGCAGAAGAGAGCAGGGACATTTTTGGCTTCAATTTGGGAGGACGAAGCTTCAGATTTAAGAGAGCTCCTCAAGGCTATTGTGAAAGTCCATCTATCTATAGTCAGGCTTTGAAAGCACAACTTGATACTCTTATGTTACCTGATGGCGCCACTCTCATTCAATATGTCGATGATTTGCTAGTTGCCGCAGATTCTAAGGAGATCTGCAAAGAAGCAACATTGTCATTATTGCGTCATTTGTCTGATTTACACCACAAAGTGTCCCTTTCAAAGTTACAGTATTGTCAAAAAGAAGTGACCTATTTAGGTCATCTCTTTTCGAAGGAGGGAAGGCAACTGACCCCAGAGAGAATCAGGGCTGTTGCAGCAATGAGTGTGCCAAGAACACAAAGAGAAGTGCGTGCTTTCTTGGGTATTACATCATATTGCAGACAATGGATACCTAATTTTTCGTTAATAGCCAAACCCTTGGTGGCATTAACTTGTAAAGATATACCAAATCCCGTCCCATGGTCTGAAGATTGTCAGAAATGTTTTGTCGAATTACGTGATGCATTATGTTCAGCTCCTGTGTTGGGTACCCCCAACTACAGCAAGCCTTTTACATTGTATGTCCATGAGAAAGAAGGTTGTGCGTTAGCAGTTTTGACACAACAGTTTGGAGACAGGGAGCGTCCATGCGCCTATTTCTCTTCAACCTTAGACCCAGTAGCTAAGGCACTACCGAGCTGCTTAAGAGCGGCAGCGGCAGCTGCTGTTTCTATCCGACAGTCTGCTGGTTTAGTGATGAATAACACATTAATCGTAATGGTTCCACATGCAGTGGACACGTTGTTAAACAGAACCAAGACACAGCATTTAACTAGTGCTCGATTGTCAGGTTACGAGTTGACATTGTTAGCAAGCCATGTACATATAAAAAGATGCACTACACTTAACCCAGCTACGTTATTGCCAATTGTGACGGAGTTAGATACTTCTGAACAACATGATTGTCTCCATAGAACAGAAGAAGAAACGAAAGGGAGAATAGACCTTCTGGACACTCCCATTGCAAAGAGTGATGGTACTTTGTGGGTGGATGGTTCATGCTTTAAGCTCCCGAATGGTGACACGACTGCGGCGTATGCTGTGACAACTTTGTGTACGATTGTTGAAGCTGCACGTATCCCACATAATTCAGCCCAAGCAGCTGAGTTAATAGCCCTAACAAGAGCATGTACATTATCAAAAGGAATGAAAGTGACTATCTATACCGTTAGCCAATATGCGTTTGGTGTGGCCCATAGTTTTGGGCGTTTGTGGAAGGAACGTGGGTTCCTGACCTCGCATGGAACTAAAATACAGCATGGTCAGTTGGTAAATGAGCTCCTTGATTCACTTACTTTACCGTTGCAAGTTGCGATTGTGAAGTGTAGCGCACATAAAAAGGTGACTGATGATGTTGGTCGTGGGAATGCATTTGCTGACGAGGTCGCAAAAGAAACGGCAAGGAATGTGATGAGCCGAATGTATGTCGCGGGCCCTGCAAGATGGATTGGTGATGTTGGAATGTGTGAAGACACGATAGAAAGCGTGAAATCGATTCAAGCTGAAGCCACAGAGAGAGAATTGAGTGTGTGGAGAGAAAGTACGGGTAAATTGGATGCGAATGGTTGTTGGGTCGAGTTGTCAGAACATCAAAGATGGTTGCTACCCGATGCGTATGTGCTTTCAGTAGTTACAATGGCTCATGGAATGGCTCACATCAGTGTGAAAGGGATTTGTAAGTTGTTGGCCCCAGTATGGCAAAATGCAGGAATTCCCAAGTGCGCAGAAAATGTGGTTAAAAATTGCATGGTATGCTTGAAACACAACCCTGGTAGAGGAACCCCAACTCCAGCTGGTCATTTTGCACCTCCTACGTATCCGTTTGAGGTTTTGCAGCTAGATTTCATCCACATGGAGAGGTGCAACAACTTAAAATACGTACTCGTTGTTGTTTGTGCCTTTTCAAGATGGGTGGAAGCCTATCCCCTAAAAGACAATACTGCGCTATCCACAGCCAAAGCCCTTGTGAAAGGGTTCTTCCCTAGATTCGGAATGCCGAGAATGATCTGGAGTGACAATGGAAGTGAATTTGTGGGTCAAGTGATGAAGAAAGTATGCGAAGGGCTAGGCATAAACCAAAAGTTTCACGCTGCAAATCGCCCCCAATCAGCTGGATTAGTGGAGTGCTATAATGGCACTATAAAGCTAAAATTGGCCAAGATACAAGCGAGCTCTGGTCTCAAATGGCCTGACGCTCTACCCTTAGCACTCCTATCAACCAGAATGACTGTGCATTCATGAGTGAAACTTAGTCCTTATGAAATAGTCTTTGGACGCCCGGCCAATATATGGGGAGTGCCTAGGCCCAAGAAGTTTAGCGAGATAGAGCATCCTGTTTTGCTTGACTATCTGTATGAATTGACGGCTAAATTGCGTGTCTTACATCAACAGGTCCACGACACCCTGCCTCCGGTCTCTGAATCTCCAGGTCATCCCATTGAGCCTGGATCCTGGGTTTTAATAAAGAACTTTCAGCGAACCAAAAACGAGCAGCCCAGGTGGACCGGACCGCACCTCGTTCTTCTCTCCACAAGATCAGCTGTTCGAGTAGAAGGGAAGAAACACTGGATCCATGGGACCCATTGCAAAAGGGTACCCCTACCTCTGCCATATGACCGGTGGGTCCAGGAAGGTGTCGCCGACTCAGAGACTGAAACCGTGCCACGTTTTCTGCCTTTCAGCGATGCACGAATAAAAGGAACACTCACTGAGAAAGAAAGTGATGACATTTTACAATCAGCAGTATCACCGTCAGTTCGATTGGACACTACAGAACCTGAACTCTTTTTTCAGGACCACACGATACCTGGGACTAACCGTTATAATCTACGACCAAGAATAAAGGACAAATAAAACAGTTTACTTTTCTTCCCTTTAGCAAAGTTCTCCAATATGGAAAATTATTTTTGAATGACTTTTTGCTTTTTTGTGTTTTTTGAACCTCCATCCGGGTTCAGCTGTAGGATCGTGGCTGAAAAGACTTAGGGGGGTAGCCTGTGGACACAAGGTCTACAGGTCTGGTTTGTTCTAGGGCGGCCTGGAACATTCAGAACACTCCTAAGTGAAGTAAACCAACCGCCACGAACGGCAACGGTTAGAGGATGGAATCTTTCCAAAATGGAGAACATGTTGAAAGACTGAGTTTCAAGAAGAGAATATGTGAAACGATAACCAGGAAACGGTTTTTGCTGCTGTGCATTTTTATGTTATTTAGTATACTTATGTTTTTTATAGGATATATTTTATTCTGTTTTAACGTGATATTGGCACCCACTACCTCGTCTACACCTCCTCCTTCCACTGTTTCCCCACATTCTTTTCAACTCCTCCCTAAACATGAATCTGCTAGGAGACTAGAGTTCATTAATAACTCCTTCATCCAGCTTTTGCACCAACACCAACTAGTGATAAATACAACTAACTGTTGGGTGTGTGGCCTTATGCCTCACACAGCAGATAAAGGTATCCCTTATCTGATCCTGCCTTTCAGCCACAATGGTTCCGTGTGGGCATTCAGAACGATATTCATCTATGCACACTACCCCCTACGTTTTGCGGAAGACAACCCTAAGAAAAATGCTTTAGTTAAAGGTATCATAGACATGATGAAGGACAATATCTTCTACGAGACTATCCCCAGAGATGAGACAATGGCATATATAGGATGGAACATGACCGGATATGAAGCCACAATGAGTGAGAAACAGCAAGCTAAGATATCTTCCCTGATTTGGGTTGTACCCCATCAGGGTCACCTGTGTCTGCAAGGTACTGGCAAGAATCCCAGAGCTCAGCTAGGGGAAAGCGTCTGCACTGAGACATATGTCTTCGCATCTCAGACCTCCCCTCCGCTCTTGGCAGCTAAGGGTACCTATTTCATCTGCCATGATAGAGCCTTTACATGGTTGCCCCCGGACTTTTCGGGCACATGCTTCGTTTCGTTCCTGTTGCCCCCTACCTACACAGCAGCGGCAGATTACCACAAGACAAGGATAGTTAGAGGCGTCTTCAGTGAAGAAGACACTGCAGGACAAGAATTTGGGGACTTCGTAAAGGGTTTTCTGCCGTTCTGGGGACAAATAAGTAACAGCAGGAGCATAAGGCAATTGATAAGAGTGGTTGAATCCACCGTGGCTGAAACCGCTGGTGCCCTTGGTAACTTGACTGCTGAGCTCCAGTCGGATCGTCTTATGACCCTTCAGAACAGGGTCGCATTAGATGTCATACTTGCAGACCAGGGTGGAGTATGTACATTGATCCAATCGAGTTGCTGTGTTTTTGTCCCAGATAACGCTCCAACAGTATACCAGGCCATCTCCAAACTGCATAGAATTTCCGAATCTATTCATTTAGATAACGGAGATTGGTCATTAATGGGATGGTTCTGGGAACTGATATCAGCATGGGGATGGAAGATTCTGATGGTCATTGGGATGATCTTGGCCATTCTTTTCGTGTTCTGTCTATGCGTGCAGTGTGCTTCTGCGATATGTGGTTTCTGTGTTACATCATGCATAAGGAAACCTGCACCAAGAGACGAGCTAAATACTAGGATGATGTTACAGCAACATCTCAACGACTTTAGAAACATAGACCTGGACTCAGATTAGCATGAGAATAGGTTTATTGCCTATGTAAGGGCAAAAGGAGGGTTTGTGGTTCTAAAAATTCTGGACCCATGTAATTTACTTTGCCACAGCAGTACGATTTTAGTATCAAAAGACCGATAATGACTAGTACACTAAGCATGAGCATTTTCGCTCAATTCCAGCAGCGTTTTCACCTCGAAATCGCCATTTTCGTCCTGCACTCGTGGCTCCCATTTTATACACGGCAGCCATTTTTAAAAGTTGCCCTCACATAGGCTTATAATACAGTCAGATTTGATTCCAAGGACACGTACACCTTGATTGACTTTTCTCTGACCTGGGCAAGCTGGAACCATTGCCTCAGGCCAAACCTGTTTGGTCAGTCCCTCTCCCAGTGGCCGAATCAGATAGCATCAAGGCACACCATGCCATAAAACCCTTATTATCGCTCACACACCCTGCCTAATCTTGCTCACACCTGCACCTGCTCTTTTCTTCTTCTTACTTTACGAGGGGGAGGTGCCCGTTTTTATTGGGGGTCCACACTTATCTGATGTAAAATACTAGGCCTTGCCGGGTAATTTATTATGGGTTGGATGACATGAAATATGAGGTTTCATCATGACACTGTTTTTTCCTTTGTAGTGAAAACATGTGAATGACCAACCAAAATGTCAAGAATGTTTGCCTGAAGCTTAAAAAACTGTATATAAGGAAACCTGATTTTGCATTGACACACAGTCTCCTGAGAACATACAAACTGTGCTGTTGTACTTCTAGGACGCTTGTTACTTGGTTGCAGCCAATAAATTCGATCTTTGACTTCACCTAGAAGACTCTGAGTTTCTGTGGTCTGAATCAGGAAAGTACCCGAGGTCTTTGGGTGTACCCTGGCACCGCTGGGTTACCGGATCAGTACCGGTTCTGAAAAACCCAGTACCTCAGAAGGGATGTGCATTGATTATTGTGAATATGAGCAGTGCTCACAGAAAGTGGCAAGAGCTACCATTGTGCAGGGATTACAATTAGTGCTGCAGTCTGCACACAGAACCCACTGCGCCTGCAATTTTAATGGCAAAAATGTGGTGCTTGCTATGGACATTGACAGTGTTTAGTGCTTGCAGTGTCTTTTGACAGCAGACAATGGTAAGCACACAGACTGCTGTTATAGATGGGCTGTGCACATACAGTTTTTAGAACTAGATGTGTTACACCTACAAAATTGCCAATCAAACTTTACTCCATGTTTTGTCTACTCGGGACTGTCCACAGTTACTAGTATGCGCAGTGTTTGGTATGAACAGTTCACATCCGTAAAACGTTCACTATAATGATGAGCGATACAGGAATCTGCCAAGTACAGGAAACCTTGTGGTAATACAAATACCAGACAGAGGAAAACAACACCCCAGAGTATCCAACTGAAGACAAAAGCTAAGGTCTCTCCAAGCAGTACCCCTTGTTTGTACAATAACCAGACTGACCCATACACCCAGTATGCGGACTCTGGGTAAATTATTTTAGAAAAAGTACAATGATTCCATGGGCTCCTGTTTACGACAGATCAGCTAAGTATATCCGACCCGTCAATGTATTTTTGCTGAATTATTTGGTCTGCATAATACTGCACATATGGACCTTTCTTAGTAATGCTACAGCAGAGATTTGGCTACTACCTTTGACATCACAATTCTGATCTATATGTGACCATATTGATATTATATTGTGTGAATTGCTAACAAGCTAACTGTAAAGTGGTGTGCTGAAAGCCTATGTTAATGTGCATCCACTGTAGACTAGTGATTTGATGTATGTGGTATAGCCATTCTAACTAGGGTGTAATCATTTATTTTGATTTGATATGTTTCCTTATGATGTTAGAGAATATTTTTTATTGAAACAATAATGAATTTCTTGGCAGATGTGAATGAAATGTTATATGTTAATGTTGAAAAATGTAGTTCCTCACCATATTTTCTGACATGTATTAACAATCTAACATAACATAAAATTAGATAAGATAAGATGTATTAATGATTATGTTATTAATAAAACGTTTATATGTGTTTGCTTAACATGGATAAAGAGTGCCAATTTAATTCTTCTTTAGTAACTTTTGTTAAGGTCTGCTAGGCCCCAACCTCATGAACGTGAGAAAGATGCCTTCTTTTTGCTAATGTGTAATTTCTTTCAGATTTCGTTCACATGAAATGTTAGCTTGGAAATAGATGTGCTTTTGTCTTACTCACAAAGAGCCTGAGAGACTAACCTTGAGGACAGTACATCAAGAGACTGGGAACATGAAGATTGGACGTATTCATAAAATGTTGCAAAATGTTGAGGAGAGCAAATAAGGATACCTTCCCATGATGGTCTTGGGCACCTGTCTAGATGTTGCAGATGTCTGTCGTATGATGTGCCCTGATTGGACAACTAGAATCTTTTGATCCTTATGGAGTTACCAATGGACAAATCATCTTTCACTTTGGACTTTAATTTACCATTTCCAGTTATTTGAGAGGTACAGACCTCTTTGCCCTTGCCCTGCACTTTCCCTAATGCTTGATGACAAGACTTATGGCCCAATATAGAGTTTGGCAGAGGGGTTACTCCGCCACAAAGGTGACAGATATCCTGTTTGCAAAAATATGCATCCCATAGGATGTAATGGGATTTCTATTTCGGTGGGCATGATATCCGTCACCGTTGTGACTGAGTAACTCCTGCGCAAAACTCTAAATCAGGCTCCTAGATTTTTCTTGACTCTTGAAAAGACTCTTGACCAAGCTTTTGAGGTGCTGACACCTTCCCTTTTTATTAACTTTTTACCAACCTTAGCTTCATTTTGCCACAGATGTTGTTTTTCCAAATTCTTTTTGTCCTCTATTTCCTTTTTACCTTTTGTCTTCATGTTTTGTAGCGCAGCACATGTCACTTAGCGACTTGTTGTCTTTCAAGGTTCCCCTATGCTCAACCAGAAATATTAGGTGATTTCCATTTGTGCTGATGCTTAGAAGAGTTGAACAACCTATGGTTACTGAGCATCAAGTTCTCCTATTGATAATTTGTATTGCCATATTGAATGTTTTGTTTGTCTTATGTTAGTGCACTTAAACTTTTTCCGCAGTTTGGGCCAGCCTAGGGTGATACTGTATCATTATAGCTTGGTATTGAGAATTGTTAACATTAACCTGAGTATTTGCTTTTAATAGACCCCCTTAACTTTGCTTTCAATTTGGGTTTTCATTGTGTCATACTGTAAATTAAATGTTGACTGTCAAAATTGCCATCTCACTCCCCCTGCTTAGGGAGAAAATATTTGTCGACCTCGTTTAGAGCTTACCTGAAATGCTCAATCAATACCATGAAATGATATTATGCTATCATCATCATACCATGAATATTGTAGGTCAGTATGGACGGCACACTGAAATAGAGTGACAAGTCTTTGATTGCTATACCTATATGCACCAGGAGGTTAATATGGTTGTTGCATCAGTAATAAATCAACAAAGTTTAATCCAACGTTTTTGGCCCTCATTATGACATTGGGGTCTTTTCCGAAGACTGCCGTGGTGACGGCCGCCAATACACCACCGCAGAGGCAGCAATCCACCTGCCACATTATGACACACAAAGACAAAACCGACACAAACCAGCTACAACAACAATTCTGCCAGACCCAACGGAGGTGAAAAACTGTTGGACCCACCACCTTCCCCGCTATGCCATCAATACACCGCCCTCCAAATTATGCACCACCATCACCACAGCGGACACTCAACGGTGGTCATCCATTGGCAGTGCACACTGCCGCTGTAGAATTGAGCACCCAACACCAACAGAAGCCAACATTGGCCAGATTGAAAAACCCACACCTGACACATATACACACACACCGTACACACCCACCAACAGCACTATAAAACACCCCCCCACACAACCCACAATCCTTTGCAAACACGAAAAACTTACTTCACCTTGCCAGCAAAAGATAATACAAGAACTGCACACACAAAGCACAGCCACCTATTCACCTTTTATGCATCAAACACCACACACCATACCCCAACACCTATTGTACTCTGCACAACACACACACCACATCCACCACACAATAGGCATGTCCCAAAAAAGAATCCCCGTTTCACAGGTGAGGATTTGCGGGTGATGGTGGAGGAAATCATCAGGGTGGAGCCACAGTTGTTCAGTGCCCAGGTCCAGCAGATATCCATTGCCAGGAAGATGGAGCTATGTCAGAGGATTGTGGACAGGGCGAAGTCCATGGCAACATATCCATGCACAAGGGACGACATTCGCAAGAGGTGGAACGACCTACAGGTGAAGGTGTGTGCAGTGGCCTCCAGGCACCAAGTTGCCATCATGAAGACTGACGGTGGACTCCCATCTCTTCCCCCACAGTTGGCAGCATGGGAGGAGAAGGTCTTGGCAATCCTGTATCCTGAGGGCCTCACTGGAGTCACTGGAGGGCTGTACACTGGTAAGCCACCCTTACTACTCTACCACCACTGATACCTGCATGGCATGTCACCCCCTCACCCCTCACCCTGACTCCCTTCACCCCACTCCATACCATACAGTGGACCACCGCCTAACCACCCTCAATTGTATACCCCTGCATGCCCTACCCACTGCAAACAAACACCCCTCCCAGCTCTACATGCACACACAACAGTAATGCATGGGCAGCATGTAGTACTACCAATCCCACAATCCACCAGCATACACTAACCAAACACAACACCCAACCCATAGGGAAAGCCAGAAATGCTGAAAAAGTGGCAGACAATGACAATAACAAATCTATCACATGTTCACTGGTACCCCAGCCAATGTCAGTGGTGAGCATGTGCCACAGCAACCTAGTCCTCCACCAGAAGATGCCCTCAGTGATGACAGCAACTCTGGATGTTCCGATCTGGATGAGCTCCCTGGCCCATCTGGGGCCACTGGTCAGTGGGATTCCACATCCCACACCACAGGGCCCCCACCATCCAACTCCAACACCACAGCAGCCACCCAACGTCCGCAAACCTCTGCCCCCAGGACACGTCGATCACTTGTGTGCCCACCTGTACAGGGACCAGAGTCAACACCACACAGGCAAGACGATGAAGGCCCTAGTGTAAGTGGAAGTGGGCACACTGTTCAGGGGTCACTGGCACAGTGGGCCAGGCCAAGTGGGAGGTTAGCTGTGCACCAGGGGGAGGCCCAACCCAGGGAACCGACTGCCCAGGAGGCACTCACACATGTCCTGTGGGCCTACCAACAATCCCAGAACAGGATGGGACAGGTGATTACCATCTTGCAGGAGAACCAGCGGTCATGCAGCAGTTGCAGTCCTTAAATGCCAACATGGCCACCATTGCAGGGGGTGCTGGGTGACATGGCCAACACAATGTGTGACTACACAGCACACCACACACCACCAGGAGGTCATGCAGCAGTTGCAGGCCTTAAATGCCAACATGGCCACCATTGCAGGGGTGCTGGGTGACATGGCCAACACGATGCGTGAGTACACTGCACACCAGAGGTCCCCTTCCACTAGCCAGTCTACTCACCAGCCAACATCATCTGCTGCAGCTAGTCGACAGGAGGACCTGCAACATCTCTCACATGCCACCAGCACCCCTTACCCTTGCAGAAGGTGGGTGAATCACCCTGCAAACATTCCCTGCGATCCAGACAGACACCAGAAACTGTTGTTGTGAAAGCAAGCCTCTAAGTTTGACCCAGCATGATCCGCTGTTTATGTATAGAAATTGAATCCTCTGTATTCAATTGAACCTGCATCCCTAAAGTCAAACTATCCTAAATGTTAGTGTTTAGAAATAGGAATGCACCCTTCTCAAACACCCTTCACAATGTACAGAAGTATTCACAGACAGCCCACTCTCTCCAGGTTCCCAGGCCAATTAGGTGGTCAAAACCGTACAATGCACACCCCTCACCTTGTACAGAAGTCTTCATGGAAAGTCCACTCCCTCCAGACACCCAAGCCTCATCAGGTGGCCAAGCACCTATTAAGCACACCCTTCACCTTATACAGAAATCTTCATGGAGAGCCCAACCTCTCCAGACATCCATCTCCCATTAGGTGGCCAAGACCCTACTTCACACATCCTTTGCATCTAGACACCCAAGCCCCAATAGGTGGACAAGCCAATACTAGGCACAGCTTTCACCGTGTAAAGAAGTGTTCTTGGAGAGCCCACTCCATCCAGGCACACAAACCCTGTTAGGTGGGCAAGACCCTATTATGCACACACTTCACCTCCAGACACCAAAGCAAGCCCAATAGGTGGCCTAACCCCTACTATGCACAGTCTTTGTCTTGAACAGAAATCTTCATAGAGAGTTCCCACACTCTAAACGCCCAAGACCCACTAGGTGTCTGGAGGGTGGTCTACTAAGGTCAGCCTTCACCTGGTACAGAAGTCTGCATTGAGAGTCCACTCCCTAAAGACTCCCTAAAGTCTCTTAACACCCCATCAGTTGGCCAACCCCCTAGTACACACAGCCTTCACCTTGAACAAAAGTCTTCTAGAAGAGCCAACTCCCTCAGACACCCAAGCCTCGTTAGGTGGCCAAGTCCTTAATAAGTACACCCTTCGCCTTGTACAAAAGTCTCCACAGAGAGCCCACTACCTCCAGAAATGCAAGCCCAATTGGGTGGGCAAGCCCCTACTATGAACACTCTTCACCTCAACACAGCCAGGCCCCATTAGGTAGCCAAACACTACTATGCACAGCCTTCACTTTGCATATAAGTGCTCTTGGAGAGCCCACGCTCTCCAAACATCCAAGCCTAATTAGGAGTCTAAGGCTTTACTACTCACAGCGCTCACCTCCAGACAACAATCCACATTAGTTGGCTTAGCCCCTAGTATACGCAGCCTTCATCATGCAAACAATTGTTCTACATCTACAAAGAAATGGGATAGCTCTGCTGTGTAAATGTTTTGGCACACTTTATGCAGTGTAGAGCAGACTGGTGCTAACGCTATCGCTAAAGCTGGCGCTAGCATACTTACTGTGGTGCATGAGTGTCTGCATTGTGGTTAAGATAGTTTTACTGCAGGAAGTAGTAATGTCCTGCACTAAAACTATCCTTTAATGCTATTTTCTCTATGTGTATGTACCGAAGAAAGAAGCACACTTGCAAAAAGGAAAAATACAGAGAAATAAAAATATTTCTTCTTGTTATGCTAGTCTCAGTGAGGTGCAGGAAACTGTCATGAATCTATAGCTACACATGATTATAGGCATAGGTTTGCTTCAATATCTATGGCTTGGGAATCCCCATACCACACCATAGAACACCCCTTTGATGCAAAGTAATTTCCAAGCAGTGCATTGCACAGCATCAAATTACTTCTAGTTATAAAATGGAGTGGATCCTACGTAGCTTAAAAGCGAATCAGGAGTTTAGCTTAGCCTTCTGGCTTGCAGGCCTGTGCCCCCGTCGCTTAATTACTTTTAACCTACCTATCCTGCTCTGTCATAGCCTATTGATTTTAATATTTATTTTAAGATGACTGCTTTTGTATAGAGTTAAAGAAATGTTTTGGTTTACGTTATCAATGCCACTCTGTGCAGGAGTCAATAGAAGTGTCAAAACCTAGTGATGGACATAGGTATTCACATTATGTCCCTTTCCCACTTACATTTGACAGGAACATAATGTACTTTTGGAGGGAATTGTTTACATAATTGCCACCACAAGACTGCCCCTTATATATTGTTTGGAAACATGCCTGTGTCAGGGGTACTACAAGATCTGTATGAATACATCTCCCATAAACAAGGTTATCAGAGGGATTCTTACCAGATGCTATTGACTTCATCTTTGCTGCAGACCCAGTCTTTGTGTCACCATGAAGTCTGACCTAGAAACCTCATTCAAGATAACAAGGGTTGCAGGGCTCTTTTCATGGTCCTGATACTGGCAGATTAGGTTTATCACGCCTAGCTCTGGTTAGGTTAGAGATTAGGTTCTCCATGCTAGGGTTTTAGGGATTTTACATTTAATATTTTATTGCAAGATGCTGGGGGATCTTTTTATTCACGACTCTCATCTTTACCATTATGCTTCTTGCATCGTTCATTATCCTAATCATTGCAGCTCATGCATTTTACAGTAGAGTGCAGTCTTTTTCATAAACCTATTGAAAACGTTCTTGCATCCCTTTTATTGCCTGTGTGAAAACAGTAACTTCCGTTCCACCACGTCTCCCTTGAGATGTCGCATTCTAGAGTCCATGTGTAAAGGCTGCTAGAAATCACCTTTTACTGTTTTGTTTTTGGTGAGGTACTGCTTGTGAGCCAGGAGGGTTGGGCCGACAGTTGCAGCTTGTTGTAGGATTTAGATTAGTAGCTTACAATCAAAAGTGCTATCATCCCTAAACCAGCAGTCTCGCCTAGGAGCGGGAGTGTAACTATGACATACCAACAAAAAATTCTTTTTTTTAATTTATACATAGAAATAGACATTTTGTGCCAACTGGGCATTAAAGGAGTAACACAAAGTTGAGTTTTATTTCCACTTGTAACAGTAGACATAGCTTTTAATATTGATAATAGACTGCTGAGGCAGAGTATTACTATATATAAACATAAGGGCATGCACATGACAAACAACATGATATTTTGTTATTTTTAAACCAGAATAGATGGTTCTGAAACTGAACATTTTTTCTTCTTTTTGGAACTTTTTACATTTTTTGTTGATTTTTGTTCATTTTCTAAAGAAAATGAACAAAAAAACAGAAAAATGCCATCACAAATTGAAGGTTATAAAAAGAAGAAAAAATCTAGTCCCTGGCACTCTGCTGCTTAATAATCAACTTGTTCTGAGTGGATGTAGACTACTTTTCAATGACCACAATGTTATTGCATTTTGAGCAAAAGGTTATTTTATCCTTGCAGAAAGGTATGGAATCAGCAACCTGCTGCATGGCCTAAGGTGGGACAGTCTGTCCATAAGCTACGGATGGTCCAGATGAGAAGGTTGATACTTCTTTAGCCTTAGGTTGCCACTCAACACTCGCCAAGTACTTAGGGTGAATAGTGTGCATGAGCTTCCACATACTACTTGTCCCACAAAAATATATTTTCCCAGTTGCACACAAGAATAATTTTTTTGCATACCTTGCACTTGAACAGTTACTTTATTTTATTGCCAAAGGATGACAAAGAACTGCCACAGAAAAGATTCTTTGGTAGGAGGTTGCGTGTCCTCCTGCTCCTCTTGTAGATTTACCTCTCCTCTCCAGATACCATGGTGTGTACAACTACATCAATAGCCAAAAACAGCAGGCTCCAGCACAAACTGCCTTCATAGACAATCATTAATACCAAATGTGGATGAAACAGTGTCAATTTCATAAAAATGGAGGAAGACAGTGATTTCAACCAACCAGAAGTCTTTAATGTGTGTGTCAAAGGTTTTGCAGTAGTCCTACAGCAGTACTCTAGTGGGATCACAAAATGTAACAATCAGCCAATTTTTACACAAAATGACTTAATGGAACCTCTTTAACTGACATGGATAGAAAACCTCTGGGCTCATTGTTAAATGTAAATCACCCTTTTATACTAAACGCAATTGATTAATGGTTATGGCGGTCTTGTCATAGCTCACATATCCGGTGAACACTTCCATTGGTTTTAGAGTCTGTTACAAATTGGGTCTTTGGTTGGCAATCAGGTTACCCCTTGTCCAAGCAAGGACCCTCACTCTAGTCAGGGTAAGTCACACACAATCCAAATTATCTTGTGCCGCGCGTTGAATTTCCGGTCACTACGCTGGTGCTGCATCAATCATTTCATTGCGAAGTCAGGCTGCATCGTTCCGGTTCGGTGTGCAGTGAATTTTTCACTGCGATGCAGGCTGTGCGTCGTTTCTGGCAGGCTGTGCGTCGATGTTCGCCACACAAGGAGTCCTTCTTGCAGACATGAAGTCTTTTTGGTCCTGAGACTTCAGGGAACAGGAGGCAAGCACTATCCAAGCCCTTGGAGAGCACTTCTCAGCACAGCCGGAGAGCAGCAAGGCAGCAGGGCAACAGCAAGGCAGCAGTCCTTCACAGAAAGCAGTCAAGTGAGTCCTTTGGGCAGCTAGGCAGTTCTTCTTGGCAGGATGCAGGTTCTGGTTTAGGTGCTCTTCTCCAGGAAGTGTCTGAGTTGGTTTGGGCAGAGGCCCTGTTTAATTACCCAAATGTGCCTTTGAAGTGGGGGAGACTTCAAAGAGTGGCTAAGAAGTGCACAAGGTCCCCTTTCAGTGGTGTACTCCACTTCAGATTGTCACATAAGAGTAACATTAATGGATTATATGATATAGTTTACAATATGATTTCTGTTTTCTTCAAGTTAATGTATTGCCAGCCTTGATAAAGTCCCGATTTGGGACGAAGCACGTGTCGGCTGTAAGCATCTTATGGGCTGAGATTTACCACCATCTACGGATCAGTCTACTATAGATTGGACTATTCAATACACATTACATGAACTGGTAGCCCCTTTCATCAGCGGATGTCTCACAGACAGTGGACTCATTATTTAATTGTCAAATGGAATTTCATGCAAATGGACACTAGTTCTATCGTGCTTTTGGTGCATGAGAATTACTTTTCTCTTTTGGATCTTCTTTATTACTTATAGATTTTGTATTCCACATTGATTTGTTGGTCCTTTCTTTACATATAGCAATGTAACGCCATTAAACCTTACAACGATTACATTACATCTGTGACACCCATATTTTTCAACATATTTGATTGTGTTTCCTCTTATACATTGTGTTTTGAAATGCATTTCCACAAATTGTTCTATCAGGCACTGTATTAAGTATTCTTTGTATATATCCTCAAGTGCTCCACTATTATTTAATAATTTACGTAACTGGTATTTCCAGCTTAAACATGGTGGCAACAGATGTGCTAATAGTGTTGTTGAGCACCTTATTCTGATTATTTTGCCATTGAACTGCTTCTTGGATGTGCGGCTAGCTTTTAGTCACTGTTGCCACGTTTCTCTTTGTTTTTTTTGTTTTTTTTACTCTAGAGGTGTGGTCAGCCTGACTGGTATGTGCACTGCCCTGCATATGTGAATTCCCACCTGGCCATGAACCAATGTGCTTGGGGGTAGTGGGAGGGCTGTTTTCTCCACTGGGAGTCAGCACCGATGGCTATCAGGGTCTGTGAAGCCTTTCAAAGCTCACCACCCTGAGAGCTCTATTCACTAACCCAGCTAGGGGGTGAGAGGTGTGACCTCTTTCCTGCCTCAGTCTTTGTCTCTGACTCCTGGGAGTGCCCACACTGCCTGGCAGGAGATCAGAAACATGTCTTGGCAGCAGTGAGCATGGGAAAAAGGCTGGACCGACCTGCCAGAGCACAAAGAACGGTGGCAAACAGGTGGACAACCTCTAGTGTGCCACCTGGGTGCAAGCCAGCTTTCCTTCAGCACAAGATTCATGTTGGGGGAGTGAAAGCAAGTTATTTAGCACCAGACTTACCATATCTACATGGTCCTATATTGGAGCTAGTGGTCCAAGTCTGCCAGGGCTCATGTTCCATGTTATCCTATGGACCAGCCTGCACTTATAGTGTACCTTAATGGAAAGGACACTATATAAACATAAAAGCTCGTACTTGCATGCCTGCACCTTCAATATAATGCACCCTGCCTCCTGGGCTGTAGAGACCTTCCTTAGGGGCGCCTGAGATATATGTAAGGCAGTGAATGGTACTATGCCACTTATGGTGAGGGTGCAGTCAAACTCGAGCAGTTTGCACTGCTCTGGCAGTCTGCAATGGCAGGCCTGTCAGCAGCAATTTATGTGGATCACCTAGGGGGACACAAACTTGTGATACAGCCCTGGTGACCCCTTTACCACCTATGCCCTGGGTACTCTGGGTACCATTTACTAGGGGCTTATGAGTGAGTAAAGTCTTTGCCAATCAGAGAATCATCAAGTCAACAAATCAATTTAGGGAGAGAGCAATGGCACTGGGGCCTGGTTAGCAGGCTTCCAGTACAGTAACAGAGTCATCCACATCAGCACTGGGGCAAAAAGTGGGGGTGAACAGGCATAAAGGGGCACTTTCCTACAGATAGATATAGAGAAAAGACCTTAATCTACAGATAGATATAGAGAAAAGACCTTAATGTACATCATAGAAAATGAAGAATGTCATTAAAAGAACACAAAGGTTAAAAGGACATTATTGTTAGGTGAAAAAGGCAGTCATAACATGACATTTTGAACCCCAAGAAAATGAAATTTGGCAGTTATAGTTCAGTGAGCTAACTAAAAGTTGCCCCTCCACCATGCACAGCTTATGACCTCACATATTACTCATCACATTTCAGTAACATCATTGATTACATCACTGGTGACATTATCCAATGACAGTGACAGCTTGCTACACTCTTAAATCCATTTAGTAAGATACATCTAGAGCAAATCTGCTCACACTAGAAAAGGTTAAGTCTCACCTTGTGAAATTGTCATGAATATATCATAATAATGAACCAATAGGGCAAAATAAAGCATACAGCATATTTCAGTATAAATTGCCACATAATCAGTGAGGGGGCCACATTTCCACCTCCTCCCCATCCATAGTGGAGATCCACTCAAAAGCCCCCAATAGGGAAAGCTTAAATTCCCAGTTTCACAGATTAGATTATACCTTTGAACTTGTAGAACCGATTTTGCTACTTTGGAGCTTATTTTTCTCCTGCTAGCCAGTCCCAACCCCCAGGAGCATTTTGTTCAGGCCTTCCTGCCTCTACAGTGCACTTTTTGTTGTGAGCTGCATTTTCTGGCTTCCACAGCCCCACCTCAGCCAGCAAGCAGAGCACCCTCGCTACCATACTCCCCAGGCTCCACAGTTTGTTGTCTTCTTGAAGGGCATCTGTGAGTCAGTGGGGTCAGACCAACAACACATAAGTCCCCAGGGGAACCATCTGGGGTCCATCAACAGATCCACTTCCCTACCTGTTCCATAGGAAACATAATTAAGGGGACAGCGCCACTTGCTCTGGAGAGACCCATCCAAGGCCTGTGGGCTATCTGAAGTCAAAACTCCAAAGTCCATCCTTGCAGGGGCATCATGTGGCTCCTCCTTTCAGGTGGGCATTCACTGTCAGCACTCCGAGATCCAGTGTCTTCTCAAATCTTCCTCACTTGTGCAGGTGCTAGAAAGTTCTTGAAACCAGGCACCTCTTGGCTAAGGGTGTCACATCATCCCTCAACCCCTGTTCCAAGCCTCTGGCACTACATCCTGGGACATTTCAACATGGTGACTTCAAGTAGTCTATTAAATTACCTTCCTCAGGTGCCTATGCTCAGCATACCACTGACACAGCTGCCTGATCCTTTCCCACCAAAACTTCAAAGGTGAACCCCTCCTGTGTATGGCTCCAGAGACTTAGCCTTCCTACTTTGTTTCTGTCTGTGTGGGCTTTCCCAGCTCAGGTGCAGTGTGAGGAGTTAATTAGCACATGCTAATTTCCTCCTGACTCCTTTCTTTCCCAGGAACTGGGTCAAACATTGTTAATGACTCCGGTGTGGAGAGGCCTTTGATTGTCCTACTGGCCAGTAGAGTGATTAACTTGGCTCATTATGGGGGCAAAGGCAAGGAATCTGATTGTGGTTGAACCAGGGAAATATGAAAAATCCTGAAAGTCCCATAAGGATTATAGATATGATGAAAGAAACTGTGGATCTACACTTAGGATGCATGTTTACCCTAAGATTGATACCTCACTACACCCTGTAGACCTAAGTAAGTAGAAACTGTATTTGGGTGAATATTTTGCCTAGAATGTGTAATTAAATTTAGGACCACACATCTTCAGTAAGCACTACAGACTTACACTCTGAATGGCCACTCATATTAAGAGGCCTACTCCATGTCAGCACAAATACTTGAATGGCCCCTTCTGCAGCCGCCTACCTGTACGTAGATATCAGGCTGCTCAAGATGGTCATCTCACATGCATAGTTGCACACCTGGCACACGTGTGTGAGCACTTTCAAGTGTAACCAGTCAACAGACTCTTACCCTGGCTGTGCAGTAGCAGCATTATCTTAAAAAACAGGTGCTGGCAGTTAGCACTCTCGGACCACTTACCATGATTTTACTGTTAGTGAGACTCAGTTGGCGATACTCGCTCACAGTAAGGACCTAAGAACTAGGTAGTCAACAGCAAAAGAATTAGGGTTATTAAATTGTAGGAATCCATTTGCTATATGAACTAATTGATAAAAGCTGTTCATTACATAAATGTCAAATTCATGACATTATGCATATAATCTCTCTCTGTCCAGTGCTACGTACCAATCGAAAAGCACTGCTTACACTAATGTTTCCCTGGGAAATTTTTATATTATTGAATGTAATCTCGTTGTTTTATTCTTCAAGTTAAATCAGTCATTGATTAAATGGCTATTTTAATTAGTTTTAAATGTGTATTTTCTGACAGAATCACATGCATAGCAAAAGTTAAATTCAGTTACATACATGGAGGTGATGGCTGGACAGATCCATTAATATGGAACTTTGCTTCATCTGGAGAAACACCATAGCCAGTCTCCCATCAGCATATCCTTGACAGGATATTCATGTGCAGAGAATAAAATAGTTGGCACATGTTGCTGTAGCTGCTGATGCGTCTGCTTCAAAAGGAAACAATGACAAGGTGCCAAAAGCTGGAAAGATTAAAACGTCTACTTCTCTTGTTTGTTTAACCAAGCACAGTAAGTCAGAATCAAACAGCTTGGGCCCCAGAACAGGAAGGTGGGTGATTAGTGAACCATGGGCTGATTCCAATTGTCCTGTTTTTATCTACAGGTGAAAACTGAATGGAGTGATAGCCAATGAAGCAGTCATGACATCATAGGCAATAGAAATTGGCATCCAACAAAAAACGTATGGCAGGATGCATTAATACCAGGCGATTACAGAGTTGACATACCCTTGAGGTCCAAGAGACTCTTCAACTCTGCTTGTGAACATAGACACATGGCCACACTCAAATAGAAAAGTTCATTCTTGCAAAACAACACATTAAGCTAATCAGCCCCTTACAACTTTCCAATTCCTAGGGCAAGGCCTCCACTAAATCAATGAATGATTGCCTCGTCATGCTGGCAAAAAAGAATTCACCTTGGAAATGGAAGGAAATTAAACCACAAGAGACTCAAAGGAATACATCATATATGGCAAGAAAGCAGGTAACACCATCAATGTTCATATCCCTCCATTCCTTAGTCAAAATACCTAACATAGGAATCTTCCTGGCACTGCTCTTAGTAAAAGGCTCAGGGGTGGCAACAACCAAATGGTCCCCAATGGGTGGCAGAGCGTCAGTCCTGAACAGACAAAGCCACAGCAGCTTCAATCAATAAGCTCCCTCCTGGAAAGAGTGAGGAGGGGCTTAGCAACATCAGAATCAGGTTCCTGATAATAGTCATTCTCTGCACACACTTTGTGTGCTATCATTGAGCGTGAAATGCCCACACCACATAGTGGCAGGCTTCCTATTAAATAGGTTGGCAGCCCACCATTATTTCCAAACCACAAGAAACAACAATGACGACAAATTCATCATACATGCCTGCTTTCGTCTGCAACGTCCAACATGATTCCAGAAGCCCACTCAGTAAAGCCCCCCAGGGTATTGGAAAATGATGAGGGATGAATGCCCATTCAGCTGGACAGTCAACAAGCAACAAACCCTCTGTCAAACAAATGCTCTCCCTAGCAGAGGAAAGGAACACGTGGTGTGCTGCAACACCCTCTTGTACTCTGACAGAACAAAAACAAACAGGATAAGGCTCACATCTTTAAACACAACCGCATTCACGTTTGGTAGGAAACTTCAAATCTCACTTCTGTTACCTATTGGAGTTTGGGACTATTAGTGTGACCCATCGAGTGGGCTTTATTAATTTTATGGGCATGCCATTTTAGATGTTAAACCCCATATCTTGGTACAATCAGAGTTAATAAGGAATGAACTTTAATATGGGACGCTGCAGAGCACACCGCATGCTGTCAGTAAAACATTTTCTGAGCAAGGATGTGTTTCATCAGTTTCCAGATGTGATTTGAAAAGAGTATTGTTAGCATCTAAAGTGGCATGCCCGCTGATATCAGTGTGGCTCATCAGGGAGTGTGCCATCCTATACCAGCTGAGCGCTGCACAGAATAATTAATTCATTGTTGCTTTCTGACACCTGAGAATCTCATTTCCTCCCTCGCTGTGTTTACAGTGGAGACTGTAACAAAGTATCATCATCAGCACTCAACAAGCAGTTGTTTTAATGAATAGAAGTAATGGAAGACGTTTATGCACACACCCTTCCTGTCTCCATGCACAAGATGAGATCACGCAGGCTCGTGTTTTTCATGATTTATCTAGTGTTGTAAAAGAAAAGAGCGTCTGTTTTAAAATACTTGCCATTTGGCCTGAAATCAGTTAGCCTATCTATAGCATCACCATGCCACATTTCAGACCACGATCCCTACTGGTGAGTGTCGGTGTTGCCAGGGTAGTTGATTGGCTGTCGTGAATGATCAGCAGCATTCGTACTGGTGTGGTGTTCTGTGTAGAAGGATGCTAACTCTGGGGCTATTTGGGCGGGCATTGGTCGTAGTTTATCCTCCACCACCGAAGTTCTGCCGTCCATGAAGATTTATGCCTGAAAATTGAGTCGTTTTCATGATGCAAGGGAGAGTATTTAAGACTTCTGGCATTGTACTCCGGAGAATATGCTCCATACCGTAGTCTTTTTACATCTGGCTAGAGATACTTTTTAACACTATTGCAAGGGAGTATACTATCCATACAGATGCCCGGGCAAAAGGTCACCTCCCATGTCATTGGTTTTTGAAAGGTGCACTCACAAAGTGATCAACCCACTTTTGTCGGTCTTTGGAGAATGACTGGATGCATGGAAGACTAGATAAATGAATAGGATTGGTTGGATAAATGCATGGTTAAATGTATGAGTATGGTGCTATGATATACATGGCTGGAATGATGCATGGCTGTGTGTGTTGATGGAGGGATGAGTATATGTGTGTTGGTGAGTAGATATGCACAGATGAATGGTTATTTCTAAGCAGATGGCTAGCCAATTAATCCACTCACCAGTCTATGTGACAGCCCATTCATCACTCACTCATTCACTCATCCACTTGTTTACCCATACACCAATTCACTAACTGATTAATCCATCATCCGTTCTTGCAAAGCATCTAAACTTGCAGGGAGAAAAATATTCACCAGTGCACTTAGTTACTCACTTGTTCGCCCATTCATGCACTCACTCATCCATTCAAGCGTTGACAGAATCTTGGCTGCGTCCAACTGGCAGTGGCATGGTGGACAAAAATGATGGACTGGGATGCGCCCATGGGTAATTACGAGTGGTTGAGATTAATTCAAGCATTCCATCCTTAACTGTTTTGTATTTTTCATTGGTATTGCTGCACTGCCCCCACACCAATGCAGACACACAAACGTACAAAAAATAGCACTTTCACGTATACAACAGCCTGTACTATTGGCTTTGAGAATGCTCTTTTAACCTTAGTTTTCAGGTCCAATGTCGTATGGTTAGTTTCTGTATGTAGTCTATTGTATTGCTCTATAACACAATTGCTCACCACTATCACTTTTAAATTAACTTCAAAGGGGAGTCAGTTGAGTGGTGCACGACTGGTTTCAAGTGATTGCGTTTCTCCCAGTTGGGAGCTAGACTTGCTGCTAGGTTTGGTGCTTCTTGAAGTCCACCTGTGGGTTTCACACAGTCCTGCGAGGAGCTCATTACAATAGACCAGTTAGACCGTGAACTGTGACAAAGTTAGCTTCACTTTATCGGTTGTTCAAAAATTTCCAGTTAACAATTGGTACCTTTTACAACAAAGATTAGCTGAGAGGTGCGTGCTCGGGGGGCGGGGGTTAAAACATATTCCTGGTTTTCAAGTTTTAATAAATCTGGGAAAGCTTTTAACAGAAGAGGCCGGTGTGTTACACAGAATAAATGCGTTTCCATTTCTTCATTGAATACGTGCAGGTTTGCTACTATGCTACTTTGGCCTCAAGCAGATCGCGTTTTTAGCTCAAAATCATATTTCTGGTTTGTCAGCTGCAGCTGTACAGCAGAGCACATTCAATGAATTATAGTAAACATGTCCCTAGGCAGGTACAATGCATTCCTCACCAGTGGGGCATCCTTTCTCTTCAGTAACAGACTTTACAAGCACAGCTTTCTTTCACATCCTTTCTGTGGGGTTACAGACTCTACACGCACTGCTTTCTTTCTGCACACACTTTATGAAAGGTTATAATAAGTTTCCCTTCGGGGTATATATCCAAAGGTTTAAGCTATTCCATTTTTTAATAAGTGTTTCCATTGAAGGTTAAAGTACACAAAACTTCAGGAAGGCGTCAACTGACATTGGAAAAAAATCTCCTCACTGCAGGGGTTGCTTCCAGGAACGTCTGCGTGAGTGCCACATCAGCAGGAGCAGGTCTGGACAGTGTTAGTGTTTTTCAGCCCTCTTTCACAAGATATACCAATGTGATTCACAAAAACCTTCCACACTCGTGGCTCTCAGAATTCTCTTTGCAGAGATTTCGTCCGAGTGCGGAGCCTCTGCCACAATTGCGAAGGCCCTTTGGGAATCAGACCCTCAGTGACCAAACTTCCTAAAGTCAATTTGATGACTGTTTTCCCTAAACAATGTTTCATATTTAGGTTGGAGGGGTGATCCGCCAACCCACGAGGCAGCAGGAGGCCTGACTCCACGGGCAGTGTGGGGGAGAAAGAGAAGCGGGGCACCACCTGTCGCTATTAGAAGTTCTTATAGCTTTGAGGTCAACTTTTCACTGATAGCGTTCCTGCTGAAAGGCATGGACACTCGGCAAAATTGTAATGACTGACAGCCGCCAAATTATGGTGGATGGGGAGCATTCTTTTATCTTTCAGATGTAAACCACTGATGCCAATCTTTATTTCTACAATTAAAAGAACATGAAAATCTATGTTAAACAAGCAGTTACTGTATGTGTATCAGGAAAATACTGTGCGTTTCCGGCCTGGGCCCACCAGGCCTGTTGTATTATCTGCGCTGTTGTTCTGACTTTCTTCATGTCTAAACAAACTCTTGAAGACATGATTGTTCTAGCTGTTGTGGCGTTTCTGTACTGGCCCAGAACCGAGATATACTCTTGGTATGATTCCCAGCACTATACTAAGTAGAAATACCTTAACACATAACATGCCCCTGATGCCAAATACGTTTTCAGAAAATGGTGACCCTGATAAAATGTACCTTCCTAAATTCATGCACATTTATACCCACTGATGAATGGTGACTTGGTGTTTCATAAGCCAACACCAGTAGACTCTTTGGTGGACAGTCTAGTGGGTAAGTCATCAGTGACAGTGGATACTTGTTAGATCTGTCATCTTTGGAGTGGTTTCCCCCTAAAGTTTTTGCCTTCTGACCACCTGTTTTTGCTGAGATCATGGTTTGCTGGCCTTCGGACTCTGCACGTTTTCCCACTGCTAACCAGTGGTAAAGTGCTTGTGCCCTTTATCTAAAATATTATAACATTGGCTTTTATCCAACTGGCATGTTTAATTTACTTATAAGTCCCTTGTAAAGTGCACTACGTGTGGCCAGGGTCTGCACATTAAACACTGCCAGTGGGCCTGCAGCACTGATTGTGCCACACAATGAAGTAGCCCTTTAAACATGTCTCATGCCTGCTAGTACAGAGCCTGTGTGTGCAGTTCTAATTTGCCAAGTCGACCTTGAAAAATAAACCTTTTATGATGCCCAAACCTTCCTACTTTACACATATGTCACCTCTAAGGTAGGCCCTGAACAGCCCCAAGGGCAGGGTGCAGTGTAGGTAAAAAGTTGGACATGTAGTTTTAAGTTTTACATGTCTTGTAGTGAAAAACTTTAATTTGTTACTACTGCAAAGCCTGTCTCTCCCAAATAATAACCTTGGAGTTGCCTTATTACATTTTGTAAGTTCTGTTTCCAAGTGGAAGGAGATACTGATTCGTGATTGGTGTCTCTGGAATCCTCATTTTAAATCCTAACATGGTAAAGTTGGATTTTAAATTACGGTTCTGAAAATGCCACTTTTAGGAAGTTGGTGTTAGAAATGGGGTTTCTAGTTAGCAAGGTTATGCACCTAAGCCAGACCGAATCCACCACTCTATTCAGGGCAAGGAAGTTACACACCAAAGATAACCTATGCTTAGCCCCTGGTAGCTTGGCAAAAATCCAAAGAGGTCATGAGTAGAGTGTTTGCGCAACACACTCACACTAGTGGCACAACAAATACACCCGAGAGAGACTCCACATAGATATATTAAAAAAGGTATGTATTATATTAGAAACCCATACATCATAGACCAAGCATGACCTAAATCAGTAATTACCTTGGCAGATTCGTAACTGCCTATCATTACAATGCATACAGAGGGAAAACATCATGCAACCTTATTATCCAGCACAATATCCTTTCCTTTTTCACAAGAGGGCAGAAAAGCCCTGTGCTGCCCCCTAGGTCTGTAGGTTGTTGCAGCTACCGGCAGATGTGCGGCGCAGCTGCTCTCAGAACAAATCAAGCTATAAAGTGCAGCCCACTGGGGGGGCATACACTGTACACAGCATCGGGATTGCACATGCAGCTGCCAAAATATGGCCTGACTGACAGATTTCATGTGGGGAGGCCTCGTTCGGTCCCCCCCACTATCAGGGTTCCAAACGAATGCAGCTGACATACAGTGGGGCTAATGGTGAGGGGTGGTAGAGGATTCAAAGTGTGCCCCCAATGGCATGGGTGCGGGCAGTTGCCAATACTCCCCAGGGACACTCCGGTCTTATTAGAAAATGTAGTGGTACCCATGAAGGGGCGGCAGGCAGCTGAAGGACTTCCCCGAGCCCGGCTCATCCTTGGGACTCTTGGTATATGATCCTCTCCCAGCGTGGTGGTGAGGGTGACGGCCCAGGTCCATTGAGATCTGTTGCTGGTGTCACTGCAGTTGCGCAAAAAACCCTGGGGTCAAAGCCCCTGTACTCATACTCCAAAAATGTCTTTGTTCAGGGGGTAAATTGAAAGGAACTCATTTAACCCAGTCATGTCTCCAGACATTAGAAGGGGGTAATCAGCCCATTGCTTGAAGACAGGACACAGCCTATTCACATTTAAGGCGTGAACGACCCTCCCTCTCCCCAGCCTGTGTGATGGCTGTCTGGAAAGTGTGCACCAAGCATAGCAGTCACTCTGTCCCAGACGTAGATTGGAGTCAGGCTGCAAAGCACTAGAGTTACAAGCGCAGAGAAATGCTCACTTTCTAAAAGTGGTATTTCTAAAATAATCATGTAAAATCCACCTACAACCGTAAACATGATTTCTCACTACCATTCCAAACATACCATACATGTCCACGCTACTCCTCACAGATCAGAAATTCCTGCCTAGACATATATAAGGGAATTCCTGTTGCAAACCTATGGGAGGAGCAACATTCACAGTAGTTAAAAACAAAATAAACTGTCACTACTAGGACATGTAAAACATAGACCTATATGCTCTACCTTTTACATACACATGGATATCAAGGTCTTACTTTAGGGTGACTTAGGTGTGGTAAAAAGGAGGTTTAGGCTTTGGTAATTAGTTTGACTTGCCAAGTCAATGTGGCAGTAAACTGCGCACGCAGGCACTTCAGTATCAGGCCTGAGACACTTTTTTAAAGCACTTCTGTGGGTGGCGTAATCAGCGCTGGAGGCCCACTATTAGAATGTATACCACGCTACAAGGGTCTTACAGGCAAATTAAATATGCCAAACAGATGTAAACCAAATATACAAAGTTTTAGAGGAAAGAGCACATGCACTTTAGCACTGATTAGCAGTGGTAAAGTGCACAGAGTTCAAAAGCCAACAAAAAGAGGGTCAGACAAATAGGAGGTGAAAGGCAAAATATTTGGGGATAATCCTGCAGAAAGGGCCATTTCCAACTATAGGCATTTTCTTGCCTTAGCCATTTGGTGCCTGACACCTGTCTCTGGTCACATGACTGGACATACTTGGCAGTTTGGCTTTCTGCATTCCTTCTAGATGTGTGTGGCCAAAACTAATGAAGTTTCATTCCACAGAATTTTGCAAAGTTACGAAAAATCTATGAGAGATTCCATGGAATTTCACCAATGGGTGGAAAATATGAAGCTGACGTTCATCTTCAATTTAGCGGCAGTAGCATAAGCAGCACTGAAAATCAGTGCAAAACAGCACCATGCATTGCACAAGAGAGCTTGGTCATTCAAATTGATTTAGCTGCTGTTTGAGTAGAAAATGTACTTGAGCGGCAGCAAATCTACTTGAACTGCAGCCCTCTGACCGCTCGCAAATGCTGACATCCATTCACGTTAGAAAAATCACAATAGGGGATGAGAAATATTGCTCACGCTCACCAGCTCGCATAATCTGGAGCCACGTGGGAGACAAATTCTGCCACTCGACGACTGGCAGAATTTGGCCACGACTTCTTATTAAAGAGTAACACAGAGTGGACAAAATTCTGCCAATTCCGTGGGTAAGATGGAATATTTTGCCCACACCTAGATAAAAACACACAATGGGAGCATGATGTGACTGGATGGGCCATCACTGGCAGGATTGGAGAGAGGCACTTACACTTCAATAGGCTGTGTCCTGTCTCCACACAAAGGGTGGTATATCTCCTGTAGTTAGTCTGGAGCCAAGGCAGGACAGACAGGGCAACTGTGCATTTCAAAAGCATGCCTCTAGAGGCCTTTCCCCATCTCAAGGGCACAACATTTTATAAAAAGAGGGACCTCAGACACCACCACTTCAGTACACTTCCGGACCTGTGGATACTCTGCCAGGAAGGACTGCTGTGATGCCACAAGGACTGCCACTCTGCTGGACTGCTGCTCTAAAGGAACTGCTACCCTGCTATGGTGATCTGCTGCCTGCTGCTCTTTGTGCCATGGTGACTACCGTACACAATGCTCTCCTTGCTCCAAGCAACCCTGTCCAATGTGAACGGGACTCTTGGCACAAAAACTTGAGAAGATAAAATTTCAACAGGACCAATCTGGTACTGTGTCCAGGCAGTACTCTATCATATTTGGCATGAATGTTTGACTTTACCGGGTCCAACAAAAACCAGAGGGCCACAGTTTGCGCTCTATGCTTTTAGGACTATCTTACGGTTTATTTTTTTTAAATTGATAACTCCGGTTCTACTGATTGAATGTTTGTAGTTTTGGTCTTGTTGTATTTATTAAATTAAGCTTTACTTTTCTACCCTGATGTGGGATCTTTTTGTGTGGTGTTTTCATTGTTTTAATGTTTGAAGTGTTGCACAAATACTGTACACATTGCCTCTAAGTTAAGCCTGACTGCTCTGTGCCAAGCTACCAGGGTTATGAAGGACAGGTTAATTTGGGGCCGCTTGTGCCTTACCTGACTGAAACTGTGTTTGCAGCTTGACCAGGACTCACGCCACAGTCAACCAGTAACCCAATTTCTAACAATACTATATATTAAAAAATCTAACTGACAAAAGAGTGGATTCTTCTTGATGCAAAAGATGTTGAGAAACTCATTCTGCCCTGAGAGAAGCTGTTTATGGTGCCTATACTACCCCATCCCTAAAATCAGATTTCAAGAATTTGTTAAAGCTGTGGAAGAATGTCTAAGTGTTCACCTATTCTATAGGGCATGAGAAGGAAAGCAGAATTACTGAGGGATGTTACTTTTGATGGTTTGAAAGTAGCAGATTTCATTGGATGTGCAACTATGCTATGTTCAGAAGCCCACGGTCAGCGCAATTAAATATCAGTGCGTAGAATGCCAGGGCTTCATACTCTTAAAACCACCTTATGCATTGTTAATCCACTATCAGACACCCCATGCCCCTTTATCTCATTCTTGCAAGTTCCTGTTTTCTCCTTTTGTGACATTTGTTTCTGTCTTTCTGTTTCTTCAACTTTCTGCTTTGTGTTTTCCCTTCTCTTGCTCTTGTTAAATGTCTAATGAGGAAAAATAAGTGCCAGTCCCCAAAAATGAATGCCGGTGACCCCCACCGGTGACCAGCAGCTCAAAATAAGCACTGGCTGTCTATCACAATCTCCTTTTTGGGACAAGCTGTCCCGAAATCCACAGCTCCCTGCACACCATTCCTGTTTATTCCTGTTTTTGGAATAGAATTAAAAGAACAAGTTCATCAAATTTTCAAAGAATGTAAGTAGTCCTCTTCATTTAGGAACGAGCCAAAGGTTTCCTCTTCATTCTCAAATAAGTAAGTGTCTTCATCTAGGTTACCTTAACATCAGCCGTGGCTTCTCAAAATCCCTGAGGTTGAGCAGGGAGAAGGTGATGCAAAATTTCAGAAAAGATACTAGTAACCAATGGCACCACGCCTATGCTAGCTAGGGCCGTACTACAAATGCTGGTAAGTGTCAAATTCCAGCAGTTCTGTAAAGTTTAGGTGGCATCTATTTGAAACTGTTGGGCTTGTTGTTTAACAGCTACACTTTCTGCTCAGACTCCTTGGATTTGGGCTCCAATCTACTACAAGAGTGCTTTTCAAAGTCTTTGTTCCTCTAGCTCTTGTGCTCTACAAGGGTGGTCTATTTTCCCCTATTGATATGATCAGATTCTCCTGGATTTGCCAGACAAAAATGTGAAGTAAAGATTGACAGCTGTGTTATCTTGTCTAGAGGTTCATGGATGGCTTCCCAATCTTCACAAATCATACTGACTCCCTCCCACTCTAGAACATAAATAGCGGGCTGATTCAGGGCAGCTCCAAGGTTTGTGTTCCTGTTGGAGAACAGTCAAGGGGTCATTACGAGTGTGGCGATCTGGACTGCCGCTATTGCGGCAGTCTGGCCGCCACATTACAACCCTGGCGGTCCAACCGAACTGCCAGCTCTGCCAGGATCTTGGATCCTGGTGGTCTGGAGGTGGCAGAAATCCTAATTTGCCAGGGTAGCGCTACCCTGGGGATTACAACCTCGTTCTCCACCAGCCTTTTTATGGTGGTAACACTGCCATGAAAAGGCTGGTCGAAAACGGGTGCAAGGGGCCACAGGGGGACCCCCGCACTGCTCAGGCACTTGGCATGGGCAGTGCAGGGCCCCACTGACGAGGACTGTGCAGACAGTGAACATTGCAAGGGTGCTGATGCACTCTGCAGGCCTCAGCAATGCCGCCAGCTCAATTACGAGCTGGAGACAATGCTTTAGCCTGTTTCCCGCTAGGCCAGCAGGCGGAAACTTAGGTTTCCCTCCACTGACCTATCAGGAAACCCATAATAACTCTGGCGGGGAGGTCGCCACGTAGACGGCAGCCACCCTTTCAGGAGTTTGGCGGACTGAGTTTTCCATCCACCAAACGCGTAATGACCCCCTCAGTTTGTTTACTAGTGGTAATAAAGCACCTATTCACAATACCCTGTCCTATTCTGGTTCTTTTTCCAGCAACCCAAATGTGTGAGTAGGTTCTTTCAGCAACTCCCTTCCTACACAAAAAACTAGCCTAGTAGCTACATATTCTGCTCTCAGTGATGTCCATGGTAGATGCTAGTTCGCATGGTTGGAAGCAACTCTGGAGTTGCATTCTATTCAAATTCTGTGGAATATTTTAGAAAGCTGTAAATCATCCTACTGGAGGTGAGTCCTTCCACTGGTCGAGGAGAAGTCTGTATTGATCTGCGCTAGCTATACAGCTACAATTACTTATGCAAATCGCTATAGGGTGCCAGATCCTCAGCTCTAGATATTTTAGGGTTTCAGCTACAGTGCTGGGCAGAACAACAACTGCTATTCTTGAAGGCAGTTCATATCCAAAGAGTACACACAACCTGGAAGCTGTCATATTTGTCAAGGTCTTCCCTGGTCCTTTGGATACTAGGGCATTCAAGATGATTTGCAGGTGGTTCAGGGTGTTCCCTTTTGCCTCATTAGGTCACTGGTCCTTAAAGCTCTTCAGGGCCATCCTTTAACATCCATTCTTTCAGATGATTTGGAGTTTTTTCTTTTTTTTTGCAGTGAAAGTGGGCTTCTTTGTGGCTATTACTTTATCAAGACATCTTGCTGAGACAATCATTTTTAACTGTTTGTACTAACAGAGTGGCCGTAAAACCTGACACCACTTTTCACCATAAGGTTACAATCTCTTTTCATTGCTCCCAAGAGGTACTACTTCATACTTTTTGTCCCTCTTCTTTCTAGGAGGAGACAAATGCCTTGACACTTTACATTTGTGTATGGTGCTTTACCAAAATATGGATTCGGAAATATTATTCTCTTTATGTCACATCAGCTGTATCATCATCTGGGGTACTGAAAGTAAGAATATAATTTTCCCAGGGTTCTATCTGATATTAGTTTTTAAAATATTGTGGTATATAATATAAATGTACGAAATACTATTTATGTCATATGTTTTAATAATTTAAATATTGAATTGTTGCAGGAGCAGGGTGCAGTTTTTCAATGGATATGGGTAGATAGTTTTGTACATGTATTTCATTTTTAATATTTTCAATTTTTTTTTAAACGTTTATTGCAAAGAATTTTGTATTTTATTTTTTCCTTTGCAAAATATTTTGGTTTATCTTATTCAATGTGTTAATGTAATTCTATACTTTCAGTTTCGTTTTTTGTAGTTGTGGGATATACTGTTTATAAGAGAAAAGTGCGGGAGTGTTGAATTTTTTTTTTTTTTTAAAGAAATATGTATGGAAATACAATGTTGTGCCCTGTAGCTATTTGTTTTAAATACCTTTTTTTTTTTTTACTATTATAGTAGCATTTGTTAAATAAAATTTAGTACATTTAAATTGTTAAAATATGTTTCAAATATGTTGCAAGTTGTTCATATTTTATATATAGTATTGTATATAAAATGCAGTTTTTTAATGCAATATTTTCAATGTGATTTGTTATGTTTTATACAAATTAATTTAAAATTTTGAGAAATCATTAGGAATTTTTTAAAAATATAGTTATTATTTTATTAATTGGTTATATTTTTTTAATGTTGATTTTATTTTAAAAATATTATCAAAATTTAATTTGGTGGTAATTGTAAAAAAATTAATAAAGAAACAATTTTTGATGTTTCATTAATACAGGGAAATTAAAATTAAAAAAAATGAATGACAGTTAAATACGACATGATTTATTATTAGTTTTGTTTTACAACTTTTTTCCTTTATTTCACAAACTCTAAAAAACAAATTGTATTTTTATATGTGCTGAATCTTATATCAATTTTACATTGTTTTAGTAGATGGATTTATTGAAGTGGGACTATGCACCCATTAAAGTCAAACAGTTTCCCCAATATTAGTTAGAGTGAGAATAGTGAGAATAGCTCTTCCAGTGCCCAACACTTTCCTCAAAATAGCTTAGATTGGAGGGGAATAGATGATGCAGTCAAGTTACTGTAAGAGAACCTGATCATATAGACAAATGGCAACGATGTAATACCAAACAGATTGAACAATGGTATGTTAAGAGATAATAAATAATGGATGCAAAAATTCAGAGCGTGAAAACTAGAGGTGTGATAACATAACTAAAAAATACTGGTTGGATCCAACCTGAGACGTGATCATGAAGAATAATACACATTTCAGTGTAAAAACCTAATATGTATTCAAAGCAGATGGTACCCTCAGTATGACAGCTACACTTCAGAATTAGTCATAATTCTGTTTTAGAGAACCCTACTGCATGCACTTCATTTGGTTATTTGCTAACAGTCTGCAAAACAGTATGAGAGGCCTGATTACGACCTTGGCGGAGGGGATTACTCCATCCCAAAGTGACAGATATCCCGTCCGCCATTTTACAAGTTCCATCGAATATTATGGAACTTATAATACGACAGATGGGTTATCCCTCAAGTTTGGGATGAAGTAATCCCTTACGCCAAGGTCATAATCAGGCCCTATGTGTTTAAGCACATTTAATGTGCTATTCAGCACAGTAATATTTAGAACTGAAGCGTTCACTTTTCATATATAATGACTTAGAGGGTGATTACGAGTTTGGTGGTCCCACTGTGGGACGCCACCCCCGCCACCGCCCTGTTACAAGATTTCCCCTGGTCTGACCTGGCTCACCAGAGGAAACCTTGAAATAGAGCATTCCCACCAGTCAGACCGGTGGGAAAAGTGCTACAAGATAGCACGCAGCTCCCTTAAAGGAGCAAAGTGCTATCTCGTAGCACAGAGGGGGCCAACCAGCACCCTCGGAATGTGCATTGTCTGCAAAGCAGACAGTGCAAATTCCAATGCTGCTGGGCAGGGGGGCCCTGCACTGCCCCGTGGCCCCCAACACTAGTTTGTCACCTGCCTTTTTATGGTGGGGAAGCCGTGATGAAAAGGCTGGTGGAGAACAAGGTTGTAATCAGCAGAGCAGCACTGGCTGATTACAACCAGAACCGCCGTCAGCCCTTTGGGATCTTGGATCCTGGCAGAGATGGCGGTCTGTTGGCGGGTCCACCTGCCAAACTCATAATGTGGCAGTCAGACCTCCATAGCTGCAGCTGTCCGACCACTACCACGAGTCTGGAGGTTTTCTGACTGCCCTAAGTGACAGTTGAGTGTTGTCACAACTAGCCTGAAGATTGAAAATTAATAAGTGAAGGAATTAATTGCTGAATGAATTAAGGAGTTCACAACAGTACCATATTGCCAATTATAAAAAAGAAACACCAACATACATTGCGTACTTTAAAACCTCAACGTACTATGTAATGTTTCATTACATATTTTCAGAAGAAAAGAAAAGAATCCTCCTCAGCTCTTTCTTTTATGTTTATGTCTCTCCCGGGGGGCGAGGGTACATGCACCTTAAATGTATAGTCAGGAATACAGGCCAAGGGAATATAAGGTTTGCTATGTCTCCAACAATTAGATTTATTGATGATGAGGTCCATTCTGATGCATAAATCCACCCATACGGTTCTAATCTAAATATACGTAGAAATATGAGTTTGTGAGACCCCCTATGTAACTAGAGCACAAAATTATCTTCTTGCACCAGGATTTTAGGCATGAATTGTTTACAAAGTTATCTTTGGGCTGAAATCCCAGCTCTTATCTAACTTGATTCTGGTTACTGTACATTGTGTGCTTTCAGTACCATGCTTTGAAAGAAAAATGATATTCTCCCTTTGCTTCGAATTTCTGACTTTCTTAGCAGCCATTTGTATACATTTATGTCTAAAAGTTTTTGTTTTTTTGTTTTTTTTACTATGCAAGGCTAGCTGGAAAACAATTCACTTACCTCGGAATTACTTGGGCCTGCACGATGACGTCATAGTTCGCATTACTGGGTCTAGTACTTGCAGTCGCTAGGATATAGCGTGGTGGTCTGTGGTGACATGCACATATAGGTTTTATTCCATAAAACAGAGAAAAAAAAACCTAGTAACTTCAAAAGTATTGAAATAACTGAAATATCAAAACAAGTGTAACGTCATTCACAATGAAAGCAAGGAGTCTTGTGTCCGATAATGAAAATCTACTCAGGCGCATTGGAGCAGATTTCAACTCCTTGAATGAATACAATCTGGCATCTGCGATTCCTCAGGCATGTGAGAGAGAGAGTAAGTATTCATCACTCTGGCCTGAAATCAGAAACCCAAACACTGCCTTTCTAATTAAGAAAGGATCAAGACCATTCATTTCATAGAAATCGGATGGTGTGCACCAATATTTGTTATCTTATTTTTCATGGAGTAAATGGGCGTATTACACAAGTTGTAGACATTCTTATTTGATCAGTGTATATCAATACAAGTCTTGTGTAGCAGGATTAAGAAATCTCCCAAGCACACAGCCTTGGGCATCTGATGACAGGCACCATCTCAGCACACACTAAAGAAAGAACACACAAGACGAGAGTAGGTGACACTTAAGAAACCGGTGCCAAATTACACAACGAATTCTATAAACTGATCGTTTTAGCTGTTTTAATTGGTAACAGGAAAAAAAACAAGTTAGAACTTTTTCAACAAATCTTTTACTGACTAATAAATATCCAAGACAGGTTACAAATAGTATGCAGCTTCCCCATGAGTCCCTTCCCTTTTTCCCAACCCTCTTTGTTTGCCCTGTCTGAATTTAGATGTTGAAACCCCCGTTTCTATTTTCATTGCAGTATTTACAGATTATTATCCATTAAGAAGGAAATGTGAGCTCGGCCCACGTAATTCCAACTATTTATCAAATTTAGACATTACACGGAACGGGAGGGCTGCCTATGGAGGACATTGTTTTATTTAGAAACTCACTGCACACATCAAACTGATTAAGATGGGTCCGAAAAACGTCTCGCATTTTTTTTAAATAAATTGTTATCTTTTCCAAAAATCATAGGCTGTCCTTGGCAATGACAAACTTCATTATTCTGGACAATAATTGTTTTATTCCATTCCATTTGAATGCTGTCAGATAGCAGTTTACTTTTGTGGAAACTATTACGCTAAAATAGTTTTTCAAAGATACAAAGTTCATAGAGAGTTACAGATTATGGACCAGAAGAAGGAAAACATTTTTTGCCAAATTGTTTTTAAATGTTATTTGTTAACTTTCGTAAGTAATGTGAGGTTTGAGAAATGTGATCTTCACAGGAACCTGTAAACCTGCTCCTTTCGTTTCAATGGAAGGCAAGGATAGCTGTTCTTTTGTCAGGAGGGCAGGAAATCCATGGTGTCTAGCCTCCCTCGATCGAGCTGGCATTTCATTCCAATGTTTAGGATGAACGGGTCTTCACCTGCAATAATGTGCTTGAACTTTGCATGACTATGGCTTCCACATGTACTTGGCACACTGAGAGACATTTGTTAACATGATTTTCACCTCCATCAGGCAGCGAAGGATTAGAACATCCCGACTAGTTGTGGCAGGACAGTTATTTTAAACTATATTAATTCATTTTAGTTCTTTTGCTACGGAGTCGTGATACATGGTTTTGTTCGATTTTGGAATTGCTGTTCAAATTTTCTTATCTGATTTCATCTTTTTTAACCGATTTATTGAGATTAATTGCATCAATGTTAATTAACTGACACATAAAGGTCATTCATTGTATTGTATTGTAGTGTGTAGTATTTATAGAGCGCATTCCGGCCATAGCATGGAAGCGCTAAAGGAGAGAGTTAAGAGGGGGAGTCCTACTGTGAACAGAACCGATCACTATGACTACCAGAAAGAAGAAATATCCTCCCTAATTCAAAAGCAGCCAAGTTTTAAGCCGCTTCCGAAAACGGAGGTACGTCTCCTCCTGCGTAATGGTGAGTTCCAGATTTTCGCCGCCACCACTGAAAAGGCTTTATCCCCCCATCTAGCCCTTCGACAGCGGGGCACCGAAATTAGATGAAGAGCAGAAGATCTGAGATAGTTACAGCCTTCCGAATGGAAAGCTTTACGTGTGAGACAGAGGCCCTCATTCTGACCCTGGCGGTCGGTGATAAAGCGGCGGCCAAGCCGCCAACAGGCCGGCGGTCTAAAATATGCAATTCTGACCCTGGCGGGAACCGCCAACACAGCCCGCCATATTAACACTCCGCCCGCCACGGCGGTACAAACAAACAGCGCGGCGGTCCCCGCCAACAGCCAGGCGGCAGACAATGTACCGCCCACCCTATCACGACCCACCAATCCGCCACCTTTTCCGGGGCGGGAGCACCGCCGATAAGAACACGGCGGAAACAGACTACGAACGGGAAAACGCTCACCTCTACGCACTCCACGCGAGATTCCGGCAGTATGGAACCAGAGTTGCAGGTCATCCCCGCACTCCTATACCTGCTCATATACCAGGAGCACGCCCGGCAGCGCGGAAGACATCGGTGAGTACTGCACCTACGACACAGGGGAGGGAAAAGATTACCGGCACACACCCACCCACCCACACCCACTACAACACACACATCAATGCATTCCCACAGATCACTGTCACAACCCACAAACCACCCCCCTCCGAAATAATGCAAAGACCAAAATAAGAGATCATAAACGGGCAGATATATTGAAATATGTACACCAGTAATCCCAATAAATAAATAAACTATGTACAAAATATACACAGCTACTAAATGTAGTCCAACCACTGTCCGTGGATCACAGGGGTCCTGTGCAAAGGGGCAAGGCCAGCCCCACGACAAGAACTCCACGGAGAGAACACTGCAGGGGCATCAGAAAGAAAATAGGACAGGCACCTCAGGGGGAAGGGAAGGGGGGGCACCTCAGCCACTTGAGTACACGACGCCAGATCCACGAGGGGACTCCATGACCACTGGGCCATCCTGGGGAGTGCTAAGCCACAGTCCAAACAGTCCATACAGTGGGTGGCCTGCCCACTGGGCCATCCTGGGGAGTGCAAAGCCACTGTCCATACAGTCCATACAGTGGGTGGCCTGCCCACTGGGCCATCCTGGGGAGTGCAAAGCCACTGTCCATACAGTCCATACAGTGGGTGGCCTGCCCACTGGGCCATCCTGGGGAGAGCAAAGCCACAGTCCAAACAGTCCATACAGTGGGTGGCCTGCCCACTGGGCCATCCTGGGGAGAGCAAAGCCACTGTCCATACAGTCCATACAGTGGGTGGCCTGCCCACTGGGCCATCCTGGGGAGTGCAAAGCCACTGTCCATACAGTCCATACAGTGGGTGGCCTGCCCACTGGGCCATCCTGGGGAGAGCAAAGCCACAGTCCAAACAGTCCATACAGTGGGTGGCCTGCCCACTGGGCCATCCTGGGGAGTGCAAAGCCACGGTCCATACAGTCCATAACAGACCCCACTGCCACTGGAGGAGGCAAGTTGGCCAGAAGACATCCTGCAGCCCTGCCCGAGATAGATCCTGCCCTGCCACGTCTGCCAAAGGGCCAGCGGTTCTTGCCTTGAAGGGCCCAGTTCAGCGGTTCTTGAGACGGCGGGGCCCAGCGGAGCGGTGCTTGAGACGGCGGGGCCCAGTTCAGCGGTCCTTGCCTTGAAGGGCCCAGTTCAGCGGTTCTTGAGACGGCGGGGCCCAGTTCAGCGCTCCTTGCCTTGAAGGGCCCAGTTCAGCGGTTCTTGAGACGGCGGGGCCCAGTTCAGCGCTCCTTGCCTTGAAGGGCCCAGTTCAGCGGTTCTTGAGACGGCGGGGCCCAGTTCAGCGGTTCTTGAGACGGCGGGCCCAGTTCAGCGGTTCTTGAGACGGCGGGGCCCAGTTCAGCGGTTCTTGAGACGGCGGGGCCCAGTTCAGCGGTTCTTGAGACGGCGGGGCCCAGTTCAGCGGTTCTTGAGACGGCGGGGCCCAGTTCAGCGCTCCTTGCCTTGAAGGGCCCAGTTCAGCGGTTCTTGAGACGGCGGGGCCCAGTTCAGCGGTCCTTGCCTTGAAGGGCCCAGTTCAGCGGTTCTTGAGATGGCGGGGCCCAGTTCAGCGCTCCTTGCCTTGAAGGGCCCAGTTCAGCGGTTCTTGAGACGGCGGGGCCCAGTTCAGCGCTCCTTGCCTTGAAGGGCCCAGTTCAGCGGTTCTTGAGACGGCGGGGCCCAGTTCAGCGGTTCTTGAGACGGCGGGGCCCAGTTCAGCGGTTCTTGAGACGGCGGGGCCCAGTTCAGCGGTTCTTGAGACGGCGGGGCCCAGTTCAGCGGTTCTTGAGACGGCGGGGCCCAGTTCAGCGGTTCTTGAGACGGCGGGGCCCAGTTCAGCGCTCCTTGCCTTGAAGGGCCCAGTTCAGCGGTTCTTGAGACGGCGGGGCCCAGTTCAGCGCTCCTTGCCTTGAAGGGCCCAGTTCAGCGGTTCTTGAGACGGCGGGGCCCAGCGGAGCGGTGCTTGAGACGGCGGGGCCCAGTTCAGCGGTTCTTGAGACGGCGGGGCCCAGTTCAGCGCTCCTTGCCTTGAAGGGCCCAGTTCAGCGGTTCTTGAGACGGCGGGGCCCAGCGGAGCGGTTCTTGAGACGGCGGGGCCCAGTTCAGCGGTTCTTGAGACGGCGGGGCCCAGTTCAGCGCTCCTTGCCTTGAAGGGCCCAGTTCAGCGGTTCTTGAGACGGCGGGGCCCAGTTCAGCGGTTCTTGAGATGGCGGGGCCCAGTTCAGCGGTTCTTGAGACGGCGGGGCCCAGTTCAGCGGTTCTTGAGACGGCGGGGCCCAGTTCAGCGGTTCTTGAGACGGCGGGGCCCAGTTCAGCGGTTCTTGAGACGGCGGGGCCCAGTTCAGCGCTCCTTGCCTTGAAGGGCCCAGTTCAGCGGTTCTTGAGACGGCGGGCCCAGTTCAGCGCTCCTTGCCTTGAAGGGCCCAGTTCAGCGGTTCTTGAGACGGCGGGGCCCAGCGGAGCGGTGCTTGAGACGGCGGGGCCCAGTTCAGCGGTTCTTGAGACGGCGGGGCCCAGTTCAGCGCTCCTTGCCTTGAAGGGCCCAGTTCAGCGGTTCTTGAGACGGCGGGGCCCAGTTCAGCGCTCCTTGCCTTGAAGGGCCCAGTTCAGCGGTTCTTGAGACGGCGGGGCCCAGCGGAGCGGTTCTTGAGACGGCGGGGCCCAGTTCAGCGGTTCTTGAGACGGCGGGGCCCAGCGGAGCGGTGCTTGAGACGGCGGGGCCCAGTTCAGCGGTTCTGGAGACGGCGGCCGGTCTATGGCCAACTGCTCATTGCCTGGTGGTGCCCTCCTGGGCAGCGGGGATGGTGCTCCTTCAATGCCCACCTGGGCTGTGGGTGGTGGGGCCCTCCTGGCCAGCTGGGCTGGGTCCTCCCTGGGCAGCGGCTATGGGGGTGGTGGGCTCTCCCGGGGCAGCTGTGCCGGTTCCTCCCGGGGCAGCGGCTATGGGGGTTGTGGGCTCCTCCTGGGCAGCAGGCCTGCTGCCTGACCTCTCCGACTTGCTGCCCTTGCCCTCCTTAGTCGTGGGCCTGTGGCCCTTTCCTCCCTTTGGAGCTGTGGCTGGTGACTGTCTCTGGGTGGTGTCCGGGGGGGATGTAGAAGGCGGGCTCCTGCGGCGCCCCTTCCGCCTTCTGCTCCTCTTCCCAGGGGGTGGGCTGGCTGTCCCCTTGCTGCTGGGCGAAGATCCAGACATGCGGGCTGGCGGGCTCCAATACCCCTGCACCCTTGTCAAGGGGGCTGCAGGGCTGGTGGTGGCTGAGGTGCTCTTCTTACCCCGACGAGAAGGAGGGGGGGGCTCAGGGTCAGGAAAGAAGTTAGTAGTGGCGAGGAAGAGTTTCTTGGGACAATGGAGAGTGGTAGGTACAGTGGGAATGGGAGTGGAGGGAGAGGATGTGGTTGTAGGTGAGTCACGTTTGCTGTCTTTGGGTGCAGGTGCAGGAGGGATAGGCTGTCGTGAGGTGGATGGCTGTTGGGTGGGTGGGTGGCTGCGTTTGTGTGGTGTGGAAGAGGGGGTGACAGACACAGTGGGAGAGGACACAGGGGACGTGTAAATGGCAGTGGGGGTGGTGACTGCATGTGTGCGGACTGGAGTGGAGGGTGTGCTGGTGATGGAAACACTGGCTGATGGTGAGGTGAATGGAGGTGTGAGTGTAGACGTCACAGGGAGGGAGGAGGGAGACGAGGAGGTGGGGGTCACAGAGGTGGTAGTGACTGTTGGCATGTCTGCATCGGAATGTTGCGTGTGTGAATGTCTGCGTGATCTGTGGTGCTTATGTTTGGATGAGCTTCTCTTGGGTGTTGAGGTGTGTGCAGGCTGGTCTGATGGTGTGGGTGGGACAGGCAGAGGAACAGGAGACTGGGAGGAGGGAGTTAGTAGAGGGAGGCAGGAGACAGGGACAATGGCTGCCGTCAGTGCTGAGGCCAGAGCCTGGAACGATCGCTGATGGGCAGCCTGACCCGAATGAATGCCCTCCAGGTACGCATTGCTGCGATGAACCTCCCTCTCCACCCCCTGGATGGCATTCAAAAGGGTAGTCTGCCCAACAATGAGCGTTCGGAGGAGGTCAATGACCTCCTCACTGAGGGCAGCGGGGGTAACAGGGGCAGGGCCTGAGGTGCCTGGGGCGAAGGAGATGCCCGGCTTCCTGGCAGAGCGGGCACGGGGCGAACGCTGAGGGGCTGCTGGGAGGGCGGAGATGGTGCGCTGGGTGGCGGCTGTACCTGTAATGGCGGGGGGCACGGATGGTGCCACCCCCGCAAGGGAGCCCCCTTCCGAGGACGTGTCCGTGTCGCTGCAGGGTCCAGTCGTCCCCGTCGTGGAGCTCCCCTCGCCCTCCGTCTCACTGGTCCAGTCAGACTCTGTGGCATGGCCCTCCTGGGCCATGTGAGATGCAGCTCCCTCCTGCCCCGATGCCACTTCTCCTCCGCCTGATGATGCTGATGCACACAAGCACAGAAAGACAAACAAAAAGGGGGGTGGAGAGAGAAATAAAGGGATATTGAGTACATGGATCTCCGGTACAGTTAGCGGACATGACAGACACAGATGCCCCCTGCACTAAGTTGCGCACTTGTGGTCCGCTACGCATTCCGTGGAACATGCCCTACACGCCTAGAGTTGACAACTGCACCCATGGATGACACGGCCCAGGGATGGCTGTACTGACAAACTACTGAGGGTGGTGGCTGGGGACACAGGGGCTTACGGGGGTGCCCAGCCTACAGATATCGCCCTGGCCTAGGGGGACCCCCAGCCCTCCTCCCCCACCCAGACACCTCCACTGCGCGACAACAGAGTAGATAATGCTTGTACTCACCCCCTTGTGTCTGCTGTGCTGCCCTCACGCGCCCATCCAAATCAGGGTAGGCCACCGCCAGGATCCGGAACATCAGGGGGCTCAGTTGACGGCAGGCACCCCGCCTACGTTGGGAGGCCATCCCCAGCAGAGACTCGGCGGTCTTCTTGGTCCCGCGGCGGATGTCCTCCCACCTCTTGCGGCAGTGGGTGCCCCGTCGATGGTGGACCCCCAGGGTCCGGACTTCCTTGGCGATGGCAAGCCAAATCCCGATCTTCTCATGGGCGCGGACCTATGTGACACGTACAGGGAGGGAGAAATACCACGTTCAAGTTTGTCAGCATTTTCCTTGCCAGTGGCCCAACGCCCCCCATCCCCGCCAGGCCCCCCGCCATGCCCCCGCCAGGCCCAACATGCCCCCCATCCCCGCCAGGCCCCCCGCCATGCCCCCCGCCAGGCCCAACATGCCCCCCATCCCCGCCATGCCCCCCGCCATGCCCCCGCCAGGCCCAACATGCCCCCCATCCCCGCCAGGCCCCCCGCCATTCCCCCCGCCAGGCCCAACATGCCCCCCATCCCCACCATGCCCCCCGCCAGGCCCAACATGCCCCCCATCCCCGCCAGGCCCCCCGCCATGCCCCCCGCCAGGCCCAACATGCCCCCCATCCCCGCCATGCCCCCCGCCATGCCCCCCGCCAGGCCCAACATGCCCCCCATCCCCGCCAGGCCCCCGCCATGCCCCCCGCCAGGCCCAACATGCCCCCCATCCCCGCCAGGCCCCCCGCCAGGCCCCCAAGCCAGCCAGTGGCCCCAAATCCAGATTGAATTAAACTCACTTGTTGGTCTGGAGGACCGTAGAGTAGCGCATACTGGGGGAGGACCCCATCCACAAGTTTCTCCAACTCCTCTCCAGTGAAGGCAGGGGCCCTTTCCCCAGGCGCAGCAGCCATTGTCCCTTCCAGACCGAGGTCACAGCAACACTTGCAGTATAGGTCCTCTCCTGTGAAAGTTCAAGTCGCAAGTGGATAAGTAGATAGAAAATGGCGGTCACGTCCGCGGCGGTGCGTACCGCGGCGGTGCGTCCCGCCACCGCCGGCGCCCTTCGCCATTGGCTCCTGAAACCCATAGGCTTCAATGTTAACCAATGCGGCTTCGCGCCGCGGTCTTCGCCCGCCGCCCGCCGCGGTGTGCCACGCCAGCGCATTGACCTCACATCCCATTGTCACACTTCACAGGTCAGGCAGCTGCCATTTCCAGGGCCCACATGGCTCAATTTCAACTGCGTCACACAGGCCTAGGCCTTGCATAGCCACTCAGACACGCCATTCACTGCATAGAGAATCGTTTACTGTGCTAGTTGTGAGTACGTACCTGTGGGTTGCTTGACTGTGTGCTCCATGTTGTCCTTCCTAGGCACCGTCCGCTGGGTTGGGCGAGGAGACGGATGAATCCTCCCGTGTACCGACCGCTGGTGGACCTGTCGACAATGGAAGAACGCCACATTATCCTGACCTACCGTCTTAACCGTGCCACTATCCATGAACTGTGTGCCCAGCTGGAGCCCGACCTGATGTCCCCCATCCGCCAACCCACAGGGATTCCCCCTCTGGTGCAGGTCATGTCAGTACTCCATTTCTTGGCAAGTGGGTCATTTCAGACAACAGTGGGAATTGCTTCTGGGATGTCTCAGCCCATGTTTTCGAAGGTGTTATCCAGAGTGTTGTCTGCCCTGATGAAATCCGTGAGGAGCTACATCATTTTCCCTGAGGTGGGCGAATTGGCTACAGTGAAGGGTGATTTCTACGCCCTTGGACATATTCCCAACGTCATTGGTGCCATTGATGGGACCCATGTGGCTTTGGTTCCCCCAAGAGACAGGGAGCAGGTGTACAGGAACAGAAAAAATTACCATTCAATGAACATCCAGGTGGTATGTTTGGCTGACCAGTACATCTCGCATGTAAATGCCAAATTCCCAGGGTCAGTGCATGACGCCTACATCCTAAGGAATAGCAGCATCCCTTACGTGATGGAACAGCTACAGAGACACCGTGTATGGCTAGTGGGGGACTCTGGGTACCCCAACCTGTCGTGGCTACTGACCCCAGTAAGGAATCCCCGGACCAGGGCAGAGGAACGGTACAATGAGGCCCATGGGCGTACTAGGAGGGTGATCAAACGCACCTTTGGCCTCCTAAAGGCCAGGTTTAGGTGCCTGCATATGACAGGTGGATCCCTAATGTACTCACCTAAGAAGGTGTGTCACATCATCGTGGCCTGCTGCATGCTTCACAACCTGGCTTTGCGCCGCCAGGTGCCTTTCCTGCAGGAGGATGGTCGAGACGGTGGTGTTGTGGCAGCGGTGGAACCTGAGGAGAGTGACGAGGAGGAAGACGACAGGGCTGAAACAGACAACAGGGACAGAATCATTGAACAGTACTTCCAATAGGACACAGGTAACATTTCAAAGATAATTTAGTAAATGTGAACTACTCTCCTGCATCTCTGCTGCCTGTCTATTTGCCCCAGTGTATGATGACTGAGTTGTGGCTTTTCCCTCCCTATTTCAGATCTGGGGTCCCCACTACGAGTCCTGTGCTTCGTTTCCCCATGGACTACAGCTTTGTGGCAGCTGTTTGTTGACTTCACCATGTACAAGGACATATTTGCACTGTCATGTCAATTACAATATATTGAAATCACAGCCAGACCCCAGATAGTTTTGTGCAAAATAGGTGTTTATTTAAGTGCTCAAAATGGGATGGGTGGTTTCAAGTGGGTGGGGGCTATGGTGAAGGAATGTCCATGGCAGAGTCCAGAGTAACAGTCACACAGGTGCATTGTCCAGAGGCCTGTGGAGAGATGGAGCATGGGCAGTTCAAGGATGGACAGGGTGACAATGTGGGACAGTGGGATGACATCAGGTGGTATCCATTGCTGGCGGGGGTCTTGACATCCTACTCTGTCTTCTTGCGAGATCTCAGGGCCCTCTTGCGGGGTGGTTCTTCTCCTGCAGGAGGTGGGGGTCTGGTGGGCTGCTGCTGTGCGGGGGCCTCCTGTCCACTAGCGCCGGCGGAGGTGGTTGGCTGTTCTTGGTCCAGGCTAGTGGCAGGGGCCCTTGGGTGTTGTTGAGTGTCCGCCCTGGTGTTGACGAGGTCCTGCAGCAGCCCTACCATGGTAACCAGGGTGGTGTTGAGGGCTCTGATGTCCTCCCTGTACCCCCGATAGTGTTCCTCCTGCAGTACCTGGATCTCCTGGAACCGGGCCAGTACCGTCGCCATCGTCTCCTGGGAGCGGTTGTATGCTCCCATGATGGTGGTGAGGACCTCGTGGAGAGTGGGTTCCCTGGGCCCGTCCCCCCCCTGTCGCACAGCTGCCCTCCGAGTTGCCCTGTTTCCCTGGGCCTCTGCCCCCTGGCCGGTGTGCCCACTACCACTGCCCCCAGGTCCCTGTTGTTGTTGGGGTGGTGGGTTATCCTGGGTGCCCTGTAGTGGTAGACACACCGCAGATTGACGCGCCCTGGAGACAGAGGCATGGGCCCGCTGGGTGGGATCTGTGCTGGTGTTCCCAGAGGGGTTTGGGTCTGTAGTGGCCTGGGCCTGTGTGAGGGGAACCGACTGTCCAGAGGTCCCCGATGGTCCGGGCTGGTCATCGGTGTCCAGGTCGACAGAGCTGCTGTCATCGCTGACGGCCTCTTGGGTGGGGGGTGTGGAGAATTCTGGCCCCTCCGCCGCGGTGTGTTGACGGTCGGGTCCTGCAGGGGTATAGAGGTATGGTTATAGTTTCAATGTGTGGCATATGGGTGTATCTATGGGTTCTCGTGTCCCCAAGTGCTGGCATTCGTGTGTGGGGGCTTTGGTGAGGGTGGCTTGTGGGGGGGATGTGTATATGCATTGGGCATGCTTTGGTGATGGGTGTCCATGCTTAGTGGACGCATGCAGGCCTAGGTTTTGGGATGTGTGGGTTGTGATGGTGAGACATTGGCGGGGAATAGGTGTGCTGGGGGTGGGGGTGAGGATGGTGGTGGGGGTGGGGGTGAGGGTGGGGTTCGAGGATGGGGGTGAGGGTTGGGGTATGATTTGGCGTGCAGGTGGGGGGGAAGCAGTAGTGAAGCTTCAACTTACCAGTATCCATTCCTCCGCCGACTCCTGCGAGGCCGTCAGGATGCAGGATGTTCAAGACTTCCTCCTCCCATGATGTGAATTGTGGGGGTTGAGGTGGGGGTCCTCCGCCAGTCTTCTGCACGGCGATGTTGTGCCTGGATACCATGGAACGCACCTTCCCCCGTAGGTCGTTCCATCGCTTCCTGATGTCTTCCCGATTTCTGGGGTGCTGTCCCACAGCGTTGACCCTGTCGACAATCCTCTGCCATAGCTCCGTCCTCCGGGCAATGCTGGTGTATTGTATCTGTGTGCCGAACAGCTGGGGCTCTACCCGAACGATTTCCTCCACCATGACCCTGAGTTCTTCGTCTGTGAAGCGGGGTTGTCTTTGGGGTGCCATGGGGTGGTGTGTATGATGTGTGGGGTGGAGTATGTGTAGTTAAGTGTGTTGAGTGTGGTGGTGTGTGTTGTTTTGTGTGTGGATAGTGTGTGGGTGATGGTGTTGAGTGGCTGTGGCTGTTAGTTTGTGGATGCTGGTGTCTCGCTCTGGCCTTCTTTCAGAATTTTTTTGCGTAGGGGTTTGTGGGTGATGTGGGTGGGTGTTTTATATTGTATTGTGTGTGTGGGAGTGGTGTGTGTATGTGTATCAGGTGTGTGGGATTCAAATCGTCCAATGTGGCTGAGTTTTGTTCGTTTGTGTGTATTCTGACCGCGGCGGTGTGTCCCGCCAATGGAATACCGCGTTTGAATGACCGCCGCGTGGATTCGTGGGTCGTAATAGCATGGGCGTATTTCTGTTGGCGTGGCGGTGGAGGTTTTGTCACCTCCACCTTTCCGCCGACCGCTGGTCTGGCGGTCGGTTGTGGCTGTCGGATTTTCGGAGGTTTGCCTTCTGCGGGTCAGAATGACCGTGGCGGGTTTCCGCGGCCGCGGCGGTGTTATGGCGGTCTTCTGACCGGCGGTAAGTGCATTTTACCGCCGGGGTCAGAATGACCACCAGAGTGTCTTAAAAATAATACGTTTTTCCACCGATAGCCAGGGCAGTGCAGCTGCCTCAGGCTGCTGCTGGCCGATGGTGAGCGCAGGAGATCCATAAGGAGCCGAATCGCAGCATCCTGAATCAGCTGTAGTCTATAAAGGAAGCCCTTACTGATATCTAACATCAGAGTATTGCAATGGTCAAGTTTAGAAATAACTAAGGCTAAAATCACGTAATTCTGAGTTCCTCCTGAAGAAAAGGAAAGATTTTCTTAAGCATTTTCAGAGACCAGTAACAACATTTAACGGCATGGTTCACTTGTTGCTCAAAAGAAAGAGTCTTATCAAATAAAATTCTGAGGTTTCTGGCGGTTGAGCTCAGAACTGGACACTCATTGCAAGATTGCGGCCACCAGCGGGAGCTCCATAAATTAGTGTCTAAACCAAAGAAAAGAATTTCCGTCTTTTCTCGGTTCATTTTAAGCCAATTATGGCTCATCCAATTGTTAATCTCACTCATGCATTTATGAAATCTGTCTGCCACCTCCTCCCAGTTCTGGTTAACAAGGATGATCAGCTGAGTGTCATCGGCATAGGAGACCACTTGAAAACTGAACGAGCAGACCAGTCTGGCCAGTGGGGCAACATAGAAAATAAACAGAGTAGGGCTGAGTGAGGATCCTTGGGGGCCCCGCAGGGGAGGTGACACAGGGTCTCCTTGTAATCACCACAGCTTACCGTGATGGATCTATCTGCCAAAAAGGATTTTAAGATATCTAGGGCCTTTTCTCTAACTCCTGCAAGGTAGACACCTTGAATCAACAATTGAGGGGAGATGGTATCAAATGCCGCAGAGAGATCCAATAAAACAAGAGTAGCGCCCTCCCACTGATCCACTCATCACTGAATAATGTCAGCTGAAGAGACAAGAACGGATTCTGTACTATGAGCTTTATGGAACCCATGTTGGGAGGGGTCTAGTCCACCACTGGCCTGAAGAAAGCCAGCCAGTTCGATGTTTAGATATTTCTCCAGAATTTTGACCGTGGAGGGAAGTAAAGAAATGGGTCAAAGATTTTTTAAATCATTTGGTGAACCGTCCGGTTTCCTTGTAAGCGGAATCACAATGGATTCCTTCCAGGTGGGAGGAAAACATCCTTCCTTTAGGATGTCAAGGTACACTGGTTCAAACGCAGCCGAGATAAGGTCAGGTACTAGCTTTAATATCTTAGGAGAGCAAGGGGCATTGGGGGACCCTGATTTAACTCCACACAGCAATTCTTTAATTCTATTTGTCTGTAAAGGTAGAAAGCAGGTAAGCTTAGGTCCAGTATCTGAGGATAGAGCTCCCCCCTGAGCTCCACTGCTCAGCTCCGGTGGGGGCTGCGCAAAGTTGGCATGGAGCTGGATTTCTTTTTTGTTTTTTTTTTATCTGCGACCCTTTGGCGAAAGGTGAGAGAATTCTCCAACACCAGGGATAAGGGAGGGGAGGTCAGGGAGCGGACCACCTTAAAAAGTTCCCTGTGTCCATTGTCCGCTTCCTTAATTTTGCAGGAGGAATAATCAGATTTAGCTTTTTTGATGGCTAATTTATATTCCTCAAGAAAGGCTCTAAGCTTGTCTCTCTCCGCATCATTCTGGTGAAACTTCCATTGGCGTTCCAAATGTCGGTACAGTCTCTGTAAGTTTTTAAGTTCCTCTGAGTACCAATGAGAAGATAGAGTCCTCCCCAGCATTCATTCCATCCCATTCAAGCAATAACTTCAGACACAAAATAACTAACTATACATGATTGTCAATAAGAATACAGCACATTTTATCCAAGTTACAATAGGTTGCAGGCAAACATGAACTTAAATTCAAGATGAAACAGTGAATTTATCTGGCAGCAGTCAAGAGGCCCGTTAACCGCTGTTTTTGTGTTGAACTTTATTTGTTTTCACTTCCATATTGTCTAGTTCCACAACTGAATGCATTGTGCAGGAAATTATGACAGTCAATGTTATCAGGTATAATCACCCTAAGAGAATTCACAAATTGCCGAATATCTGCTTCCCACATGTCGAATAAAGATATTTTCAGTATGAGCTTCACAAACAGATCAAAAACAAAGGCAAGAAAGAAAGACCAAAAGTATCTCCCGGCCCCATCCCTCCCTCTTCGCCTCCCCTGCCACCATCACCACTGATTTTAATGAACTTCATTAGCTGAGCTCCTGGGACATGTTCCCAATTGCCCATACATGCTCTCACTTATGCTGTGGACCCTCAAAGTGTTCATCAAAATCTCCCACTGAGTATAGAGCAACCAGCACACTTTCCTCATTGAACAAGGAAATCCACTACCAATGGAGTTTTGTTATGTATTTTAGTCCTAATATCATGCAACAGGGTTTTCCCAGTTCAGCAGCACCTGTAGTCTCGACTCCACTCTTAGTCTATATTTGGTAGCAGACATTGTCCCCAACACGAACCTTTCCAAGACAACTTTCCATCTTGTCAAATCTAGGGTGCTTCAGAGACCTCCATTTTATCAAGATGAGCCTCTTTGCAAGAATCAATGCCAAATTGATGAATTTGGTTTGGGACTTGTCCATTTTGGGCCTATATATAAGTCACAGCAAGCATATCTTGGGTTGCCTACCTATCCAGTCCACAATATGAGTCGTCACCACTGTCCACCTTTACTGTATACCTTCACATAACCAAACCATGTGACCAAAGGCTGCATTGCCTTGCTTACATCTATGACATACCAAGATTGTAGCTGAGTACATTGCTTGTAATCATGCTGGAGTCGGGTATGTCCAGTAGACATGTTTAAATTGTAAGAGCTTAAGTTGTGTGTTCTAGGATGCCCAGTGAATGTATTGCACTTCTCAGGGTACACTCCATTATGCTGTCTGTAGTAGCAGTGAATGATTCATTAATGCTAAATTGACATGGCACCCTCATCCCATTCTACCCACAGCTCAACATGATATCTGTATGTGGGTGGTGGTGTGTACCATTCTCACCAGCAGATGACTGGTATTTTTTGCTTCTCATGCAGCTCTTTATGGAAGTGCTGTTTTTCTGCCAGTAACATTTAGCAATGCATGGAGTGACATGTGAATATTCCCTTCCCAGTAGTTTGATGCCTCACCAACAGTCCAAGAGGTGCCACCACAGTGCCCATGCCGCCAGTCTATCAGCTAGATTCCCAACCTGTGCTCCTGGGAGTGAAGGATGGGATCTGTCCATGTCCACTCATGACTGAATTAAAGTTGTCGCCTCTTATCATGTAGGGGTCCTGAGATTAATGAGCCAATAATGTAGTTATGTGCTCCAAATGGATTCCCTGACCTATGTTAGGGGAGCGTAGGCCCAGGCCCAACAATGGCAGCACCCTTCTGTCTAATCAGTCATACACACATACACATCTCCATCCTGATCTATTTTGGAGTCCATTACCCAATATGATAGTCTGGGGCATAACAATATCAGGACCCCGCATGCATATAGGAATGTTTTACCACATACCTAACTTTTCCATCTTTGCTGCACTTTTGCCTTCTCCTGTCCTGAGATGTGTTTCTTGAGGTATGGCCATATGGACCCTCCTGCGTTTTAAATAACAGGATATTTGGTGTCTTCTGGAAGATTTATCCAGACCATAATTGTAGGAAGTTGGCTCTGTATATACTATTTCAAAGTAAGAAATAGTGTGCACAAAGTTCAAGGGTTCCCCTTAGAGGTAAGATAGTGGCAAAAGTAGATAATTCTAATGCTCTATTTTGTGGTAGTGTGGTCGAGCAGTAGGCTTATCAGAGGGTAGTGTTAAGCATTTGTTGTACACACACAGGCAATAAATGGGGAACACACACTCAAAGACTTACTCCAGGCCAATAGGTTTTTACATTGAAAAATATATTTTCTTCGTTTATTTTAAGAACCACAGGTTCAAGATTTACATCAAACACTTGAAATGTAAGGTACTTCACTTAGGTACTTTAGGAACTTTGAATGAAAACAATATCATGTACAGTCTTTGTAAAAATGGCAATAAGCTATTTTCAAAGTGGACACAGTGAAAAAATCAACAGTTCCTCGGGGAGGTAAGTAAAGGTTAGATTAGGAGGTAAGTAAAACACTTACAAGTCTCAGTCCTGGGCCATAGGCAGCCCACCGTTGGGGGTTCAAGGCAACCCCAAAGTTACCACACCAGCAGCTCAGGGCCGGTCAGGTGCAGAGGTCAAAGAGGTACCCAAAACACATAGGCGCCTATAGAGAACAGGGGTGCTCCGGTTCCAGTCTGCCAGCAGGTAAGTACCTGCGTCCTCGGGGAGCAGACCAGGGGGGTTTTGTAGAGCATTGGGGGGAACACAAGTAGGCCCACAAAACACACCCTCAGTGGCACAGGGGCAGCCGGATGAGTGTGCAAAGCAGGCATCGGGTTTCAGGTAGGAAACAATGGAGGGACCCGGGGGTCACTCTAGCGGTGCAGGCAGGCACAGGGGGGGGGGCTTCTCATGAACAGCCACCACCTGGGCTAGGCAGAGGGTTGCCTGGGGGTCACTCGTGCATCGAAGTTCGGTTCCGCTCTGCAGGCGTCGCTGTGGTGGCTCAGGGGGGTCGTCTCTGGTTACTCACAGGCTCTCAGTCGCCCGGGGAGTCCTCCCTGAGGTGTTGGTTTTCTGCAGGTCGAGCCAGGGGCGTCGGGTGAGGAGTGTAGAGTCTCAAGCTTCTGGCAGGAAACGTGAAGTCTTTGGAAGTTGCTTCTTTGTTGCAAAGAAGTGGCTGGTTTTGAAGAGGGCTGCTGTTCACAGGAGTTTCTTAGTCCTGTAGTCCAAAGCAGTCCTCTGAGGCTTCAGAGGTCGCTGGTCCCTGTCGGATGCGTCGCTGGAGCAGGTTTTCGAAGTTGGAGACAGGCCGGTAGGCCTGGGGCCAAAGCAGTTGTTGTCTTCCTCCTTCTCTGCAGGCTTGTAGGTCAGCAGGCCTTCTTCTTTCTTCAGGTTGCAGGGATCTGATTACCTGGGATCTGGGGAGCCCCTAAATACTGAATTTAGGGGTGTGTTTAGGTCTGGGAGGGCAGTAGCCAATAGCTACTGTCCTTGAGGGTGGCTACACCCTCTTTGTGCCTCCTCCCTGTGGGAAGGGGTGTACATCCCTAATCCTATTGGGGGAATCCTCCAAACTCAAGATGGAGAATTTCTCAAGGCAAGGGTCACCTCAGCTCAGGACACCTTAGGGGCTGTCCTGACTGGTGGGTGACACCTCCTTGTTCTTCTCATTATCTCCTCCAGCCTTGCCGCCAAAAGTGGGGGCAGTGGCCGGAGGGGCAGGCATCTCCACTAGCTGGGATGCCCTGGGGCGCTGTAACAAAGCTAACAGTGAGTAGAGTTAACACATGAAAAACAAACAGCTGCTTGGCCAGTAGTGGCTGGTATACAGAAGGTCTTCGCCACAGGTGATATCTGGAAGTTCATCCTCATACTCTTTTCAGTCGTCTTCTGACGTTGTTGCTTTATTACTTGCTGCCTTCATATTTCTTTGCCTGCATTGAGGATCCAGGAATTTTCTGTAGTGCCTCAGCAGTAGCCAGAGCCTTGAGAAATCCCACCTTTGCCTGCTGAGGAGTCAGATCTTCATGCACCCTCACAGTAGGCTGTTCTGCTGTAAAAGATGCTGCATTATGGGTCCAAATGACTGAGCGGGTCTTTTTCTGTCTCTCACCTCTGCTCAAACCCATACCTCTTTTGAGTCCATGAAAAACAGTGTACTTTCATCGACCATGATTATTATCTTTTCGTGTAAAAAGAGCATATGCCACAGTCCCAGCAGTCCTAGACTTCACAACCCTGAAGAAGCTCCTCTGTTGTATCGCTGCTGTCTAATCCAAGAATATGAGCACTTTTGAGTATTCTATAGCCAATGGGTTCACAGTCCAGCTTTCCTCAGGGTCATGTTACAATTCCAGAAATGTAACAGATTGTCAATGAGCGCTCTATTATTTGGGAAGTCATGCCAGCACCTTGTGTGCTTTTTCATCTGTGAAGAAACAAGTGAAGATGTCCAGGCCCAGGGTCTCCTTAATCCATGTCTCCAGAAAGACTGTGAGATCTTTTACTTCCATGGTGGGGTGGCATGGTGAGAAAAAGAACGATGGATTAAACCCAGATCTGTGACTGGGGGTGAGTGTTTGTATTGTTCAGCACTCCATCCATCATCCTTTTGTGTTGCTAAAGTTGCCCTAAGTGGGAAGGTTATGCCCAGACGTGTGTCCCGTGCTCACTGTGCCACTGGATTCAAACTAGCCTGACTGATCAAGGGTGATACCCTGAAACCAGTCCCAGGATGCTTGTTTCCGGTCCAGGGAGGACCTGGCGTGGCAGTTTGGGCTGGACTGTTCCCATGAGAAACAGGGTCAAGATTTGCATATGGCTGGGTCCAAACTGGGGTGGCATAGTGAGCAAGAGAACGATGGATTAAACCCAGATCTGTGACTGGGGTTGAGTGGTTGAGCATGCTGCATCATTTCAAATGCATATTAGTTCCTCATTTCAGGGCTTTAACTGTGCATGTATACCATGTGTATTGTAAGCAGCCCGAGTGTGGTCATCTAAACACCTGTCTGACCTATGAAAGCAAGCTACACACCAAGCGGGACAGGGCCTCCCCAAACTGAGGAGGAGAGCTGGGGAACTGCTTACCAGAACACGGAGATGTTATGGAAGACAACACTCAATGGCATATCAAAGGCCACCTGACTTGAGAGCTTCCTGGCGTCGCGGAACTTCCTTGTTGTGCTCGGGCACTTACCAGTTCCTGTTGGTGGTCTGCTTAAAGTCCTAAGGGCACGTTCTCTTCACCTCGGCATATCGCGTTCTTCAGCAGAAGCTGTCTAACTAGTAGACACTTTCCTTATATCCTGCACTCCGTGTCGGAGGCTCTGATTCTAGCACTGCTTAAGGAGTCGTTCCTCTTCACTATTAGAACTTCATCTCTCCAAGAATCCCTTCCAACTAAGGAGCAAAAACAATTATCAAAACTTGCAAAAAAATTACTGGTAATGCGCTTGCGCTAAAGACTTAATAATTCAAACACTGAAATACTTATCTGGCTTCTTGAACTCTGGGAATTTCTTCGAGGCACTGCAAGCATATTCTGTTATTTGGCAAACTGTAAAAAGACAAAAGAGAAAACAAAAAGCGAACATTAATATACAAATGTTCCTGATCTGCGCTTCTATTAAAATCTCTAAAAAGGGGACGCGTTACGTTTATTGTATGATGTATAATGCGATTCCCGAATTAAGTTGTGTTATATGTATAACTATTTATTACTGCAGAGTCCAGTGGCTATCCAAGTGAGGAGTAATCAGGCATTTAGGTATGTTATGAAAGAATATTTATAAATGTACAGAAGAGTAGAACAGTACCATATGAACATGGAATAATCACTTCAATGCATATCTCGCTGTGCCATTTCCTACTTACTTCTCATTCAGGAAAAGGGGAACCTTAAGGTATCTATCATTCTTATGCACAACGGGAGGGGGGAATATAAAAGAAAGCGTTTGCATGGTTGAATAGGTAACACTATCTTATGTTTACTGCAGGGAGATCAGCAAGTAGACGTACCCCAGATTGAAGTGCAGGATTCTCCTCTGTGGAAGTGGATGTCCTCTGTTTACATTCCCCTTTTCCCCGTTAGTCGAATTGTGGCCTTGACACTGTTGGGCCATTTCGATTGATAGGGAGGTGGGGATCACTCTTTGTGCCTCTTCTCTTCACTACTGTGGAATATACTCAAGGTGAGAATGTGACAGTGCTTGGGTATGTTTGAAGTTTATGCTTTATTGCGCAATTACTTAAAATCATTGCAACCATACAAGAGGAGACGTTAAAAACACCATAAAACAATTAATACATGCTGGCTTTCTTTGTGCTTGGGTATGTAAAAAATGCATGTGTGTCTGCTTCTGTGCTTGCATATGTTTACATGCATGAAGAAGTTTGTATAATCTGTCCGTCCCTTCATGACCCGATAGTTTCACACTCCTGGTATAATGGTGACTCTACTATATAGGTGATGATTCTTGGCATATTGTGGGAATCCATGGTATCATGATGCCTACCCATTTTATTATGCTGACCCTGTCATACTGGTGCCATTACTGAGAGCACCCATGGCATGATGACACCCTTTTCTAGTTTAGAATTGGTCCTAATATAGTGAAGGTAAAGTGTGCCATATTATGAGAACACATGGCATGACAATCGTATAGCATGGGCCCTGACATATTATATCCATCCATTACATGAGACAGAGATAAATGGACAGGTTATGTACAATTTATCCATATGTTGTATTAGTACTTAGACATGCTTGATGAAAGTCTCACCAAACACACATTTACTGAAAATGAAAAACGTGGAATTTAAGGATGTACTTTTTTGATGTACTGATATTTTTTTGTTTTGGGGAACTGAGTTTATTTTTCTAAAATGAAAAGCTTGCATCTGATAGTAAAATATGTACATTTGCATTAATTGAAAATCTGGTATGATTGTTGAATTTTCAAATATATATTAAATACCATTTTATTAATTCTTTATTGGTGTCACCTTTCTTCAGAATAATCATGGGTGTTGCTAAAGGGTTCTGGCATGGAATTTTAAAACTGTTTCTGGACTTGGATTTTTTGGCCAGTTTGGGAACTTTACAGACCTATTAATTGATGCTCACTGTTCAGGTTCTCTCGCATACATTGAAACCCACAGCTAGGAGCTGGCACTAATGTGTATCAATTGCAAAAATTTTGTCGATTATGGTTACGAGTGTACACTGATGCTTTTGGCTAAAATTGTTGCAAAACATAAAATTTACTCTTGGATTCCTTGGTGTAGTAACTCTTGGCCTATAAACGTGTCTTTTAGTTCTATCTAGATTTCCTTAATGTTACTGGCTGATTGTACGTCTAAATGTGTCATTGCCCTTAATGTTTTCAAACAATCATTAGGTTAGGGGAGACATCATAAAATCACATTTACGTTTGTATTTAAGTTGAATGCCATTTTAATTAATGTTACCAAATCCTATGTGCTTTGTGATTTGCCATATGCTACAACTTATTATAAAAGTCCATTGAAGAAGAACCTCCAACACATATTGTAAAATGTGTAAATCTAATCATATTTTGACTACTTTTACTGGCTAAATATGCCCTAGTTGATTTATTGCTCGACTAATTAAAACCATTGCAATACGCTAGAGAAATAAAATAAAAAAAGTAAATGTCGGACAACGCTAACTTTAAACACATTTTCAGATACAAAAGCTAACTCTTAAAACAGTAAGAACAGTAGGGAAAGGTAATTTTGGTCGTTGGAAGGTCAACTTGGCCAGATTCATTTACAGTCATTAATGGAACTACATATTGAGAGATAAAACGATTCCTCTGCAAGTCATGAGAAAGCAGAATTCCTGAAAAAATTACAGCATCTGGCCTGTCAGGTATAGTATTTCAATCTCGGTGGGTTTAGAAAATTATTTCCCTGAGGAAATGATAAGACATTTTAGTTGTCATTTACGAATTATCAGCGTTCAACTTGTGAAACAGTTATCCCTGGTTAACCTTGGACAGTTTCTTAAGGAACTGTTGTAGGAGCTTCACCCTCCTGCAACAGAATGGAATTGACTTGCCCTTGAGCCACGTTATTACAGCCAGTCCGGATGGGCGAATGTTATGGGTTAAAAACTGCTGTTTTACTAGCTTTCTTCTTTCCAAACCCAGTGTTGGGCAGGTGCAAAAGACGAGCAGCAGGGATTCTTGTTTGTAGCTTCATAAACGGCAGAGTTGATCAGGGAGCTGGTCTTTCCAAGAAGAACGAGCACCTTTGGTGTCAAAGAACACCATTCTATAAAGCAAGAACTGATGTTTTAATCGAGTAGAGAAATGTTTAGCTAAATATCCTTGTGGAGCAGAGTTGAAAAAGACCCCAAAACTGCCCAGGCGTGCTGTCTTTTGGTTAACAAAGCCTTGTCTGTAATGAGTGATAATAAGTGAACAGAGCCGTTAACCACCCTATGAAATGCCAACTTGCCCATGTCACGCTTCCAAGCTTCTTCCATGCCCAAATGTTGCATGACTTGGTTAAAGTAGCTTCCCCATGTTCCTTTTCTTGTATTGTTTTGTTGCACCTGCACTTCTTGCCAGCAGGAATGGGATATGGAAGTGATCTCATCGGACCGTAGTCTCCAAGATGCTTTGAGAAAGGCTTCCTTTTTCTGAAAGACCTGATTTTTTTAGGCCCATCTCCAGTCTGACCTGGGCTGGGAAGGAACTTTTCGGAATGTTAAAAACAGTCTTGTATACTTTTGCTTGGCTGACACTTAAAATTGTGATCTCCCTGCTCTGCAGAACTTAAGTCCCATAGGAAATGGATGGGATGACATGACTTGTAAGAGATGAGTGGGATTTGTGCAGTCCAACTTCTTCTTAAGAAGCTTAAAGCTATATATTAGTGGGTGAACCTTCACCTTGATCGAGAGCAGGTGGTGCTTCCATTTCATCGAGGTTCAAGGTGAACTCCTAGGTATTTGTATGACTGTACCACCTCGACCTTTTTCCCTCCCAGGAGCCAATTGAAAGAGTTATGATTTGCTCCAAGGAGGCACATCAGTTTTGTTTTGACCATGTTTATTTCTAGGCCTTGCTGGTCCATAAAGGTTTTAAGTACTGTGAGACTCTGTTATAGGTCCCTTGGTGTATGACTCAATAATAAAATGTCGGTGGCATATTGAAGGCACGCGACTTTCTCTGAGCCTAAGTTTGGCAGAAGGCTGTTTGCTTGTGCTAGCGCACTGTCAAGATCTGCCAGGTAATAATTAAACAATAACGGAGCCAAAACACAGCCTTGCTTTAGGCCGATCTGTGTGGATTTTCTTTGTTAGTCTGGTGCCGTCTCCCATTTTAGTCTGCACCCAAGTGTTGGTGTAAATATCAATAATGGCGCTTAGTAGGTGGTCAAGGATCCCCCATTTGGCCAGCATGGACCAAAGCCTTCCCCTCGGGACCCGGTCGAAGGCTGACTTAAGATCAATGAAGCAAGCATAAAGTCTAAACTCCCTATATCTGGCATTTTCCACAATAAGGGAGAGAGTGGTTAGATTTGTTAATGTGCCCATGCCCAAACTGAAGCCTGTTTGGAATCTCAGGAGTAGATTATTTATATCTGCCCAGGTTTGGAGATGCTTTAACAGGCAGGATCCATACAACTTGGCTTCCACATTGATCATAGCTATTAGTCTGTAATTTGAGGGCAGAGCCCGATTACTACTTTTGTAGATTTTGTGCATAATACTGCCTCTCCATGATTCCAGGATCTGTTGGGTTTGAGCAATGATGTTGAAAAGTGGTGAAAAACACTGCACCCAGTATTGAGGGTCACTTTTAAAGATTGCGTTCCGTAGACCATTGGGTCCGGCAGCCCCTTCCGACTTCATTTTCTTGGTCAGAATGACTAATTGTTCTGGCTCCCAGACTTGATCATGGGTTACCTTCTCCGCAGTAGCCGGAAGCTTCCCCTCTGCTTAATATGGGATGTGCACAATTTGGGCAAGTAAAGTCCTCACCTATTCCTTTGGGGGTCTGATACTGCTCAAAGACATTTTTGAACTATGTTCAGTTTTTACTAAAATGCTTTAAATTAAACAATTTGCCACCACGTTGCCCTCAAAGTAAAACCAGTTGCATGCCTCAAAATATCAAGCACTTTTTCAAAAGATGCCACACCAAACCTACTCCACCTCTACTGAACACTTCCTTGTCCTTACTGGGGGCCATACCTCCCAAAACGTATACTCCTGGTTCCTGCCTTGTATCTTCACTGAAGGGGAAGACAAGCTGCATGCTGAAATCTCCTCGCTGCCCACAATCCTTCTCTGACCTTCGCAGGTAGCCAGGCTTCCCTGCGGTCTCACCTCCCATCTCCAGCAAGGCATGTAATGCGGTTCTAGCATGCCAATCAAACCTCATCCTCACCAGTCATTCTCTAGGACAAGGATCCATCAAAGAACTAGCCAACAGACAGAGAATGGTGCCCACTCCATTCCTTGCAGGATACAGTGCTTCTCAAAGCTAGTGATAGCAGGTGCCATTTTGATCATTGGCCCTGCTGCACATCAGCAGCAACCACCATTCCACAGCACGCCGGAGCCTCACAGCTATCAAGTACAGGGATCCCCTGTGCCACTAGGCACTTTGCCACTCTTGCCCACGTAACAATGGATGGCCTACCCTAGTTGAAATGCAGTATTATGCCTGATCCGGTATGGCTACATCAGGAGCCAGCATAAGGCTCGGCCTACTCCACTGGCTCCTGGCCATGACCTCTCGGTTAACTGCTGCTATCAGTAGTAAACACATATTTACCTGAAGCCTGAATCTAACTTAGAGATCTCAATTTAAGTGGGCTAATATCCTCCGAGACACGTTCTTAAACATTTTATTGCTTTGAAGAATCAGCTAAGCTCTTAAAGGCAGGAAGTGATGAAAAACGGAAATTATTACAGAAATGAAGTATTTTACACACTTCAGGGCATATTTATACTCTGTTTGTGCCGAATGTGCATCAAAAATGTTAACGCACATTCGGCGAAAACCTTGCACCATATTTATACTATGATGCCCGACCCCACGAATGTCAAAATTCCACCGTGTGCGTCATTTTCTGGATGCGGGAAACCACCTTGCGTTAATGACATGCAAGGTAGGCGTTCCTGAACAAAAAATGACTTTAAGGCCTGTGCGTCTTATTCATATTTCCGTGTCATTTTGACGCACAGGAGGGGCGGGCCTTAAAAAACGGTGCCCAGCCTGCTGTGTGCCACTTTTTAACACCTGGGTGAAGGCAGGCGTTAAGGGACCTGTAGGCTCATGTCCATGGTCTCTGACCATGGAAGCAGTCCACAGGTGCCTGGGGCGTAGGAATGGCGTTAGCCGGCAGTAATTTATTTGACGCAAACCAGCGCCGGCGCTGGCTTGCGTCAAAAAGTATAAATATGGGCCTTCATGTGCTGTCTGTTTTATTTTTATAGTGCACATGGCATAATGTGATCGTGCCTTTGCGACCGCTGGCTTCAGAGGTGGCAAATTCAGTGCCAAGAACACAGTGGAAGCTCATCCTTATGGACGTCATTTGCGGCTCCGCTCTTTTTGTTATCTGTCAATTTATTATTGCACTAATAGTGAATATATAAGGTAATATTCACTATTACCATAATAAAAATATGCCCTTGCATGGCAGCTGAGGAAAGTAAAAATGTTTTTAAATGTATGTTGTGTACGTGCTTGCGGGTGAAAGTATGTTTAGGTGGGCGAGTGTGTGTGTAAGTATGAATTTGTGTGTAAGTGTATGTGTATGTGAGTGAAAGTGGAGGTCAAAAGGCGCATGGTCACTTCTGCTACCCCTAGCATTTTGTTGAATTGGCACCCATGGAGAAGAAGGGAAGGTTTTATGTGTTAACTAGTTGGTTGGTTGACATAGCGATTCGCCAGAATCTTGTCTATAGCTTGTATGTTAATTATGTTTGCCAAGGAAGAAAAGGCGTGCAGGGGAAACCAAGCCTGGTGTGCATGGGGCAAAAACAAAAACACATTCACTCTTAACTTTGAAGATGAATGCTGATATCCTGTCACCACCCAGGTTCTAAAATTATGCTCTATGCCCACTGCCACAAGTGTGACCTCCAGAAACTTCAAATTTACTCCTCAGCTGCCTTCTTGTCACCTAATGTGACGAAAACCGTATTCCTACGTGTGAGGCACATTTTCTATGACTTGCAGGATTTTATTGTATCTCTTTTAAAGACTATAACACGACATCTATGGCAAATGCTAACACCCTTTCAGATTTAAACCTCATTTGAAGAATAAGAGCACATTGTAGTACTAGTGATGGATTTTTGATTGTGTAATGTTCTTTCATTACCTACTTCTATCTGCGATAGAGCTTTCATGCGTCCCGGTTCCATATATGAATAATTCAATCAGTCGAGGTTTAATCTTTGCCCACTGATGCTGAACTTGAAATGAAATATACACAGTTTTAAGTATCAGAAAGCAAAGAAAGACCTGGAACTGAATGAGCAACTCACATCTTCATTTCAGAGCTCTATACCATATATCAGTTGTACTGTGACATTGCTTATTCATCCATTATTTTGGAGCTTTTCTACATCACAAACTTGGCCCAAGGGCAATAGAACATTTTTTCATGAGCACCACTTACATTACACATTTTGTAGGCATGGGAGTTAAGTGATTTACATAAAATCTCCAGATATTGAACCGAGGCTGAGACTCAGAGCTCATTCTCGCCGTGAGGCCACATCTCCATCTCTTAAAATTGGAAGTGGCACTAGAGTTTTAGGGCCTGATATACAAAGCATTTTTCTGGTTGCAAGCGGACCATCAGGCCATTGGCGACCGGAAAATGCTTTTTGCCATGTACCAAAGGCAAAATGTGACTAACTTGTTTTGCAATTTCAGAATTAGGAAGGGGTGTGTTTATGCCGTTCCTTCCTAATAACGAATCACACTGGTATGTATGATTGTTTTGCGACAAAACATTGATATTTTACTGATGTTGTGGAGTAGGTGGTAACCCATTTGAAAATGGGAAGGAGCCCCCAAGGGACCCTTTCCCCTTTACGAATGTGGGCGCAAATATTTTTGTTTTTGTGATGCATCCCGTTTCTTGCAATGCATCTCCAATCTTATGCTACACTCACACAGACACCTTTGCACTATGGTGCAAAGGTATGTGCATGATGCTAGGTGGCCTGATTGTCAAAGCACCTACAAAAGGTAAAGGGACAATCATAATTATCTTTAACCAGTTAATCAGATACTAGGTGTGAGGCTGACTATAGTGGAGTGAAGGTCTGCCACGCCCAGTGTTTCATCCAAGCAGATTTTCTACCATCTACTTTTTGTAGGTCAAAGTGTTTCAGCTAGACAAGATCCCAGGCTAAAATTGGCAATTGTTCCACAAAGCCAACTATGTTATTACTGAGCTCATGCTAAAAACATTGGTTTTGGAGCTAAAAGCTCAGAGCTGGACAAAACTAGATTTTGAAGCCACCTATATTTCCTCTCCAAGGATGTACATTCAGGAACATCCACTTTTTCATTTTCTATACCCAGCAGTGTGGGGTAAGGCTGAAAGTGTAGATAGGCAGGTAGCCATAAGGACAGATATGTTCACCAATAGGTTCCACTGAACCAATTTTCCTTCAGAAAAAAGCTGACCCTTGTCTACAACAGCTATTACTTGTCCTTCAGAGGTGGAAAAAATGACGAAATGCTACTTTTCTCCAACTGCTGAGAAACCTCATTCTTGACACTCCTGCAGCTGGTAAATATTCAGTGCAGGCTTCTGCGCACTAGGGTTCTCTCCATCCAGGGCTTTAACAGGGTACAGTGCTGTGTGGTCAGTGCAAATTGCTGCCTTGCATTATTCTGCACCATGGAGGAAATCCATGGGTGAGCATGGGTATTTCCACGCATTCACTCATGGCTTTTAGCAGAATCCCAGATTTACCATTAGTGGTAGACCTCGGCATGTGCCAAAATGATATGCCTCCCCAGGTAAGGTGTAACAAGAAGAAACATCTGTATATCTCCTCATTTGTTCCTCATTCTATGTGTGCTGCATTCTTGCTCTTTCCATTTCACGCAGTGCAGTGCAGCAAGGTGACTTTCTGCATTGTGCTGTGTGAAAGAACAATAAATCTGCCCCTGGGTATCTTCATTTCATCTGATCTTACTGCTGGATATAATCTGTGCTGCAGAGGCATGAATATCTACAACAAGAAATAGCTATTTTAGAGTTTTTTTCAATTATACTACAATACTCTGTTCATGCTATGATACAATCTCATCTCTATGACTTACTAAAGCTGATATATACGTAATACACCTTTGCAAAAAATGCACAGAATAACCTGAACTGTGATGCATTTTCTTATATCTATAACTAACTTCAGTGAGATAGAAATTAACTCTGTGAGATGAATGATCCTAAATACACATAGTGCATGAGCTGTAACATAATGAATGCTCAATAGTATTGCACTTTCACTCCTCGCAATATGCATTAACTCCTCCACTGCTGACATACATGTAATTTAAGTGATATAAACAATTTCTGTACAAATAAAAGATAGATAGCTCCTTTCGAGAAAAGTGCAGTACAGTTTGTAATCTAAGAATGGATGACTCGTATTTATAGAGATTGTAACTGCTGGCAAGATTACTCCAATTCTAACATACAAATTAAAGTCTAAGGGTCTGATTTAGAATTTGGCAGAGGGGGTTACTCCATCACAAACGTGAGGGATTACCCATCTGCTGTATTATAATCCCATCATAGACTATGGAGATCCTAATGCGGCGGTGGGATATCCATCACATTTGTGATGGAGTAACCCACCCGCCAAACTCAAAATCAGGCCTCTAATCATTAGACCCTCATTATGAGCGACCTTGTAATTCCAGTGGGGGCAGTAACAGTAATTAACAGCCCCACTGGAAATAAGATATTCTCAGGAACACTGCAGATCTTTATACTTTCACCCAGAGATTTCAACAGAAAATAGCCAAAATAATAAATTTCCACACTACTGAAGTTGCCGGTACCACTGGTGTCGATAACTCCGGAGGTGGGAAAACAGTGGCTCATGTATTAGACCACTCATAGTGAGAGACTTACTAGTTTAATGTTAATCCAAAACACTTCTCTGAGAACAAGATCCTTGACAATTCTTGATGAAAGCACAATTAATTCCAATTTACTGGCAAGAAGGTTCTGGCTTCAGCAACTAAGTAGGACAATTGCCTACCAAAGGATGCTCTAAAACATGAGGAACGTATTCCCAATGAATCAAAGACTGCTATCACCACTGCAAGTCTCAAGCAGCAAATGCTGTTCACTCCGGTCTTGATTCCACTTGGATGTTTCATATAGTGCAAGCAGCGTAGACACAAAGCCTCACACCAAGCAGCATCCACAATCTGTACGCACCATTGACCTTCTAAAGTACCCTTGACGTTCTGAGGATCGTATCTCCGTGCATGCCTAGCATACACCTCTAAGCAAGGTCCACTGATCATAACAACAATCCAGGGACTGGAGAATTCCCTGCACCCACTCGTGTCTAGTTTGTCATCCTATCCCCACATCCTTTTTCAGCATGCCCGATTTGGTCTGCAAAAATTCCCAAAACCTCTAGTCATCCTCTAAGAAACATTAAAAAAACGGTTGCAGCCAGAAAGGCTAGGATGGCCCTTGGAATTAACGGAAGCAGCTCTTGTCAGTCCCATTTGGCATAGCAATATCAAAGGAAAAACTGCTTTGGCAGTCCTTTATTTCACTAGTTATTTCCTTGCCCTCCCAGATGACTAATCGCAGTTAAGTGCCCAGTAGAGGGCAACATCCATGCCCTCCTTGGCCCAGAGACCACGCCATTGTTGTCTTGGAGCAGAATCATTACTTTTCAGGCAGAAATGTCTATTTATCCAATGTGGTACTGAGAGGCATACTGGTTTTGAATAATTTTTCTAGCATGGAGTACTAAGTACACTTATTAAAAGTTACTTTTCCACTAAAGTAATCAAACATCCACTTTATCTACTGAATTAGGGTTTTGGCACTAAGAGGAAAATAATTCTGAATCATTGTTTTTAGCATTTCTAGCATTTCCCCAGTTGGGGATTTTAAACATTGTTACACCTAAAAAATCTAGCTTTAACTACAAATGATTTACTTTGAGGGCATACCATTTCCAATGTGTAGTATGCTACTTGCATATATTTTAAGCATCCAGCATTGTAGGCTACGGCACACTTTAGAGGCGGCTTATATAAAATATAAAATGTACTGTTAGCTGCTGGGAAATGTTCTACCCCCAGTTCTGAGCTATTTTGTATGTTTGAGGCACTTTGCACTTATGTCTTCCCAACTTTTGATCCCGACAAAGAGTATCCAAGCTATATTTTCATCTTTTTCCAAACCTTTGGGATTCTAAAATAACCCAGAGCTTGTGAACTCTGTTGGGGAACTTAGAAAACAGCCAAAATATAGCAAAGTTTGATTTTCCTTGGAAATGTGGGAGAAAGTACTGTGCAAGAAAGCATATATGTTTTTTTTTCAAGAATTGCTCCAATACAAGGTTTGCTGTGCTAACATCATAATCCGCCATGCATCTTCCCAGCTTTCAGTAACAAGGAACAATCATATTTGTGGAAGAAAACCACAAGTTTTGCATTTTCTAACTGGTTCCTATTTTAGTAGTCTAATCTACTTGCAGTTCGTGATGGAAACAAGTGAGAGACCCATGAGTGAACCCAAAAAGCTATACCTTTCTGAAAAGTAAATGCAATTCTGAATTTAGCGAGGGTCCATTTATGTGGATTGCTCATGGTTTACTGAGAAAACTAGTAATTGAAATCACACAATAATGAAAATAAGTAAGAAAACACTGCAATTGATTTAACAAATTCATCTGTAATGTTTGGTCCCAGTGGTCAATTTACAAAAGTCATATACCATTACATCTATCAGACCCGTCTGGTCGCAGGGTTACGTGGTGTTTGTTAGTTGCCCAAAACCACACAATACCCATACCCCAAAACTGACTTGCAGCATATATAATATTCCACTGTGCACTGACCATGCAGCAATTCATATAGTAAATCTATTGAATGAAAATGGCTATGAAGGAATCCTATGTATTTTTTAAATGTGCACAAGATAGTGAGTTTGTGAATTGTGGCTATTTGTACAACTCTGACTTTGGGTTTACCCATATTATTATGTGACTCAGAGGGTGTTTTTTCCAAAAAGTATTCTTTCTTGCTTACATTTGGAAGCCATAAATTGGAAAGAAATCCGATGGATAACAACAAGCATTCTATCGTTCTGTATTGCTACACTTCTCCCTGTAAAACAGTACCCTACCTTTGTTTCCTGGCCTAGGACCCATGACAGACAATGCCCCAAAACACAATATAGAGATATCAATTTATTTACATGAAAATGGCTCATTTTGGTGATGTGGGTAGCTGCAGAATTTGGGCCACAGGAAAACTTTTCAAATCCAGACATTTTTGGCACCTAGGCACCCAGAGTAGTCAAGGGAGGTGTGACTTGTGTGGACCCAAACAATAAAAAAATAGAATGGACACAGGAGCCTTTGTGCCATCTCTGGGATGTGGAGGGTGGGTGTTTACAACCAATGGTTCCCCAAGGGAGTCAGGAAGATTGTTGCACAAGAGGGAGCACATTGTCATGATCGTGGAAGGGGTCCCTTCAACAAAATGTTCCCTGGTGTCTAGTGGGTGCTATATTGCTTGCGGATGGCAGTCCGGGTGCAAACACCAAGCAGGGATGCACTTGGAGAGGCAGCACTAGAAACAGGAAATTGCCCTCTTTCCAGCTCTACCTCTCCAGTCTTGATCAGTGAAGAGAGGGTTAAGTTATACCCTCTAAACACCTCTCAAAGTGAAAGCACACTGTTCCTTTTACTTTGTCTCAACATTAAAAAAAACTCAGAACGCAAGGGCAGCTTCTCACTTGCATCTTGACTTAAATTCTATTGCCATCGTTCACAGAGACCTAATAACAGCAAGTGTAGAGTACAGAAAAATGCAAAAAAACAGGGATGACCATCTAGAAAAGTCAGATTTCTCACACCTGGTAGGCTTGTACCAACATTGGAAGATGATGCATTATTCGAACAACTAGAACAACCAGAATGTGAGCAGCTGCTTTTTGCAGCATATGTGTCTTTGGCAATTTGTTTGCATGAAATGCAGCCTCTCATCCAAAATCGGTGCAACACTGAATTTCATGCTAAAATATAGAACAAAATGCCAGGTTTGCATTTTGTGTAATTTTGCATAATTTTTCCAAGATCGAGTATAATAATTACATGAATTTCATGCACCTTACACTTTGCTAAATTAAATGTCCAGTCAGAAATACTTGATTGGTTTCCTTTGTCAACTCCAGTGCTTAAAAGTGACAGAGATTTACCATGGGAAATACCGCTACTCTCTCATCATAAATATCTGCTTATTTAAAGCAATGGGCAATTCTAAATCAACTGGTTGAGTCACACTACATTCTAATCAGAATTGTACCCTGCAAGATTAAACGGCCAATGCTCAAGGCCTGCCTGTGACAGGTAAGTTACAAGTTAGTCAACCCCACATTAGTGCAACACTGACTTACTTATTTCATGTTCTTACTGTCAGACAAACATATTACCTAATATTAAGCAAGCATTGGCAAACCAACAGGTCTTCCCTGTACAAGAGCTATTGGCTTTGTTTTTCCACGTTGTACACCAGTGTGGCTCCTGTTCAGCATGGCTAAATGTTAGTAAAGCAGAGTGGGGGAGTAGAGTGTTGTAGGGTAGATTTGCCTGAATGTTGTGGAGTAGGAGGATTAAAGTGTCATACAGTTGAGTAGAGGGGAGTAGGACTTAGTTGCAGAGAGTGTCATAGAGTGGACTGGAGTGGGGGTAGAATAGGATGGAATGGGCTGCAGTGGATTGAGGTAGTGGGATGAATTGGATAGGAGTAGAATGGGGTGGATTGGACTGGGGTGGCTTGAGTGGAGTGTGGTGAATTGGATTGGAGTGGAATGGAATGAAATGGGGTGAGGTGGATGGGATTGGAATTAATTAGAGTTGAGTGGGTTAGATTGTATTGGGTAGGTGGTTTGGATTTGAGTGATAGAGGTAGGGTGGATTGGAGTGGGGTGGGGTAGATTGGATTGGGGTGGGGTGGGATTAGATTAGTGTGGGTGTGTTGGATTGGATTGTGGTGGATTGGAGTGGTTTGGAGTGGGGTGGATTGCATGGAGGTGGGATGGACTGGAGTGCTGTGGGTGGATGTAATGGGTTGGAGTGTGGTGGATTGTACTGGGGAGAATTGGAGTGGATTGAGATGGAGTGTGGTAAATTGGAATGACGTCGGCTGGATGAATTGGATTGGAGTACAGTGGACTGAACAGGAATGGTGTGGGATGGATTGGGGTATAGTGTGGTGGATTGGAGTGGAGTGATATGGATTGGAGTGGGGTGGATTGGAGTGGGGTGGAGTGGATTGAATCAGGTGTGGTGGATTGTGGTGGGGTGGAGTGGGTGGGGTGGACTGAAGGTGGTGGATTGGATTGGGGTGGGATGGGATGGATTGTACTAGGATGGATTGGACTGGGTGGATTGCATTGAGATAAGGTAGATTAGAATGGCATGGGGTGAATTGGACTGCAGTGGGATAAACTGCAGTGGGGTGGACTAGAGTGGGGTGTATCAATTGGGGTGATTTGGAGTTGAGTGGAGTGAGGTGGATAGGACGGAGTGGGGTTGATTAGGGTGGGATGGGTCGATTGGATTACATTGAGTTTGGTGGATTGATTGGGGTAGATTGGATAGGGGTGGGGAAGGATGGGATTCGGGTGGGGTGGATTGGATTGGAATGGGGTGGATTGAAGTGGAGTGGATTGTGGTGGATTGGACTGGAATGGGGTGGATTGATTGGATTGGAATGGATTAATTAGAGAGTGGAGTAGACTGGGGTGGATTGGAGTAGGGTGGGCTGGATTGGAGTAGGGCGGGTTGGACTGCAGCGGGGTGGATTGGATTGGAGTGAGGTGTACTGAAGTGGGGTGGGGTGGGGTGGTCTGGACTGGAGTGGAGTGGATTGGGGTGTGATTGATTGGATTGGAGTGGGGTAGATTGGATTGGTGTGGGGTGGATTGATGTTGGGTGGACTGGGTTGTAGTGGGGTGGATTGTTGTGAATTGAGATGGAGTGGGTTTGATTGGGGTGAGGTGGGTTGGATTAGAATGGAGCAGATTGTTTTGGATTCAAGTGGATTCTTTGTCATTGTAGTGGGGAAGGTTGGAGTGGGGTGGGTTGTTTTGGATTAAAGTAGGACAGATTGGAGTGGGTCAGATTGAAATTGATTCGAGTGGAGCAGACTGTTTTGGATTGAAGTGGGCAGACTGAAGTGGGGAAGATTGTTTTTGAGTGAGGTGGGGCAGATTGGAGTGGCACAGATTGCTTTTGTATGGAGTGTGGGCAGACTGGAGTGAAACAGATTGTTTTGGATTGGACTAGGGCAGATTGTTTTATCTTGGACTGGGACAGATTGGAGTGGGCCGGATTGGAGTGGGACAGACTGTTTGGATTAGAGTGGGCAGCTTGTTTTAGATTGGTGTGGGGCAGATTGTATTAGGGTGGATTGGAGTGGGTGGAATAGGTTGGTGTGGAGTTGATTGGATGGGAGTGGGGTGGATTGGAGTGAGGTGAATTGGGATGGATTGGGGTGCATTGGATTTGGGTGAGCTGGATTGGATTGAAGTGGGGCAGATTGGAGTGGGTGGACTGTTTTTGATTAGAGTGTGGCAGACTGGAGTGTGGCACATTGGAGTGGGCAGATTGTTTTGGATTGGAGTGGGGAAGATTGGAGTGGGGTGGTTTGGAGTGGTACAGAGTGTTTTGGATTGGAGTGGGGCAGATGAGAATGGAACAGATTGGAGTGGGGCAGATTGTTCTGGATGGCAGTGGGGCAGATTGTTCTGGATTGCATTGGGGCAGATTGGAGTGAGGCATATTGTTTTGGATTAGAGTGCAGGAGATTGCAGTGGGGCAGATTGTTTTTGATTGGGGCAGATTGGAGTGGGCATATTGTTTTGGATTGGAGAGGGGCATATTGTTTTGGATTGGAGTGGGGCATATTGTTTTGGTTTGGAGTGGGACATATTGTTTTGGATTAGAGTAGGGCAGATTGGAGTGGCGAAGATTGGAATGGACAGATTGTTTTGATTGAAGTGGGGCAGATTGCTTTGGAGTGGTGCAGATTGTTTTTGAGTAGAGGAGGTGAACTGGATTGGGGCAGATCAGATTGGGGTAGGTTGGGAGGATTGAAGTGGGGTGGGGTGGGTTGTAGTGGGATGGATTGTGGTTGGATGGGATGGATTGATGTGGGGTAAATTGGATTGGATTGGGATGGATAGTAGTAGGGCAGATTTGAGTGGGGTGTATTGGGGTATATTGCATGGTTATGTGTTAAAGCATCATTTCAGAGATTACACATACAATTGTCATCTTTTAAGAGCAGTGCCATGAGCAAAAACAATGCGTGGAAAGTGAGCAAAGACAACTTGGCAAAATAAAAGAAAGCTAGCTTTAAAAAATAAAACTTTGCAATTTTGTTTGTCCTGCTGGGCATGTTTTTGCCAGTCACAAGCCTTCTGTTTGCGGGGCACTAGAAGTTAAAAAGAACAAAATAGTACCTTGATCACGTTGGGAGCAGCGGACGCAGTAAGTAGGTTGAATCAAATAGTGCTTGATCCCTGCTCCACACAGAGAAACAGAAATGATGCTAGGCATGCCTTGATGAATTACAAGGCTGTAAAGAGTGCCACACAAACCAAAAAATGGTAGGAAAGAGGAGGGCTCCAAGCCCTTTACTGAACACAATAGAGTCTTGCAAACGAGACACATGCACTAGTGCATGTACTCGCAGACTCAACCCTAAAAACAAAAGTGTTGTCTTTAAAGTAATACCTAGCTGTCGAAGAGTTTGATTTTTACGTTGAACCAAATAAAATGATGTATTTTTAATTTCTTATATAAATTGTAGTCGAAAATGTGTTCCGTTTTAATCATTACTCTCATGGGTAATCTTTTACTTTATAGATTCTATTAGTTGTATGTGTTTTTGTAAACAACCCAACCTGCATGGGAGGCTCCTCCGCTATGGTGGAGGAGCATCACCCCACTGACATGAAGCAGAAAAATAAAAGGATAATAAGAGTATTTTATTATCTCTTTATTTTCCGCCTTCGTAGAGTGGGGCCAGCCTCCTCCACATCACATGGAGGAGGAGTGATATGCAATTAGAAACTCTCAAACCAGCTGTATTTTACAGCCGGGTAGAGACCAAGCGCAGTGCCCCACTCTCCCCCTGAGTGGCATTTCTGCCCGCTCAGGCCATTTGTGGCACTTCTTTCATTTCTTTCAGGAAAACTGCATGAAAGAAGTGTCATGATTGGTTGGGGAGAGAAGAAGAGGCAGCTGGAGTAGAGCGGTGCATCACAGAGGAGCAGGTATGCTTTTTTATTTTTAACTGTTCCACCACCCCCCCACCCCCTGCTCCTCCTGCTCCATAAGCTGCTCCACAAGCTGCCCCCCACCCCTTCCTGGTAGCAGCCGCAACTGCCAACCTGAATAACCTGTTTTGATGATCCATTATCATTAAACCTTTTTTGATTATTTTTTCACCTAGAATGGCGTTGCCAAGGTCGACAAAACAAACTTGATGAGTGCCCTTCTAAGGGAACAATCATTTTGCTGATGTTGGCTGTTGTCATTACTCCGTTTTTTTAAGTGATTAAGGGGTTACTGTTTCTCCCCTTTCCTCCCCCTTCCTAATTTTCTTTAGGAAAGGCTTCTTCGCTTAACCCTCCTTCCTTTTTTTCCTCGTTTGCACCCACATGACCCTTGGGTGAAGTGCCCTCTCTCCTCCTCCCACCTATTTCTGTATTATTTTGCTAGGCGCACTCCCTCTTTTCTCTACCATTTTTGCTTACCTGAGTCTCTCCCCTCTTCTGTTTTCTCTCTACCGTGCTTCCTTCTCCTTTCTTCCTATCTGGGACATGTAAATCTTTCTTTGATGTTTTTCGCATCTATCTTTTTATTTTTTTATTATTTCTTACAATTGCTAATGTTGAAGTGCCAGCTTTCTATGATATTTCAAGTGACGCTTCCATTCACTGTCACCTTGTTCCGTTCCAAGCTTGAAGCTCACAGTATGATCACCAGAAAAATATTAGCAGGTGCGTTGTAATATTCCTCGACAAACATAACAACAAACCAGCAAAAAGGATGGGATCTTATCTCTGTTGCTGTAATGCATATTGTTTTTTATTACTTTGGTGGGCGCCTAAATCTTTCTAGAAGAACAAGCTTGATGCAGTGACGGAATCCAAAAGAAATACAACTAAAATAAGTTAAACATTTTTTACTAAAACTATGAGCACGAAAAGTATGTAGATTCACTTTAATGATTGTTTGGGCTCGGCTTTTGTGAAATCATTTGTTTATGTTTCCTTTTTTGCACAGTAAGGGCCATATTTATACTTTTTGACGCAAAACTGCGCTAACGCAGTTTTGCGTCAAAAAAATTAGCGCCGGGTAACGCCATTCTGAAGCGCAATGCGGGCGCCGTATTTAATCAATGACGTTAGCCGACGTTAGCCGGCGTTAGCCGCCGGCGCTGCCTGGTGTGCGTGAAAAAAACGACGTACACCAGGCAGCGCCGGCGTAGGGGGATATGGAGCTTGGGCGCCAAAAAATGGGGCAAGTCAGGTTGAGGCAAATTTTTCGCCTCAACCCGATTTGCGCCATTTTTTTCGACTCCCAACCCCCATAGAAATTACTCCTGTCTTAGCAAAGACAGGAGTCATGCCCCCTTGCCCAATGGCCATGCCCAGGGGACTTCTGTCCCCTGGGCATGGTCATTGGGCATAGTGGCATGTAGGGGGGCACAAATGAGGCCCCCCTATGCCACAATTTTTTTTTTTTTAAATTACTTACCGGAACTTACCTTAATGTCCCTGGGATGGGTCCCTCCAGCCTTGGGTGTCCTCCTGGGGTGGGCAAGGGTGACGGGGTGTCCCTGGGGGCATGGGAGGGCACCTCTGGGCTCCTTCCGAGCCCACAGGTCCCTTAACGCCTGCCTTTTCCAGGCGCTAAAAAACAGCGCAAATGCGGCCATACGTCATTTTTTTGGACCCGCCCACTCCCGGGCGTGAATTTTGCCCGGGAGTGTAAATACGGCGCACATGCCTCGGAGTCAATTTTTTAGACAGGAACGCCTACCTTGCATATCATTAACGCAAAGTAGGTGTCCACGCTAAAAAATGACGCAAACTCCATGGACTTTGGCGCTAGACACGTCTAACGCCAAAGTATAAATATGGAGTTAGTTTTGCGTCGGAATTGCGTCAAAAAAAACGACGCAATTCCGGCGCAAACAGAGTATAAATATGCCCCTAAATATTTTACCTGAAAAGTAAGCCTGAAAGGTGTTACAGTGCGTTCATGTGCTTTAAGTGTTTGTTTATCACGTGAAATGTGTTGGTTTATGCCATGTTTTCAAGAGGACATCTGCATTCAACAAGCAGTAGTAAACTATACTGGCTAATGCGGAAAGCAATGCACGTCATTCACTGCAATGGAGGCAGTATTGAGGAGGCTAAATAATGCACCTAATTGTAATGCCGCGCCTTTACGCGGCGTCTTTTCCTGCCCTCATGGCAGGAATGCGCTGCCGACACTCGGAGCGCCGTTCCCTGCATTTTTTGGTAGCGCGTCCTGGGAAGCGTATATTACGCTCCCGGTCGTGTTACCTTTACCGGTAATAATTTTTTCTTCCTTTTTGTTGGTGGTGAGTTTTTCTGGTCTTTTTCCTTCTTGCCTTGCCATGCTTGTTTCCATATTGTCTTGTCTTCCCGATTAATGGACATACCACCCGTATCGGCCGCTACTCCTCGATATTCTGGAGATCCTCTAAAGATAAAGGAATTTTTGGATGCCCTGACAGTTTTCTTTGCCTTTCGACCACTCCAGTTTTCCTCGGATAAGGCTAAGGCGGGCTATCTGATCAGCGCCTTGTCTGGTCCTGCGCTTGCTTGAGCGACTCCTCTGGTTTCAGCAGACGATCCAGTATTGGCTAATTATCCCACTTTCCTGACTCTTTTCAAACAGATGTTTGAGAGGCCGGGGGTAGAAGCAGCAGCTGAAGAAGCCGTATGTGACATTCAGCAGGGCAATCAGGATGTTCTGCAGTATATAACTAGTTTCAAACAGCTGGCATCCGAAACCTCTTGGGTGGAACACACCTTTATAACCCTATTTTGCCGAGGCCTGCGTGAAGAAATTAAAGATGAGCTTGTACATTCTTCTCCAGCCTGTTCCTTGAAGGAAGTAATGGATCAAGTTATGAACATAGAATATAGACTTCGAGAGTGCAAGATGGAGAGACGTAGAACGCGAACTCCATACCAGTCTGGTACCTTTTGTACTAGCAGTCGGCGAACAGAAGATGTTCCATCCGAAACCTCTCCTTCTCCCCCTGACGAACCCATGCAGATCGATCTTGTTCGTGGTCCATTGACGGAATCAGAAAGGGAGGATCGAAAACGAAAAGGACTTTGTCTGTATTGTGGTAAGGCTGGCCATCTGATTCGTAGTTGTCCGGTACGTCCTTCAAGACCTGCGGGAAACACCAGCTCCCGCCCCCTGTAAGGAGGAAGGAGATGGGAGGAGCTGAAATACCATCAATCTGTTCCTCCAGAGAAAGTTTGTCCACCCTGTTTATCCTCTCGGTCAAGTTGCAAGGTTCACAGAATCAAGAAGAACATCTCCTGGCGCTCATAGATTGTGGAGCCAGTGGTATCTATTTGGATGAGACCTGGGCTATAAATAAAGGAATTTCCCGTATTCCTAAAGAAACTCCTGAGCAGGTACACACAATGGATGGCTCTCCGTTAAGCTCAGGTACTGTGGTGGCCTCAACTCCTACACTTTGTTTGACATTTGGGGGACATCACGAACATGTTGCCTTTGATCTCATAGCCTCACCAAATCACATCATGATTTTAGAAATGCCCTGGTTAACTCGACACAACCCCTATATCAATTGTTAAACAAGAACTATATCTCTAACGTCTTTGTTTTGTCAACAAAACTGTTATTCTACTAACTCTTATTGGACTCCTAAAAGGCCCTGTCATTCAACCAAGGATATTACTAACTCTCTAAATATGATCCAGGGAGATCCAGATTGTTATCAGGAATATATCTGGATTTTTCAGAAACCTAGTAACCCGATTTTACCGCCTCATCGAAGCTATGACTGTGCTACTATCTTAGTTCCTGAAGAGGTCGTACCCTTTGGTCGAATGTATGACAGACCAAGAAAAAAAGGAGTTAAAGGAATACTTAGATGATAACTTCCAGAATGGATTAATCGTTCCTTCTACGTCTCCTGCTGGGGCTTCTCTCTTCTTCGTCCCCAAGAAAACTAAGGATCTGCGTCCATGTGTTGACTTTCGCGAACTCAACAGAATAACGATTAAGGATCGTTATCCGTTGCCTTTAATTAGAGACATATTGGATGCCATTCAAGGAGCCAAGATATTTACCAAACTAGATTTAAGGGGTGCCTATGATCTTCTTCGGATCAAGGAAGGTGATGAATGGAAGACAGCTTTCCGTACTCCTTTCGGGTACTATGAGTACCGTGTCATGCCTTTTGGACTGACCAATGCACCTTCGGTTTTCCAACGCTTTATGGATTTAGTGTTCTCTGGTATATTAAACCAATATGTAGTCATTTATTTGGATGATATCTTGATATTTTCCCGTGATCCTGAGCAACATACAGATCATGTCCTGCAGGTCCTGGAAAGACTTAAGAAGAACCAGTTATTTTGTAAACCAGAGAAGTGTGAATTCCATAAGACCGAAGTAAAGTATTTGGGGTTCTGTATCAATCCACATGGAATATGCATATATCCTGACAAGGTCAGTGCCATTTTAGATTGTCCTTCTCCAGCGTCTATTAAGGAAATGCAATGTTTCCTTGGTTTATCAAACTTCTATTGTCAGTTTATTCAGAACTTTGCCCACATACGAAGTTTCATAACACAAACAATCAAGAAAGAGAGCCTGAAGAAGGGCTTCGTCTGGACCGAAGAGGCTGAACGCGCCTTTCAAGAGTTGAAGAAAGCCTTTACCCAAGCACCCATTTTGTGTCATCCCGACATTACCAAGAAATTTATCGTCGTGACGGATGCCTCAGACAGAGCTATTGGGGCAGTTCTGCTGCAGAAACAAGACAACGATGGATTGGAACATCCTATCTTTTATCTTTCTCATATCTTATCAGAAGCAGAATGCAATTATTTTGTCTTGGAACGAGAACTACTTGCTCTCAAAGAAGCATGTATGGAATGGAGGCATTTCTTGATGGGTTCCAGAGAGCCTTTTGAATGCCAGGACTGAGCATCACAATCTCCAATGTCTTCGGAGTTTCCAGTGTCGAAACAGTCGTCAAGCAAGATGGGCTTTCTTTTTTAGCCAGTACGATTTCGTAATCACGTACATACCTGGCTCCCAGAATTCAGTGGCAGATGCCTTATCTCGTAGATATCCTGACGTAGCCAAGAACTCCTTTCCACATCTTATTGAGTCTAGTAGAATTATCGGAGCTACTCAGTCTTTTCAAGAATGTGTTAATTCAGAGTACCAGTTTCTGTCTACTTCAGACTTTGGATAAAGTGACTCCTTTTTTGCAGAAAAAGGACGACTACTTCCATCATCAACATGCTCTTTTCTTACCTACCAAGAAAGTGCAGACAGAAGCACTACAAATGTGCCATGATTCCCCGATAGCCGGTTATCGAGGAATCAGGAAGACCCAGGAGCTGCTTCAACAAGCATTCTGGTGGCCTTCGCTTAAGACAGATACTGAAACCTATGCATGTCCAGTATGTGCCCAGACTAAGACACCCCGAACTAAGGCAGCAGGTTTATTAAGGCATTTACCGGTTCCCTCAGCTCCTTGGTGTACTCTATCCACAGATTTCATCAATCAATCAATCAGGGATTTTTAGAGCGCACTACTCACCCGGTAGGGTCTCAAGGCGCTGGGGGGGAGGGAAGCTACTGGTCGAAAAGCCAAGTCTAGAGGTGTTTCCTGAATGATAGAAGGTCTTGGGTCAGGCGGAGGTGGAGCGGTAGGGAGTTCCAGGTCTTGGCGGCTAGGTGAGAGAAGGATCTTCCTCCGGCGGTGGTGCAACGGATGCGGGGGACATAGGCCAGGATGCGGTTGGCAGAGCGAAGGTTGCGGTTGGGGGTGTGAAAGGCGAGTCTGTCGTTGAGGTAGGCAGGACGTGTGTTGTGGGGGGCTTTGTGTGCGTGGATGAGGATTTTGAAGGTGATCCTCTTTGATACTGGCAGCTAGTGTAGGTCTATGAGGTGGGGTGAGATGTGGTCGCAGCGAGAGACGTCTAGAATGATGCGGGTGGACGCGTTCTGGATTCTTTGCAGCTTTGTTTGGAGTTTGTTTGTTATTCCTGCATATAGGGTGTTTCCGTAGTCCAATCGGCTACTGACCAAGGTGTGGGTGACAGTTTTCCTGGGTTTGATGGGAATCCACTTGAAGATTTTGCGGAGCAGGCAGAGGGTGTTGAAGCAGGAAGAGGAGATGGCATTGACCTGCTGAGTCATGCTGAGTGTGGAATCCAAGATGAAGCCCAAGTTGCATACGTGGGTGGTGGGTGAGGATCCTAGAGAGGAGGGCCACCAGGAGTCGTTCCAAGCTGAGGGGTTGGTGCCGAAGATGAGTATTTCTGTCTTGTCTGTGTTTAACTTGAGGTGGCTTGATTCCATCCAGCTGGCGATGGCGTGGAGTCCGTTGTGGAGGTTGTCCTAGGCAGTAGTAGGGTCTTTCGTGAGGGAGATGATGAGCTGAGTGTCGTCGGCGTAGGAGACTATGTTGATGTGGTATGTTTGTGCGATGTTGGCGAGGGGGGCCATGTAAACGTTGAAAAGTGTGGGACAGAGCGAAGAACCATGAGGGATGCCACAGGTGATTCCGCAGGCTTCTGACAGGAACGGCAGGAGGTGGACTCTCTGGGTTCTGCCTGTGAGAAATGACGATCAATCAATCAATCAATCAAGGATTTATAGAGTGCACTAATCACCCGTTAAGGTCTCAAGGCGCTGGGGGGGGGAGCTACTGGTCATAGAGCCATGTCTTGAGGCGTTTCCTGAATGTCAAGAGGTCTTGGGTCTGGCAAAGGTGGAGCGGTAGGGAGTTCCAGGTCTTGGCGGCTAGGTGAGAGAAGGATCTTCCTCCGGCGGTGGTGCGGCGGATGCAGGGGATGGAGGCGAGGGCAAGGCTGGCGGAGCGAAGATTGCTGGTGGGGGTGTGGAAGGTGAGTCTGTCGTTGAGGCAGGTTGGACCTGTGTTGTGGAGGGCCGTGTGTGCGTGGATGAGGAGTTTGAAGATGATCCTCTTTGATACTGGTAGCCAGTGAAGGTCTCTGAGGTGGGGGGAAATGTGGTCACGGCGTGGGATGTCCAGAATGAGGCGGGTGGATGCGTTCTGGATTCTTTGCAGTTTTGTTAGGAGTTTGGTTGTTATTCCTGCATATAGGGCGTTTCCATAGTTCAATCGGCTGCTGACCAGGGCGTGGGTGACAGTTTTCCTGGTTTCTACGGGAATCCACTTGAAGATTTTGCGGAGCATGCAGGGAGTGTTGTAGCAGGAAGAGGAGATGGCATTGACCTGCTGAGTAATGCTGAGTGTGGAGTCCAAGATGAAGCATAGGTTGCGTGCGTGGGTGGTGGGTGAGGGCGAGGTTCCTAGGGAGGTGGGCCACCAGGAGTCATTCCAAGTTGAGGGGTTGGTGCCAAAGATGAGGATTTCTGTCTTGTCTGTGTTTAACTTGAGGTGGCTTGATTCCATCAAGCTGGCGATGGCGTGAAGTCCGTTGTGGAGGTTGTTCTTTGCAGTTGTAGGGTCTTTCGTGAGGGAGAGGATGAGCTGAGTGTCATCTGCGTAGGAAACTATGTTGATGTGGTGGGTTTGTGCGATGTTAGCGAGGGGGCCCATGTAAACGTTGAAGAGCGTGGGGCTGAGCGAAGATCCTTGGGGAACGCCACAGATGATTCTGGTAGCTTCTGACAGGAACGGTGGGAGGCGGACTCTCTGGGTTCTGCCTGAGAGAAATGACGAGATCCAGTCGAGTGCCTTGTCGCGGATTCCAGCATTGTGTAGGCGGGTGCAGAGAGTGTGATGTCATACCGTGTCGAAAGCTGCGGAGAGGTCCAGGAGGATGAGTGCTGCTGTTTCTCCTTCGTCGAGCATGGTCCTAATGTCGTCTGTGGCAGCAATGAGTGCAGTCTCAGTGCTGTGGTTTCTGCGGAATCCGGATTGAGAGGTGTCGAGTACCTTGCTGTCTTCCAAGAACTGGGATAGTTGGCTGTTTACAATTTTTTCAATGACCTTGGCTGGGAAGGGAAGGAGGGAGATCAGCCGGTAGTTCTTGGGGTCGTCTGGGTCTGCCTTTGGTTTCTTTAGCAGGGTGTTGATTTCTGCGTTCTTCCATCTTTCTGGGAAGGTGCCTCACTCGAAGGAGCTGTTGATGGTTTTGCAGCAGTGGGGGGCGATGATGATGTTTGCCTTTGTGAAGATATGGTGTGGGCAGAGGTCAAATGGTGATCCGGAGTAGATGGAGGCCATGGTGGTGGCAGTGTCCACTATGTTGACGGGGTCCAGGTGTGGATGAGGTGGGTGTTGCTTGGAGCGTTGGGTTCTTGGGTGTTTGTAGTCAGCTGGTGGGTCTGGGGTTTGAAGCTATTGTGGATTTCTTCTATCTTCCGACAGAAGTGGGTTGCCAGTGAGTTGCAGAACTCCTGTGATGGCAGGGGTTCGTTGGAGCAGGTCCTGGGGGTGGAGAGCTCATTGACGATGCCAAAGAGCTCTTTACTGTTGTGAGCGTTGGCGTTGTTGCGGTTTTTGAAGTGGGTCCTTTTGGTGGTGCGGATAAGTTGGTGATCTTTGCTTAGGGCATCCTTGAAAGCGATGTGGTTGGAGTTGGTAGGGTCAAGGTGCCAGGTTTTTTCCATTCTGCGACATAGCCATTTGGATTCTTGTAGTTCTGGGGTGAACCAGCTGGCCTTGATTCTGTGGGAGGGTTTTTTTTTATTTTTTGAGCGGTGCAAGGGTGTTGGCGCAATCTTCTATCCAGCGATGCAGGTTGGTGGTAGCTATGTTGGGGTCTGGGGTCCCAGGGGGTGGGGCCCGGGCGAGAGTGGAGATCAGTTGATCCGTTGATATTTTTCTCCAATTGCATCAGGGGGTTGTGTGCGGTGGTGGTGAGTGACTGGTTTTTCGTAGGAGAAGTGGATGCAGCGGTGGTCTGCCCAACTGAGTTTGGTGGTGTGGCTGAAAGAGACGTGGTTGCTGGCTGAGAAGATGAGGTCGAGTGTGTGGCCTGCGGAGTGGGTGGGTGTAGTGACGAGTTGCTTGAGGCCGAAGTTGGCGAGGTTATCGATTAGGTTGGTGGTGTTGATATCGTTGTTATTTTCTAGGTGGAACTTTAGGTCACCAAGGAGAATGTAGTCTGTTGAGGCGAGGGCTTGGGAGCTGATGGCGTCGGCGATGCCGTCACAGAACTGCGATCTGAGTCCATGGGGTCTGTAGACCAGTATTCCTGTGAGTGTGTTGTTGGCGTTGATGTGGATTTTGAAGTGGAGGTGCTCGGCGGAGTTGATGGTGTCGTGGGAGTTGGTGGAGACTCTTATGGTGTTTTTGTGGACTAAGGCGATTCCTCCTCCCGGTCTGTTGATTCGGTCTCTTCTGGTGATCTTGTAGTTTTCTGGTATGGCTATGGCTACGTCTGGTTTTGAGTCCAGTCCAGTCCACATTTCATATAGTCTTTACCTACCTCCTCTGGTAACCATGTAATCATGGTGACAGTAGATTCATTCACCAAGATAGCACATTTCTCAGCCCTAAAGAAACTACCGACAGCCCCAGAAATGAGTCGCATCTTTATGCGGGATATTTTTCGCCTTCATGGTCTCCCGCAAGAGGGAATTTCGGACAGAGGGCCTCAATATGTGTCACGTTTCTGGAGAGCTTTTTGTGCCTCATTGAACATTGAGATCTCCTTATCCTCTGGTTTCCATCCGCAAACAAATGGTCAAACAGAAAGAGTGAATCAAGAACTTCAACAGTATCTGAGATGTTACTGTAATGCCACACAAAGTAATTGGTCGGAAATTCTGACCAATTTCTTGCTCTTGCTGAGTTCTCCAATAATAACACCATACATAGTGTGACCAAGACCACACCTTTTTATTGCACTTATGGATTTCATCTGAGGACTTTCACTACGGTTTCCTGAACATCCTATTTTGTTCCTGCTGTCACTTTTTTCTCACATCAGATCCGCCAAATCCAGGGCCTACTTCATATAACTCTCTTAGCTTAGAAACAAGCAATGAAACGAAAGGTGGATCGTTATCTACAAACGGCACCTTTGTATCAAGTGGGCCACAAGGTGTGGCTTTCGTCCAGATTTCTTCCTTTCCCAATTTTCTATCAATAAATTCAAACCACGTTTTATGGACCCTTTCGGATTTTGCAAATCTTGAATCCCGTTGTTGTGCGTCTCCGCTTACCTCATACCTGGAGGGTTCATCCTGTTTTTCATGTGTCCCACTTAAAACCCTTTGTTCCGGATCCTTTCCACCGCCATTTCCAGTGTCCTCCTCCTCTTTCCATTAACGGACAGCCTGAATATGAAGTCCAGGAAATTTGTGATTCCAGAATTTTTCGATGCAGACTGCAATATTTGGTTCACTTGAAAGGCTACCCTCTCATTGACTGTTGTTGGGAGGATGCTTCTTCCGTCCATGCTTCCCGTTTGGTTCGCCTGTTTTTTGACCATCATCCTGACAAACCTGGGGCCTCGGCAGGGGACCTACTGTAACGCCGCGCCTTGACGCAGCATCTCTTTTTGCCCTCACGGCAGGAATGCACTGCCGACACTCGGAGCGCCGTTCCCAGCGTTTTTTGGTAGCGCATCCTGGGAAGCGTGTATTAAGCTCCCGGTCACGTTACCCTTACCGTTAGTCATTTTTTCTTCTTTTTTGTTGGTGGTGGGTTTTTCTGGTCTTTTTCCTTCTTGCCTTGCCATGCTTGTTTCCATCTTGTCTTCTTCCTGTTTCTGTCCCAGTACGCTCTCTTTGTTTTATATACTGCCTTCTTTTTCCTATTCTTGTCTATGGGCTTTTCCCAATTCAAGATGGTGTCCTTTCCCTTTCCTGTGATGTCACTTCCCATTTTTTTCAGTATATAAGTCAGTCAGTCTTGCTCTACCTTGCGTTGCAAACACTTTGGTTGTGCTCTTGGCTCCTGTTCTTCGTTCCTGCTATTTGTGCCTTGGAATATTTTTGCCTATTTTTTGTTCCTGTTGTCAAGTCTTGTTTTTTCTTCTTCTCTTCAGGAGTTCCTGCTTGAGGTTTTTTTTCCAAGTGTTTGGTTTTTTTTCCCTCTGGGACTCTTTCTGGAGGGTACAGTCTGCTTTGGTGTTTCTTGTCAAGCGGCACCGTGGGTACTAGAAAGGGTCGCCCTTATCTGGGATTATCCAGAACCTGCAGAAGACCGGGGGTATTCGCCAACCCTGTATATAGGGCTGAGAAGTCAAGCGCAATTCGTAACACTAATAGTAAAAAACTAGAGTGTATGAGACAAACACTTTTCTGGTCAAGATGTGAAACATTATCCAAGCAATTGCTACAAAAGTCTGAACCAAAATTTATTCTCTAAGTATTTTTCAAAACAAAAGCATTTCCTTGTCTCAGAGCTACATAGAAGGAATCCAGGTAAGAGTGAAATAGTGGATCTTTTGGAACTGGGGTGGGTGGGAAGGCTCTTTTAAGATCCCTTTAATATGAAAAGTAAATGAATAAAATATATCAGGTTGTGCACAAATACTAGTAGTACTAGTACTAAATAAATGCAAAAAGGACATCAGATCAAACAAAGACAATTCATTCAGGACTCCCTTCAATTAAAGTTTAATTGCAGACAAATGTTGTTCACTTTGATTGGCCCTTTGATGACAGCTTAAACTACATACGGTTCATAGAGTAAAATCTGCAATTAATGATGATTGTTTGTTTTTTGATAAATGGTAAATTCTTTTTTGTTTTAAAATGTTGATGCAAATATATTGTATGTTCACGTTTGTTGTCTGTCTTTCATGATTTTTTGTTTTGGCCTGGTTTGGATTTATTTTGAAAGGTGGTGTGTTTGTTTTAGCTTTCTATGTAGGATTATTCTTTTTTAGTTTTTTATTCCTCGCAACGTGAACCCCTTATATCATTCATACCGGTAGCTCCACTAATAGACATGGGTTATACTCACGCTTTGGTCCCCAGTGAACATACCCAGAACTCCCAACTCTCTGCCACCCCGATTCTACAGCTATCTTCCTCAGGTCCAAGCCACAACCCAGAGCCCATCTGAAGGTTCTGAGCATGGCTGAATCACTAGCAGAGAAGCCCACTATTGAAGTTCTAGTGTCTACGCTAGTTCTACGCTCTTGCTTATTCGAGGGAACCATGCCCTGAGTAGGCTGTATCTCTACTGTGTGTGAGATGTGCCCAAACAACTGGTCGTCGTGACCCGAATGTGCCTGGACACCAGCAGTGAATTTGCATTGGTTGTGGCTGTTCCCAGGCACTATGATCTGGTCAGCCTTGATAAGGCCCTTTTTCCTGCTTGAATTAGGAATTTCTTAATCTCTACACTGTTGTGGTTCCCGTTCTCTCACCTTCGTCCGTTCACCCTCCATTCTGTTTAGCAACCAGTCTCATCCTTGCACCCTGGCCTCACTCTTGCATGCTGCAAACCCGCCTCCATCCTGGTATACCGATCCTCTACCCTCTGTCCAGTATCCAGCCTATTGCATACCATACTCTCCTTACCATCCTGTCCCAAAAACAGTGTGAGTTCCTTAGGCTTTTATCAGTGGTGGCCGGCAGCTTTAGGAGGGAGGGGGGTGGGTGGGAAGCACACACACACACACACACTCATTCTTTCACACACAGACACGTACGCATGCACGCACATCCATTAACAACACTCATACCATTCAAACATGCACGCACGCACCAAACATTCATTTTAAAACATCATACACACTCATTCTTTCACACACGCATGCATGCACATTCATTAACACTCATAACATTCAAACATGCACGCATGCACCAAACATTCATTTTAAAAGATCGCACACACATGCACACACGCACATCCATTAACAACACTCATAACACTCAAACATGCATGCGTGCACATCACACACATACACACACACACACTTACCTTCAGCCTCCAGGTCCCAGGAGGGTTGGTACTGCTGCCTTCCCTCACTGGCTGACCCTAGGTCAGCCAATGAGGGAAGGCAGCAGTCCCAGCCTCGTCACAGAGTGGGATGGGGTCAGTGAGACTGCTGACCCCACCCCACTCTGTGACAAAGTGTCACTGATTGACACTCGACCTGGGTGCTTCAGGGCTTAAACCTGAAGTGCATAAGGCGAGTGTCAATGGGTGACGCTTTCCTCGTCACCCAGGGGAGGGCCTCGAGGCACCTTTGCTAAACCGAGGAGGTCACGCCCATAGGAGCTGTGACCTCCTCAGCCCAGCAAAGTTCAGCTCAGGCAGCCAGGAGTCTGCGCAAATCGCGCATGTCTGCTCCTGGCTGTTGAGCTGAAGATGAAGACTGTCTATCAGGCTGACCTTTGTTCAGCCTGACAGACACTCTTCATGAGGGGCAAAAGATGGGGGGGGGTGGCCCCTCCGCCCTAAAGAACGGGCCCCCCACTGGCTTTTATACAGCAAAATAGAGGTACCAGCACTATGCGCTTCATTAACCACACAGAACAGGAACAGCATGTGCGCCATCATTGAATGATTCTCTGCAGGTGGGAAATTTTCAGCTGCTCCTGCTCTCAATTTGCTACCTCCTCTCTCACACCTGAAATTGTTTCTCCATCGACAGAGGTCATTGGGGGAAATACATTCTTCTGATTATCTTTTTAGAATTTCTCACGTTTTTCTTCCAGAATGTTCGCATCTATGCTTTAAACATTAAGCAAAGGTGCAAGTTGCCTATAAAGTGTGCTACTTCCGCACCGCCCTTCTCATTCCGGGTCACTGCCCTCTGCGAGAATGAAGTAGGCCAACTCGTACCGCTGTCCGAGTCCGATCACCCCTCAAATATAGAATCAGTTTACGTCATAGGACATACACTTCAACAAATACTAGCCTTAAAGGTTAAGTGGGAAACACCCCAGCCAGCAGTTTTGATAAATCAAAGCAGGTTTTCAAGGAATACGGACATTTATCTGCTTCTGTTTTCCAAAGGAGGAACATAATGTTCCCTGAGGCACATGGAGAAACACGTAGCCTACATCTGCTGTGGCCCCACGAAGGTATGCACAGTAGCACTGTGTGAAAGGGAGTTCGTTTTTGTTCTTTACAAACGTTGGCAGACAGGTGAGAATTAGGTGTAGTGCTACAGAAATGATTTATTACAAATAACTCAGGAAAATATTCAGGCGCTAGAAAAAATGACGAGCAGCCTCAAAGTATTACAAGCATTTTCAATGCAATTGGTCTTGCTTTTACTCTAGTTAAAGCTATTAGCATTGTAAAGTCCTAACCAGACTTTTCCTGCCACATAAACTGAAAAGTAAAACAGTTTCACATAAGCCCCAGCCATCATGAGCGCAAAGCAAACACATAAAAGGAAACAGAAGTCCGCTCGCAGTGAAATTTATCGCAAAAGTGCAATCATCCATGTAACCGCAAAAGTGGAATTATGGATGTAACCGCGATGTAACCAGCAAAAGTGCAAATATCCATGTAACTGGGTCAATGTCCTGGGAACACATTTTTTGTGTTCTACTGAACAAAAAGACAAAGAGTGAAACAAAGCATTATCTACTAAAATATCAAAGGGGCTGGTCCACATAAAAACTGATAGCATGCCTGTGTATATGGACAAAGAACAGGAAAATACTCAATAAAAATCCTGAAATGCTGGACTTGTTACAGGGTACAAAATATTTTTTTATGAAAATGAAAGCATGTCTTTGCCTGGGCACAGAATGGTTTAACATAAGAATGGATGTAGGAAAGTGAAGCGCTTGGTGTCCCTGCCACTTGAGAATGCTACAGTGATGTCTATGCCTGGGAATGGGTGGAACTAATGGACAGGGCAGGCTCATGCATTGTAAAAACCAACAGGACCACCATGGGACAGAGTGGAAGAGTCCTGGTTCTCCAAAATATGTACTGGTGGACCAACTGGCACCCCCAACAATGTAACAACTGGGTTGAGTAGAGGGCACGGTATGGCCATAAAGATAGGGTAGTGGATAGTTATAAAGTAAGGTTTCATTTTAAAATGTAGGTTAGCATAGAGTCAATACACTTACTCTTGAATCTATTTTACTCAATGTAGTGGTAATCTCAGAAGTGGTAATCTCAACAGTGGTAATCCCTGCAGTGGTAATCTCAGCGGTAGTAATCACAGTAGTGGTAATCACAGTAGTTGTAATCTCAGCAGTAGTAATCCCTGCAGTGGTAATCTCAGCAGTGGTAATACTTGCAGTGGTAATCTCAGAAGTAGTAATCCCAGTAGTGGTAATCTCAGCAGTGGTAATCCCTGAAGTGTTACTCTCAGAGGTAGTAATCAAAGTAGTGGTAATTCAGCAATGGTAATCACAGTAGTGGTAATCTCAGCAGTGGTATTCCCTGCAGTGGTAATCTCAGCGGTAGAAATCACTGTAGTGGTAATATCAGTAGTGGTAATCTCAGTGGTATTAATCACGTCAGTGATAAGCTCAGCAGTGGTAATCCCTGAAGTGGTAATCTCAGAGGTAGTAATCCCAGTAGTGGTAATCTCAGCAGAGATAATCCCTGCAGTGATAATCTCAGAGGCAGTAGTCACAGTAGTGGTAACCTTAGCAGTGGTAACCCCTGTAGGGGTAATTTCAGAGGTAGTAATCACAGTAGTGGTAATATCAGCAGTGATAATCTCAGAGTTAGTAATCATAGTAGTGGTAATCTCAGCAGTGGTAATCCCTGCAGTGGTACTCTCAAAGATAGTAATCACAGTAGTGGTAATTCAGCAGTGGTAACCCCTATAATAGTAATCTCAGTTGTAGTAATCACAGTAGTGGTAATCTCAGCAGTGGTAATCCCTGCAGTGGTAATCTCAGAGGTAGTAATCACAGTAGTGGTAATATCAGTAGTGGTAATCTCAGTGGTAGTAATCACATCACTGGTAATCTCAGCAGTAGTAATCCCTGCAGTGGTTATCTCAGAGGTAGTAATCCCAGTAGTGGCAATCTCAGCAGTGGTAATCCCTGGAGTGATAATTTTAATGGTGGTAATCTCAGCAGAGTTAATCTTTGTGCTGGTAATCTCAGAGGTAGTAATCACAGTAGTGGTAACCTCTGGAGTGGTAATCCCTGCAGTGGTAATCTCAGAGGGGATCATTTCAATGTAGTAGATTCTATGTAGCAGTATATGGAGTCTGTTGTATTTTATGTGGTGACATACAACCCTTCGTGCTTACGCATGCAGAGTGCTGGGTCCTCGGTCTGATATGTTCATTGCATTTGCGTGTGAATAACGCTCAACATTTTCTGTTTATAACGCACTTCCCTGAAGAACATGTTTAAACCACTTCCTCCTCAGCGAGAAAATGGACCTCTGAACTGAGTACAGCACAGCGCCTTCCTAAGGGGCACCATCCTCATCTAAATGTAAACAACTTCACTCGTTTCGTTTTTACTCAGCAGACTAGGGCCTTATAAAACAATGGGACTCAGATAGAATCTATTTCACAAGCATTTGTAATGGAATGGGTCTCCCGTTTACTCGAGTTAAAACTATGAGCTTTGTAAACTCCTAACCGGACTTTTCTTGCACATAAACTGAAAAGTAAAACAGTTTCCCCTAAGCGAGCCGACGGCCACCATGAGCGCAAAGCAAAGACACAAAAGGGAAAAGAAGTCTGCTCACAGTGAAATTTATCAGCAAAAGTGCAATTATCCATATAACTGGCAAAAGTGCAATTATCCACGTAACAAGGTCGATGTCATACAACACGCTAGACTTCTGCCTAGCGAGATCGTGCCGCCTACAAAATAAAGACAAAAAATAGTGCAGAAACCATGCGGAAAAAAACGAGCCTTGTATGTTTACAGTAGTTGGCCGGTGCGCTCGAGGCGGGCTAAACAACGGAAGAGAGGCGTGACGTATGCATGCCTTCCACTAATGAAATCAAGCTAATTTCAAAAGGCAAGCCGACGAACCAACCAAATGGATGGGCTTGAAATGGGCATGGTTAAAAGCCCACAGAGAGATTACACGAGGGATGGAGCGTTTTGCGCTCAACACTAACAAAGGAAAAGGTTGTGCATTTTCTCAACTAGAAGTATATGAGCTATGTTTTAAAAAGAGACAAGATTGCTGTTAGAAATGGGGTCTTTGGTTGGCAGTCAGGTTACCCTCTGTCCAAGCAAGGACCCTCACTCTAGTCAGGGTATAAGAGAATCACCCTCAGCTTACCCCCTTGGTAACTTGGCATGAGCTGTAGGCGTAACTTCAGAGTGCTTGGTGTAAATCATTTGTACCAACACACACAGTAACTTAATGAAAATACTACAAAATGACACAACACAGGTTTAGAAAAATAGAAAATATTTATCTAAACAAAACAAGACCAAAACGACAAAAATCCACAATACACAAGTCAAGTAATCACAAAAAATACAAAACGCTGTTAGCTTGAAAAGGTACCTTGGGTGCATAAAAAATAACCCCGCACAGGCAAGTGTTCGTCAAAAAGGGCTTGCGATGTGTTGATTTCACTCATGAGCGAGACCTTGCATTGTTTCTCCTTTAGTCGGGTCGGCGTGGATCGTTTCTTCTCTCCGCAGGAGAGCGATGTGTCGATCCGGTCAGCACTCTCGGGTCCGAGCAGGCCTTGCATAGTTTTTACACGCCCAGCGGTGTTTGCGTCAGAAATTCAGCTGCACGATGATCCGAAAACCAAGCATCGTGGGTTGTGATCTCACCAGCCTCCGTCAACGATGGTGCGCGTCATTTCTCCAGCCGCGGGCATCGATCTTCCGGTCGCGTTGCAGGCGAGCGTCGATTTTCAGCTGCGAAGCTGGCAGCACATCAATTTTTCAGCCGCAGATTGGAGTTGAGTCGATGTTTTCCCCGCCCGGTGGTCAGTGCATGGATTTCTCACTCTTGGGCTGCCACCTTCTCCTTTCAGGTTCCCAGGAACTGGATGGGCACCACTTGGCAGAGTAGGAGTCTCTCCAGAGACTCCAGGTGCTGGCAGAGAGACGACTTTGCTGTCCTTGAGACTTCAAACAGGAGGCAAACTCTAAATCAAGCCTTTGGAGAGTTCTTCACAAGAAGGAAGGCAACACAAAGTCCAGTCTTTGTCCCCTAGTACAGGCAGAAGCAGCAACTGCAGGATAGCTCCACAAAGCACAGTCACGAGCAGGGCAGCTCTTCTTCCTCAGCTCTTCAGCTCTTCTCCAGGCAGATGTTCCTCTTGGTTTCCAGAAGTGTTCTAAAGTCTGTGGTTTTGGGTGCCCTTCTTATACCCATTTTGCCCTTTGAAGTAGGCCTTCTTCAAAGGAAAGTCTCTCTTGTTTGTGAAATCCTGCCTTGCCCAGGCCAGGCATTAGACACACACCAGGGGGTTGGAGACTGCATTGTGTGAAGGTAGGCACAGCCCTTTCAGGTGTGAGTGACCACTCCTCCTCTCCCTCCTAGCACAGATGGCTCATCAGGAAATGCAGACTACACCCTAGCTCCCTTTGTGTCACTGTCTAGTGAAAGGTGCAACCAGCCCAACTGCCAAACTGACCCAGACAGGGAATACATAAACAGACAGAGTCACAGAAATGGTTTAAGCAAGAAAATGCCCACTTTCTAAAAGTGGCATTTTCAAACACACAATCCTAAAGTGCAAGTCACTTACCTTCGGTAACGAAATATCTGGTAGAGACATATTCTAGTTGCAGATTCCTTACCTTAGAATTTTCTCCCAGGCGTCAGACTGGATCCGGAGATTTTTCTTCGAGCAATACCCTTGCGTGTCAGTAGGTGGCGTCGGTCAACTCCGCAGGTGTCGTAGGCATCGTGGTAATTGTGATGACGTCGGAAGTAGTACATATACGCCGCCCTCGCGCAGTGACATCAGATTCTTTTAACGACTTTCCACACCAGAGTGCAGGGCCACTAAGAACACTGAGATTGGTGCGTCAGAGCTAAGGACCTGAAAGGGGGAATCCCTGTTCCTAGAAATCAGTTCGCAAGCGGGGAGGATGGGTGGGCGGTAAGGAATCTGCAACTAGAATATGTCTCTACCAGATATTTTGTTACTGAAGGTAAGTAGCTTGTACATCTGATAGAGACTTCTAGTTGCAGATTCCTTACCGTAGAATAGATACCCAAGCAAGGCCATCCTCGGTGGTGGGCTGCGAACCAAGATCATACTAGAAAGTCCTGCAGGACCGAACGACCAAAGTAGCCATCTCGACGGACCTGACTATCCAGGCAGTAATCCTTAGCAAACGTGTGCAGGGATGCCCACGTAGCTGCCTGACAGATATCCAGGACAGGAACTCTGCGTGCTAACGCAGCGGAAGTAGCAGTTGCTCTGGTAGAATGAGCACGCAAGCCTTCAGGAGGTTGTTTTTTAGCCAAAGCATAGCAGTTTGATGCAAAGAAGCACCCATCGAGAGATAGTACGCTTTTGCACCGCCTTCCCTTTCAAAGAAATAACCAGTCAAGTCAGTAGTATTATTACGATTAATGTATTTGTAGAGTGCAAAATTGTCACCTAAAAAAGGCATCCTGGCTCTAAAATAAACATAGTCCTACCCAGACATGTAAGAACTTTAGAGCTCGTAGAGCCAGGCCTTCAAGGCATTCCTAAAGGCATAGAGGTTGTTAATAGAACTAGGCTAGCCAGGCATGCTGTTCCATATGCAATATGCCTGTGCAGAAAATGATCTACCACCAAGGCGAGCTTTCTTAAATTTGAGAACTTTGAGCAAAGTAGTATTCACAGAGCGCAGTGATCTAGTTGAAAGGTAGTGTTGCAGCTTATGCCAAAACAGAAGGGGACTAGAGTGATGGTGCTATGTGCTCTGCACAGTGGTTTGAACTGTGTAAGCTTGGCCATGGGGAGCCAGTGAAGAGAATACAGAGCCTCTGATGCAGAGGAAAAGTGTGGCAGGGATAGAGCCACTTTTGCAGCTGCTGCTTGTATGTGACGGAGATGTTGTACAAGATATGTAGGTCCACCTAAAAATAAAGCGTTGCCATAGTAAAGTCTGCTTACGATAATGCTTTGCCTCACAAGCAGGTGGAGATGTATTGGCAGCAGTGGTAGAATTTTAGGACGCACCCTCATTCACCCAAAGTAAGTGGAGGATAGTTTATTAACATGAGTGGAGAGGGAGAAAGAGAGAGACATCATTATCCATATAAACTCCCAGATTTTGAACGCCTGACACTCAGATCTCAGTTATCATCCAGTGCCCAAAGGTTTGCAAGTTAGCACTAAGCCAATACAAGATATCTCTCATGCATTCATTAAAAGCTACCGTTAGAGAATGTGAGGTATAATCCAAAATGTGGATTAGTTGAGTGTTGTCAGCATAATTCACAAAATATAGGCCATAAAATCTAATAAACTAAGCCAGTGGCTTTAATTATACGGTAAATAATGTGGGGATTAGGGATGAGCCCTGGCCACTCCGTGTTTATAAAAGCATAAAAGCAGAGAAAAACTTTCACTCCTATTTCTGACAGCCTGGTAAGAAGGACATCGTGACTGACAGTGTCAAACGTGGCAGATAGGTAAAGTAGTACCAAAACTACCTGATGACCCTCGTCTGCTGCCATAAGTACATCATGTAATGGAGTAACCAAGGCTCCTTCATTTCCAGGGAGAGAGTGAAACCTGAACTGAACTCTATCTAGTAAGCTGTGTTCTTCCAGTTGTCCAATTGTCCAACTGTCAGTTTTTGTAAATTTGCACTGCTTTTGCGTCAAAAAGCAGCACCAATGCGGCGCAAAAAAAGTATAAATACGGCCCTCAGTGTTTGCCTTAAAAAAGGACGGGTTAGTTTCCATTGCCAGAACAGAGGTACATGAGGGGTTTCAGACAGAAGAGAGAGCTATCAAAATGTCTTTGATCGTAATAGCTTCCTAGGTCATTGTATAATGATTGAGTGGTAGAAGCTTGTTATTGAACACAGAGAGGGTTAGACAGGTTATGCACAATAGAGAAAATGGTTTAGGCATTGACAGCTCTGATTTGTTTTTTGTACTTTCTAAGTGCTTCCTTATAGTCTGATCTTGATTTCATGGAAAAACTTGAGCACCAACCTCTTTCACGATTCTTACAATGGCTTCTGGCTGCTTGCAGATAGTCATGAAACCAAGGCATTGAAGGGCAGTGACATAGAGGTCTTTTTTAAGGGTAATTTGATATCAAGAGCTCTTGTGATCCAGGCCTGGTAATTATGACATGCCCCTATAACCAGGGTTGGTGCAGGTAGGAGAGGGAGAAGATAGAAGATGTTCCCTCATCTTCTGGAGATAATTTAAATTAAGACCATGTAGGTCCAAAGAGACCCTTTCCTTATTTGATTCCCCAAATCCAGTGTGCTCCAGAGGTTGAAAATAACATATAATTAATGGGTGATTAGTCAAAAGTAGAGGACATGCCTTAGTTAAGACAATCAGGCCTTGAGTGGAGAAAATTAGATCAAAAGTGTGTCGACAGACATGAGTGGGGCACCTGACTAATTAATGGAAGCCCGTAGCTGCCAAGGAATTCAGCAGATGATTGATGATTGGTTCTGAACTCTAAGCAGAATGTGCTGTTACAAGATCCATACCGACCAGGAATCAGGTGTGGAACCCCAGGACAGCCAGGACTTCCAGATGATCTTAGACAGTACAAATAAGCACACAAACAAGCAAACCCTGCTTAACTACTGCTAGCACAAAGGGAACTGGAAAGGTAGTGGACATGAAAAGTCAGAGAATGGGAAGTACAGTTCAGAATTAGCCAGCACAGAAAGCCATACATCATAACAGAACAGCCAGGCTGCCAAATGTGGTATGATTATAGCAGGCTTGAATGCTCCGGCTGCCTAGATCGACCTGTAAATGGATTTCCTAGCCTGCAAGTGAGCACACAGATTAGGTTAGTGGTCTCTTTCCTAACCTTAGTGTTGGAAAATGACCCTCTCTGAAGGGTCACCCCAAGCATTTTGCCTTCCTCCTCTTATTTCTGTGGCTTTAGGACTCTGGACACTTTACCACTGCTAACCATTGCTAGAGTGCATTTGATCTCTCCCTAAAAATATGGTCATACCAAATTGAAATATCTAATTTACTTTTAAGTACCTAGTAAAGTGCACTACGTGTGCCAGGGCCTTCAAATTAAATGGTACTAGTGGGCCTGCAGCACTGATTGTGCCACCCGCATAAGTAGCCCTTTAACCATGTCTCACGCCTGCCATTGCAAGGTATAGATCAATGTGGCATTTAAAACTAATTGCCAAGCCTTAAACTCACCTTTTTCTACATATAAGTCTCCCCCAAGGTAGGTCCCAAATAACTCATAAGGCTGGATGCTGTGTAGGTAAAAGGCAGGGCATGTACCTATGTGTTTTATATGTCCTGGTAGTGGAAAACTCACAAATTAATTTTCCACTACTGTGAGACCTGCTCCTCTCAGAGGCCAGCATTAGAACTGCCCTTATATACTTTTAAGTGGTAGATTCTGATCTGAAAGGAGTAGTCCTGTCATGTTTATTATTGGCAGAATGTTAATAGAAAATCCTGCTTACTGGTGAAGTTGGATTTAACATTGCTATTTTAGAAATGCCACTTTTAGAAAGTGGGCATTTCTCTGCACTTACTGTCATCTGTGCCTTTCAACTTGTCTCCAATCCATGTCTGGGCTGTGCTATTAGACAGCTCCCCTTGTGCATTCCAACCAGACAGTCATAAACACAGGACACTCAGTCACATCCACATTCATTTGCATACTGAATGGGTCTCCCTGGGCAGGAAGTGTGGAGAGGCGCTCTCTTACACTTCAAAGGCCAGTAGCCTGCCCTCACACAAAGGACTGGGATCCTGGCAGACAGTGCTGGGTTAAAAGGGGAACTTGTGCCCTTTTATAACCACTCTTAAAGGGAAAGGCACTGTATATATATACTGGGTCTCTGACCCCACCAAATCAGACATTTCTGGACCTGCTATTGGACTCTGTCAGAGAGACTGCCTGGCTGAACAAAGGACTAATCTGGACTGCTTTGCAGAGAAGGACTGCTGTCTTGCTTATTGTCCTGCTGCCAGGCTGGCCACTGACTCTGCTGGAAGAACTCTGCCTTCCTCCTAAAGTGCTCTTCAAGGGCTTGGATTGAGCTTGCCTCCTGTATCTGAAGTCTCAGGGCCAACAAAGACTTCACCAAAGAGAAGAAAATCCCTGTGCATCGTAAAATTGACCCAGCACCTGCCTCGTGGCTGAAAAATCACTGCATCATCTACCAGATTGATGCAGCACCTGCTCCTTCTTACCAGCACATCAAGGATTTCACTGCATTGTTCGTGGGCATCAAAATATTCCCTCAGTGCAGTGAGGAAACAAGGCTGCACTCCTGGAAATCAACGAATCCCCTTGCAGCGTGGAAAGAACCAATGCATCGTATGTGCTGCGCAGGAAAATCCAACGCAGTGCCTTATTTTCCAACGCATCTCCTCAGAACCAAGGCTGTACTCCTGTAAATCGGCACATCACCTTGTAGCGTGAAAACAAACGATGCATTGTCCATGCTGCACCGGAAAATCTGATGCAACACCTTACTTTTCTACGCATCTCCTCCTCTGCAACCCCGTGCATCGATATTTTTGATGCATCCCTGGTACTGTGTGTTACAAGGATACAGCCACTGATTCTTAAGAATTGAGACTCATTTAAACCTTATAAAAAGTGATATCTTGACTTGTGCATATTGGATATTTTTAATTTTGGTCTTATTTTATTCAGATAAATATGTTCTATTTTCCTAAACTGGTGTGGAGTACTTTTTGTGGTGTTTTCACTATGTTACTGTATGAGTAATTGCACAGATACTTTACACATTGCCTTCTAAGTTAAGCATGCCTGCTTTGTGCCAACCTACCAGAGAGTGAGCACAGGATATTTTGGATTATGTTGTGACTTACCATGATTTGGAGTGTGGGCTCTACTTGGAGAAGGGTGTATACCTCTTCCAACTAGAGACCCAGTTTCTAACACTTAGATACTCTTGCTCAGTCTTCCGTGACTCTTACCAGCCTTTTAGCCCAATCTCATGTTTCATGCAAGTTCATATAATACATCTGGCCTACCTGGCCTCCTCTGCTGCACTTTCTGGTGTTTCCGCTGAGGCCTGTACGATCCATCCCGGGATGTCAGCCAGACACTTCCTCAAACTACTAACTGGCTGGAAGGCCAGCTTAGTCCCCATTTAAAAAGTCCAGGTGTAAACCAAAAAGAGTGATCATCGTTTGATTTTCTGAGCTTGATCCACATAGGGAAAGAAATTGGTAAGGGGATTGAGAAAGAAAAACTTGGTCTCAGCTATATCTGTTAATTGGGATGCATTGAAGTATTAATCCATGGCAATCATTCATATTTTCATAATGGACACAAGAGAGCAGGACCCAACACATTGGGCCAAATGGAGCAACGTTTATCCAACAAAATCAGTCACTATCTTATACCAATGGCTGTGATTTGCTAGATTACATTTAAAAACATTTTAGACATTCTTTTTAAGAAGCATACACTAGCTAAACAAAGGCCCTTTGTCTTCTATATATTAGGTACCTGCATCAGATTTTTGAGACATCATCTGCATATTTTATAAAGAAGAATCAAAAAGAGAAGAGTGCACTCGTAGAAAAATATTACAAAAATAAGTGACAGGTTAAATCCCAGAAGAAGTCTGTGAAAATTCTGGACTCACGGATCAACCATAATCTTGGACCAACCAAAAAGGACAGAGTGAATTATAGTGTACGCTGTATAAAAGATCTGTTACAGCCAAGTGATAGATCACTAAGGGGGTAATTTCGACCTCAGCGGTCTTTTGAGAAGACCGCAGAGGGACCGCCGTGCTGAAGACCGCCAGTGGTGGCGGTTTTCCGCTCGGCGTATTATGACTGCTGGCAGCCCTCTGTCCTTTTCCGGATGGAGAGCCGCCAGCAGCCATACTGGCGGGCGGCGGGGAAGTGGAGGTTGCTCCACCTCCACCGCCACGTCAACAGAACACCGCCCACCGAATCACGTTCTGTGATTCGTCGTGGCGGTGTTCTGTTGACGGTGTGGTGGCGGCGGAGCAGCCCCCATGGATCCCGTCCCCTCACAGAAGATCAACGGACAAGGTAAGTTGATCGTCCGTTAGGGCAGGGGGGGTGTTGTGTGATGTGTGGGTGCATGGGGGTGTGCGTGTGAGTATGTAGAGGGGGTGTGTGAGTGCGTGTATGCATGCGGGGGTGTAGTGTGAATAGAAATGTGTGCATGTCTGTCTGTATGGATGTGTGCGTGTATGTTTGAATGAGGGTGTGCGTGTATGACTGTGTGTGTGTCTGTTGGCATGTTTGTTCGTGTGTGTGCGGAAATGTGTGTTGGTGGTGTCTGCATGCGTGTCGGGTGTGTGTCTTTGTTGTGATGTCGGGGTAGGGGTGGGGGGGTCCTGCCACCTTTGGGGGGTGGCAGGGGGATGGGGGGTGTCGGGGACGGACTCGGGAAGGGGTGGAGGGTGTCGGGGACAGACTCGGGGGAGGGGGTGGGGCATGGCGGAGACCCCTATCAGTGCCAGGGAAGGAATTCTCTGGCACTGATAGTGCTTACCGCCATGGATTTCATGGCGGTTCCAAACCCCATGAAATCCATGGCGGTAAGCCGGGTCATGATACCGCCGGCGGTCTTGTGACGGCCGCTGGGCTGGAGACCCAAGTCTCCAGCCCAGTGGTCGTCTCCGCCATGGCGGTCTGATCGGAGAAGTGGCGGATGACCATGGCGGTAACCGCCATGGTCATAATTCCAATTTTTTTACCGCCAGCCTGTTGGCGGTAAAAACGACACTTCTCCGTCAACTGCCAGGGTTGTAATGACTCCCTAAATCTTTTGTAACTCAGCTGTAATACAAGTGAATTGTGGTGGATGGTAGTGAATAGCAATAATAGATCTAATAAAGGTAATACCTGCACCCACTTTGTCCACTAAGTGCCTTATGCCATTAAATTATGTTGGGTTTTGTCCCTTACAAGGTCAATACCTGCCTGACAATGTTGCAGCTGGTCAATGTTCTCAACGACAGACATTAAGCACCCTCTCCTGCAAAGTAATTAGAAAATGTTGCAAAGTCCTTATACATCGCTTTAGTCATCATGTTGATAAAATCTAATTCAACTCAAACTTGCTTGTGAGTGAGTCAAGGCTCAGTGTGAGAAAGGCTTACTTTTATTATGTTCACCCTAATGTTTTGGACTGAAACTGGTGGTAACTGACCCTGACTGTGCCAGGGGCTCTGCTAAACACTGCTAAACAAGCCCAGGGTCAGTGCTCTGAATAAAAGGTATATAGTAAAGTGCCACAATTACAACTGGCAAGGACAGACTCCTATATTTCCCTAGTAGATAATAGGGCAAGGGGGATTCAAGCTACCTAAAAGTCCCTGGTATGTAATAGGGCGTGTGCATTGCTTTGTTGACTGCTGTCATTTTTTAAGGCAGTGCTGCCTTGCAGACTTCTTTAAAAAATAAAATGTTTGCAAATTCGACTTTGGAATTTAAGGTACTTCCAAAGTGATAATCTACCTTATTTTGACATATTAGCCATTCCTAAGGTCTCCACTAGATGTCCTAAAGGTGGGGTGCCAATTAACTATAAGCAGGGACATTATGAAAGATATTCTATATGCCCTGGTGAGGGGAAAACTGCGCCTTTCATTTTTCCTCGTTGTAGATATGTAGCTCATTAGGCTAACATGGGAATATTTTCCATTAGCATATGTACTGCTAGGAGGGCGCTAAATGTGTCATGAAATGATTCAAAAGAATGGGAATAATACATTCAACAACATAGCACTGTTGAATTTATCATAACTATATAAGACTTTCTTTTCTGTAAGCCAAATTCCAGCCTGCTAGTGGTCTCTCCTGATTAGTCAGCCTTAACAGCATTCGCCAGGCTGCGTTGATGAGGTGATAAGTGGCCTGCACTGAGCAGAGGTTATCTGATGGGGGAGGTTGGCAGATGCGTAGGTCAGGCCAGGAAGGGCACTGGGTAAATCAAACGGGCTTTAAAAGAAGCAGGACAGAAGGTAATGCCAGCCAGGTCTGCCCTCTCACCCTGTACCCCATAGATAGATAGCAGGCATAGGAAAGGAAGTTGCAGATGTCCAGATGGGGAGTTTTGATGGAAATGAGCCACACCAGTAGGTTGCCTTAGCCAAGTCTTGCTCCTCTGGAGAAAAATCGCGCATCTTGGAATTTTAAAGTGCAGTGTTTTAGGGGACAAGAACATGCCACATGGATGCTGTCATGTGTTAGGCTGACACCCTACAGCTCACTGGACAAGGTTGCCCCCCTGCTTGTCCCCGAGATGATTGAATAAAAGTGGCTCATCTGCATTGCAACTCAGATTTGCTGCCTGAAATCACGAAAAGAAGGACTGCACTGCTGGAACCCTGGTCTGCAACCCTAAGGACTGCACTCTGAAGTACTGCTCGTGTTACACATTGGAATAACAGCCCTAAGGGCCTTGCCTTGCTTAAATAAACCTCAAGAGTGGACTCCCTGAAGCAACAGGTTAACAGAGCTTCACTTGCACCATCTCCATCAAGAAGACAACAGCTGGACAGCCCCAAGTGGCCTTTGAAGGAATTGGCCAGGTGCATTCTGGGAACCGCAGTCCTAACATTCCAAGGACCATCTCAGAGCTTCTAGACCCTTGGATTGATGATGTGAATTGCCAAAGATCCCTGCCTGGAAACAAGAAGAAGAAGACTGACTGCCCTGCTGAATCCCTGGCCTGCACCAAGAAGGACTGCACTCACAAGTGCAGCATCTGCTGCACACTCTGGGCTTCACAAAAGATGACTTTGCCTAGATTCTAAAGGATTCAGGAGTGGCCTCCCTGTATGCAACAGGTTTAAAGGAGATACCAAGAGTCACCTGCATCAACTACTGGAGAGCCCAGCTGGACAGCTGTCAGTGGACTTTTAAAGATTTGGCCAGGTACATTGTGGGGATTGTAGTCCCAACATCTCAGCGAGCAACTCAGAGGTTCTGGAACCTTGGTTTGGGGTTGTGGATCACTTTCTTGCGTCAAGAAACACTTCTGCAAGTAAGTGTAAAAGTGTTACATTGAGGACGGCCGGAACTCTTGACTGTGTCCTGGTTCAGCGCAACCTTTTTTTTAACCCTTTGAGTGCTATTTGCTTTTTAGCACTAGTTTCACTTTTAATATTTAAAAATTCATATCTCTGGTTCCCTATATTGGATTTTTGTTGTTTTTGTGTCATTTTAAAGGTACAAATTTGTCATATTTTTATAAATTGATGTGGGATTTTCATTTTGTGTTGTGTCTCATTTATTTATTGTATTGGTGTATTTATGCTTTACATACCTGTCTCCTACGTTAAGCCTGCCTGCTTGTTGCCAAGCTACAAGGGGTTGAGCCGGGGGCTGATGTTTTGAGACCTTGACTGGACCTAACATTGTCTGGGGGCCTTATTGCTAGTGGTATGTGTGTACTTACCCCTACAAATAATCCACCTTCCAACACTCTGGGATTATAACACTGAATAATAATATGAAAGGGTTCTGTTTGGAAATGTTTGGACCTACTACGTTCCTGTGGAATAGTGTACTTTATAGCCTCTATTGTCAAATATAGCACAATCATACACCCTCTGATAGACACGTACATCAAGCTCATTCTTGGTTGAATTTTCAGTTTTTACCTTCTTTGAAGAGATAATAAAACCATGGAATGATGTTAGCGCACAGAGAACCTGTTCCACAAACTGGACTTATGAGTAAATTTACACTTTTAAGTAGGCTTACCACTTTCCGATATTGACACTGCGGTACAGTGTACCGCACAGTACACAGGTACACTGAGGTACCTTACATTTGTATAGCAAGTCCAGCACTACACATGGCCAACCAATGGTGCTGCAATACCCTATCATAGAAGATAATGGAGGTAGAGACTGAAAATAAAATCCCTTAAGAAAATATTGTTAAATTGGAAAAAATATTCAAATACTTAAACAAATAAATAAATAGAAATTCATGTTAAAATGTCTAACATGTTTAAATGTACCTATCTATTAAGTATATTAAAATATTTATAAAATAATAACATTTTGTTGTACATTCATTTTAAAATTCGAAATAGGTTATTAAATATTTTATATTTAAATAATAAATATGTAATAGTTTTACTTGGTAGGAATTGGTGGAGAGGTTACTCCGTCACAACGATGATGAATAATCCCATAGGAAATAATAGGAATTCAATTCAGCGGGTGAGATATCCATCACGTTGTGAGGGATTAACCCATCCGCCAATATCGAAATGAGGCTCTTAATCACAAATACTTTGACATGGGCTCAAAAAGAGCTGCAACTGCCTCAAAAAACCTTTTGGAACTAACTGTTGGAAATGGCCCTTTCTGCAGTCATCCCCAAACATTTTGCCTTCCTCCTCCTAAGTTTCTGACCCTGTTTTTGTTGGGGTTTTAGGACTCTGGGCAATTTACCACTGCTAAACAGTGCTAAAGTGCATGTGCTCTCTCCTCTGTACATGGTAACATTGGCTTAACCCCAGTTGGCATATTTAATTTACTTGTGAGTTTCTAGAAAAATGCACTACATCTGCCCAGGACCTGTAAATTAAATGTTACTAGTGGGCCTGCAGCACTGATTGTGCCACACACTACTGTAGCATTTTAAACATGACTCAGGCCTGCCACTGTAGGGCCTGCGTGTGCAATTTAAACTGTCATTATGACCTGACAAGTGCACCTTCCTTTTTATTACATGTAAGTCATCACTAAAAAAGGCCCTAGCAAGCCCCAAGCGCTTGGTGCAGGGGAGGCTAGGCATCTGTACATTTCAAAGACCTGCCTCTTGAAGCTTCTTCCACATTCCAGAACCAGGGCACAAAGAATAATTACTGGAGCCCAAACCTCAGCAAATCACATTCTATTGGAACGAAGGACATTCTGTCAGGATGAAGGACTCCTGTGCTGCCAGGTGTGCTGGCCTACTGCTGCTGTTCTGCTCTTTTGGCATGTTGCCTTCTGCTTCTGTCCTGCAGTGAAAAGGGCTGGACGTGTTCTATACATCCTTGCAGCCAAGAATCTCCAAGGGCTTGTTGGCTTGTCCCATTCTTCTGCAGTCTCAGGGACATCAAAGACTCCTGCAACTCACCTGCTACAGCACCTGGACTCTGCCATCTGTGAGTCTACACTGCCAAGCAGTGCCAGCTCAGTCCTGGACCCTCAGAAGTGAGCCTACGGTGCTTTGCCTTCTGTGGTTTTAATCAGAACCGCCACGAAGCAACACAAAGCAATGCCAAGTCCCACAAAGCCTCGCCGCACAGCTTCCTGGGGTCAACGCAAAGTGACACCAAAGCCTGTAAAGCTTTGCCACACTGGTTCTTGAACTGATGCCAGATGACACTAAGCTTTGCAAAACAACGCCACGCAGACCAAGCACTAAGATTTAGGTACTGTGTTCAGAAGGCCCAAGTGGGTCCCCGTAGCGGGCCCGTGATTCAACACGGTCGGCATGAGGTTGTGACTTTGTCCTGGTCCAGTGTAACCAGATAACCACCATTGGTGCTTTGCACTTCTATGCTCTATTTTGACCTAAATTATTAAAAATGCATATCTCAGGATCTAATTATTGGATTTTTGTTGTTGTTGTCTTGTTTTACTCTGATAAATATTCTATATTTTTTAAACTGGTGTTGGATGTTTTTGTGGGGCCTTTAAATGTGTTACAGTAGTTAAGTGCTGTACAAATACTTTTCACATTGCCTCTCAAATTAAGCCTGACTGCTCAGTGCAAGCTACCATGGGGTGAGCACAGGTTACCTTAGGGAGTGCAATTGACTTACCTTGACAAGGATTGTAGTGCCTACTTGGGCAGGGTGCAAACCTCTGCCAACTAGAGACCCAATTTCTAACATTAACTATCTGCTTGGTTAAATGGTACCATGGTTGCATCAAGCATGTGCGCCGTGACTACTATTCCAATAAAATCCTTTTGGCTCAGAACTCGGCACAAGACATTTTTGCCATCGTCAAGTCACTCTCGTCTCTGTCCCTAGTTTTGGCATTCACCATGCCATCAGAGGAGGGATGTAATGGTCTAGCCCAGTTCTTTAAACCCAACACATTTGAGGAGCTGTCCTCATTGCTTGAATCTGTCAAGTCGAGGTCCCCGTTCCTTGCTTAAGTCATTGAGAAGCATGTCAATTGGCAGCTCTGTACATTTATTGAGGTCAACAACCTCCTTCACAGGACACAGTCAGGTTTCCAACTCCATAGCACAGAGTTGGCACCACTTTTAGCCATGGAATCTATACTCCAAATCTTGGCTGCCAGAGATACTGCAGCTCTTTTGATGTTGGATCTCAGTGTCTGATTGTCTGTGGAGATGTTATGTCAGCCACAAGGCCATTCTAGAGGTTGCCTCTTTTTTACAGGGTCGCACCTGCCAGGTGTTACAAAAGCCATTCCATTCCAAAGTGTTTACCTTCCAGCAGAGAGTATCTCAGGGCTCCTCCCTGAGCCCAACTTTATTAATATACTTATGCCCTCTGGCTGAGATCCCTGAAGGTCAATTTCAGTTGCTAGATATGCTGATGATACCCAGTTATCATTTCCCTCTCCCAAGATTCTGTCAACATGTCTGCCTTCCTAAGTTTGTGTCTGGAGGAGGTCTCCGGGTGGATGGAGCAAAACTGTCTGAATAAAGGGAAGACAGCAGCTTTTATCCTGGGCAATCAACCTAACATCTGGCCAACCTCCTAGAGAGCCTGAAACTCTTGGCCCTCTACCCAGCCTCAAGCCAGGGGTTAAAAACATGAGTATCTGGTTAGACTACAAGCTGTCTTTTTACAGCCAAATCAAAGCTTTGGCTGGGAAATGTTGTGGAATCCCTTAGACCCTCAAAAACATCCTTTGCTTGCTTCCAGAATCTGCAAAAAATCTGTGGTCCAGGCTTTATTCATGTCCAGGCTAGGCTACTGTAATGTTTTGTACCTGGGGGTGTCACGCTCCCACATGATGAGTCTCCAAGAGTTCAGAATGTGGCGGCTCGTCTGTTACTTAATCTCCCTAAATGCACCTCTATGGGGTCTACACTCTCCAAGTCACACTGCCTTCCTGTGAAGCAGAAGCTCTTATTCAAGACCTTATGCTACTGCTACAAAGCTTTAGCAAATAGTGGCCCATGATACTTGCAGCTTCTCATTCAACCCTATGCCCGGCGGAGGAACTTTAGATCTTAGGGGGCTAGGTTGGCCTGCATCCTAAATGTCAAAAGAGTGCATCTTATGGCAGTTTGTTTAGTTTCCTATCGTCCACATTCTGGAACTCACTGCCCCTTTCAGTCCATTACGCCCCCTCGGAACGCCTCTTTCAGAAAAAAATAAAAACCTGGTGTTTAGATCAAACTAGCTCTCGGATATCCAGTGAGCTCGCAGTACACGGGCTTTTGGATCTTCGGTGCTGGGGCACTTTGTTCTAAAGTAGCCATGCGCTTTACAAACTTTACTATTATTATCATTATTAGCCCTATTAGACATATTATTATTAATATTATTATTATTATTAATAGAGGATCCATTGACACTGTTCCCATCAAGCTCAACAAGAAGAGATCATACCTATAACTTTTTTCAAGGCCTGGATATGGTTGTATTAGGACAGAGTTTCATGTGAGTGATACTGATGAGTACTACAACAAGCCACAAGTAATCCTAGAAAGATAAGCTGGTCGACCTGAATATATTCTTGAGTACACAACACTGTGTTGAAAGTGTTTTTATTAACATGTGTGGAGCCCATTATTAACTATTGGAGGTTCAAATTTTCTGTACTGTTTAGTCACTCACCAGCTAGATCCAGCTCTGGCAATCGGACCATATATTCAGCTCTCCAAGCACAATCTGATAATTTACTGGAGACACAAATCAGCAGCCAGACCTACTAGCATGCTAGTCACTTCACCGCCTGATCCAGATAGACCATAAACTACTGGGAATTTGATTAAAGGAAACTTTGGATAATCACAGGAACAGATTGGGTTACAAGGCTGGGTACTTGCTCTAAACTGTTATGCTTAAACATAGGCAAGCATCCCCCATCCCCACAAAAAACTAGTATTGGGGAGGTATCAGATCCTTATTTAACTATGACTAGTAATGGGATCCACGATTCTTTAATAATGATGAGGTCTCAGGACCCATAAGTTTTTTATGTCTGAGTGCATGCTCAGCAACAGATTCTTCCAGAACTTACATGAACAGATTGTGCAATGGTTGTTTAAGCTTGTGAGGGGATATAGTGGCAGTTTTACTATAGCCGGATATCTGATTGAAATGTCAGCATGTCTGTGTTTAGCAAAATATAATCCAATAAATGAAAAAAGAACTAAATGATTAAAATATAATTATTGCTAAGGCCTTCGTTTACTTTGAGGTTCAGTTTGAAATCCCTATGCCAGCATGTTCTAAACATTGTTGAAGTAAATTGGAATAACATCAGCATCTTGAACATGTCAAAGTCATAGATTAGTGCGAATGAGCTTGCCTTTGGCAGAACACTGGCCAGCACCTCCGTTATGAGCAGAAGAAAACATGTAAAATAAAATGATAATAAAGCAATTAATAAAAGTGCTTTATTATCATTTTAGTTTACATGACAGAGGAGGAACTGAGTTTTGAGGGCGGGGCCATCCTCTAACTGCAGCAGGAGGAGAGGTGGGCACAAGGCACTGCAAGTGCGCATGTCAGTTTGGCCGTCTGTCTCAGGACGGCCAAACAGACATGCGCACTTAGGTATCTCCAGGCTTTTGTATAGAGAACAGCAGGCACAGACTCAAAGTCCCTGTTGGAGCATAAAACCAGCCCAGTCTACCCAATCCCGGAGCTTCTCTTCTGCTGGGTAATACCAGCATGACAGCAGTGTCTGGCTTGGCGCAGGGGAGTCTGGGAGCAGATGCATCGGGAGCTAACGAGCACCAAGGCGCGAGGCAGCAGCCGGCAGGTAAATTCTCTTTTATTTTTTTTATTATTGTCCTTCGCGTTGACCCACCACTTTTCCCTGCTAGCAGTTGCCACTAGCTCTGCCAGTCTTTGAAAAAAGAGAAGGATTTAAAGAAAATGTGGAACCAAATGGTTAAAAAGAAAGTCAGGTAATTTCTGAGGAATTTGTATTTATTGCACTGTAGTAAGATTCCTTGTTGTGGAATCCAGCTGTTGCGGTTCATAGGCAAGAGCCAGCCTTGAACTCAATTTGAGTTCTTGGTACCTTTCTACAACTAGTGTAACACGATTACATTAAGTAGTGTCCAGAACGAGGTTTACTTGGTTAGTAAGAAACACAAGAAAGAAGGTTATTAAATAAGGAGAGTCCGCAGAGCTATTTGGAACACCATTGCTATCTTAAAGCAAAGGATGAGTCAGGACTAAGGACCTTGTTATGATGGGTCCATTAGTTGGGGAGCTAACAACGCTCTCGGTACATGCCAATGCCGCATGGTGCAGTATTTATCAGATGCCGTATTATATTACCTTCTCACCCCAAGTTTGTTAACTATCCTGGGGGGTAACATGGCCAATTAACGTGCTTTTCCATCTCCTGAGTTGATAAACCCGCAATTTTGTGGTATTTTCACCTGGTGAAGTTCTCCGGGAAAAAAATGCGTTTTCGCAGTGCTTGTGATTCCTAATCGGATGTAAACTCCTGGATGGGGCCTTAGATTACACTTTCCTACAGTTTCCTGCAGAATAAACATTGTGCTCTGTAGGAAACTGTGTTTTGTGTTCTTTGGTGTAGTTACACTGGGCTGAACGAAAAACTGTTAAAGTAACTCGTTTAACCATAAACCAAAAATAATAAACCCTGGCAGGGCATAAAAGTGCGACGGATGTGTTTCTGGTTCACTGCCAGTGGAAAGGCTGGAAGAGACTGTGATTTTAGTTAGGTAGCTGGAAACATTCCCTCTTTTGTAAGATAAAGTCAGAGTTGTTGCTACTTGCAACCAGGCACAGCAACCATGAAAATTAAACGAAGCATGTATAATCTACTTGCTGCTATAAATCCGCACCTTATCCAAAGCAGTAAAAACATAAATCAAGAAAACAAGTCAAAGCATGGTGCCCGCACTTGGCAAGAAGGCACATTGCTTTGTAATTAGATCACACAGTAAAGATTTGAGGCAGCTTTTATTATTTTTATGCTGGTACTGCCTTGCTCTTCGCAAGTTAAACTGTAGTTACTGATAGTGTACTGACCCGTTACAAAACCTATATTAATTGTCTCAGCCAATCAGATTTCAGGATTACGCCTCTCTAAATATCAAATGGAATCCTAATCTTATGTGGAAGTTAGTATCTGCAATCATGTACGTGCTATTCAATTAGTAAAAATCGTTCTTGAGATCAACTGCTGGCCTGGAAAAGTGTGTCTGGGAGCTATTACATCATGTTGTGGTACTGTGCATTTGTGGTACCTTTCCAGTTCCCACTACCACCACTAGGAATTTAGGAGTCCTTTTTGATGACCGCCTGTCTTTTAAAATACAGGTGAATCATACAGTATAAACGTGTTTGTGGACACTAAAAATGTTTTTAAAAAGTTTTCCCATATCTCCAAAGAGAATGGAAAATTACAGTTACCTTAGCTCTGGTTATGTCCAAATTCGATTATTGTATCACTCTGTTACTTAATCTGGACAAAGTATCCTTGTACAAGCTACCAGTTGATACAGAATACGGCTGCCAGAACTATTTTGAACCTTCCATGCTCGGCATCTGCCAGAGAAAGTCTCAAACAACTACACTGGCTCCCGGTAGCCCAGCGTATCACTTTTATAGCGCTATGCATGACTCACAAAGCTGTCCATGGCATTGGCCCCAACTATCTAGTCTCTAACTTATACTGGTATAGACCTAAGAGGCATCTTCGCTCATCTGGAACTTATAGAATTCAGGCCCCCGTACCAGCAAAGCCAAATGGGGCGATAAAGCCTTCACGGTGGCTGCAGCTAAGTGCTGGAACTCGCTCCCTTTGGAAATAAGAAAGGAACACAGCCACTTAAAATTCAGGAAGTCAGTTAAAACATGGCTATTTCCGCGATAATTGCTGGTCACCATTCCCCCCTTCTGGTTAGTGTCTCGCGTCCCTCACCTTTTGTTAGCACTTCAATGCCTTTTGGCCGGAACACGCTTTATAAATATTACATACATACATACATTTTACGTACATAACACATTTATTCTTTCAACAGTACTATATGACGTAAAATGTCCTAAATAATATGTAATCAGAATATTCCGAGTCACAGAACCATAGAAGTTCCATGCACCTATAAACAGGAACAAAGTCGCAGGCATAATGTTTTTGTAAGGTGTGTAGAACTATCATGATTGTGTACTTGGGTGGTAGTACTGTATTCTTTATGTCCTTATGCAAGCGGTGCTCAATAAAGGTTATGAGAACAGATCCACACCAGATGTTCAGGATATCCCCATAAATAATTTTACCTGTAATTAATCTCAGTGGAACGTGTTTGCATAATCAGTGGTTTTCTGGAAAGTCTGCCATGAGACAGGATGTTGAAGAGCTAGGTTGGAAACCTTTGTTCTATATCAACCCCCAATCGTTACACACAAATAGCAAGATGGCTACCTTTTGAAGGAAATGTATTTGATAATTGAATAGTGGGCTGGCCTTAGTGGGTTGGTAATCTGGCCTATGAGGAAACTGATATTTTCTTCTGCATTAAAACTTTAGTGAAATATACAAATATTTGTTTTACTTTTTGGTAACGTCAAATTAGTTTGCATTCATTGGAAGTGTCAATGGAACTACATATTGAAATGATATGCATGAAGTAACAACCCTTTTCTGTAAAAAAAAATATATAGACAATTCTTTGAACATTCCAGTTAAATGTTCAATTTTTGGGACTGGAATGTCCCCTGCATGTACAGTGGTGTTCCACTCTCTACATTCCCCGACTGCAAGTATTGGCACTCAAGAGAGGATTTTTTTATTTTGGCCCTACCTTGTGTGTGTGTGCAGAGACTTAGACCTATCGCTTGATATGAGTGAGGTCCTTGGCCTTTCCTGAGACCTGGAAGGGTGCACCAAAATTGCCCTCATTAGTATGAAAGTGAACCACAATCCCTGTCAGAGGATAGCATGTAGGGCAGTGATAGCAGCATATTGTGCTTGTGACAATACCTCTTTATTTGTGTCACTAGAGTACAGGCCTATTGGCCCACTTGTGTAAAATTCCACTTCTGTATGCTAAACCTGATTCTAGAGCTAACATCTCACATGCCTATTATGCATGTGCATGTTATGGCTTGAGTGGTACATGTATTGTGTGTATGAGTGTGTCAGAGTAACAGAGGCCTGCTGATTCCAGTTTGGTAGCCTCTGACTGATTCCTGCGCACAAGATGGACCTGAGGTTGTTTTCCCAGACAGTGGAAGTGTACTGCTTACATTTCTGAAGCTGGAGGGTGATGGACTAGATTATGAAGTGGGGAAAGAGGAGATAGGGCTGAGTGAGGCTGCTGATTAGTCTGCCTGAGCACTACCATTTAGTAGATGGTGGGGTGAAGGTGAGAATCAGTGGTGGCTGGTGATATTTGAAGCTGTTGGGGCTGAGTCTTACATAGCAAGTGAACCCCACTGACATAATGATGCTAGGGGGGGGGGGGTTATCCTCCTGAGAAACGTTTGAATAAAATGAGTGGAAAATGCTGCATTTTATAGCCATTTTTAATGAAGCATTTAGTGAGAAGGCAAGAAGGTTTATGAAAGCAATTGTGTATATGCCGTCTTGAAATATTTAAGCATATGAATCCCATTCCTGTTTATAGGTGCATGGAACTCCTATGGCTCTGTGACTCGAAATATTCTGATCACATTTTATTTAGGACTTTAAATACGTTCAATACTTATAGTGTGCAAATTGTACAATACAAAAAAAGGAATCTATCTGGTCGCTCAACTCAAAGGCAAGATGGCTTTACATTAGAAAATAAGTTAGTGTTTCATCCAAATGGTTTAAGTAAATAACAATACCATAGTGTAATACCAAGTGTGGAGGCCTCTTTAACAGTCTACTGAATAGAACAAATGCTCAGGCTGTAAATCTAGAAAGACATCTTTAACAAAAGTAACAAGACCCAACAGGTGTGACCATTCAATAAACGTTCGGGTCCCAGTGGTGTAGTTCAACAACTGCATTCCAAAGCAATGCATTTCACCTGCTCTTGGAAGAAATAAGGAGATAGTATCACTGAACAACTGTACTTTAAAGCATACTGGAAGCGTAAAGCAGGCAAAGGAAACATCATGTCACAAAACCAGGAAAAAAACTATCTTCCACAAAGTGAGATAAAACTCAAAAAGGGAGGAAAACGTAAGCCAAACCTATAATAACAATATTAGTGTGATGAGCATTAAATCTGCAGATGAGAAGTGATTAAATTCTGGTATTCCACATGAGCACCAGTTACATTCCAAAAGGTCACATCCATTTTTTAGGCCCTTGGAGATTAAATGATTTGTCAGAACCACAGGATGTTGATCCAAAGCTGAGACTGGAACCTGGTTCACCAGTTCCTAACCTGGCAGCTCTGGCCGAAACACTCCATCCTCTTCCTTTAACTTTCTCCTCCACTGGAAATGCTAAGCGTGCCCTTACTGCTTTTTGCTCCTTGTAGGGTGCTGGGTTCTGGCTGCAAATGGCTGAGTCCAAGCTGGGGAGGCGTGGTGGGCAAAAAAACGATGGATTAAACCCAGATCTTTGTGACTGGCGGTGAAGGTTCGCATTGTTCAGTATTCCCTCCATCATTTGTTCCTTTTTACCCTGAGGGATCCAGAACCAGTCTTAAGCAGACTGCCATTGCAGGCTGCATGACAAGATGCTCCCAAAGTTGAAAACACAAAATTGCACACACGTGTGCCATGTCCCCTACAACACAGCTTGCAATATCTGTAAGTCACCCCTACAGGAGGTCTTCAGCCCTACGGCAGGTTGCATTATATTACAAGTCAGGGCATATATGCATGAGTAAATATGCCCCTACTATGTCTTATGTATGAGTGGGCAGTGAGCTCTGCTCCGATGATGGAGGTAACAGAGTTACGCTCTGCTTGGAGCGCTGAGTTTGGCCAAAAACTCTGCTAGCCCCGGCAGCGGAGCAGAGCTCACTGGTGTGTGCAGTTTGGACAGCCTGGAGCTTGCACTGTGTGGCCCATAACTGGGCTGCAGTGCACTGTCTGCCCTAAAACTCTGTGTGGAGCTGCTGCTGAGGACCTGCACTGGCATCAGGTCCCGATCCAGGCCTTCCTCCTTTCACTTTGTGAGCAGCCTGAGAGCAGGGGCAGAGGGAGGCAGAGAGCAAGGCTGCTGGCAACGGGGACCCGGGAACCAGACAGGATGAGCTCAGACCCTTGTTTTGCTTTCTCTTCTGTGTGCACACGGGGCCGGCACTGGGCATGGACAGTATTTGCATATAAGTGGGGTCTGTGCTTGGAAAAAAGAAACTTGCATTCAGAGCTCCACTTGAAAAGATTCTGTCTCCCCGGAGTCTCTTGGAAAGGAAGGAAGTGGTGTTATGGGGTAAGGTGCTGAGGCCAGCAGGGAGAGCTGAAGATCGGGGGAGCATCAGCTGCTGAATGGTAGTCCTGCAGCCCCTGCCAGATAAAGATGCATTGGTTGCCTGAGAGAGTGCTTTAGAGCCGAGTGGCAAGCAAGACGAGGCACTTGGTGAAAATACTAGGCTGCCAGTGATGAGCGAGTTTGCTGCTGCTAGTGCTGGGCCCTGAAGAAAGGACAGTCTGAGGCTGTGTGTAAATGCAGATGAAGCAATTGCATGGCTGGTGGAAGACACTTTGTGAAAATACTGGGCTGCCGGTGGTGAGCGGGTTTGCTGCTGCTAGTGCTGGGCCCTGAGGAAAGGGTGGTCTGAGGCTGTGTGTAAGTGCAGATGAAGCAATTGCAAGGCTGGTGCAAGACAGGGGGTGTGCTTGGCCCTGCGTAACAAGTTTATGAAGGAGGGCAGTTGGTGAAGGGAAGTGTGCAGGTCTGAGAGCAGCTCCAGGCCGGTGGGCTGTGTCAGCACAAGCATACCCTTACCACCCTGGCCTGAATGCACCCGATATCGGAAGCACTAAGCCATGTCTGGCTGTCTGACCCTGCTTGGCGCTTCCGAGATTGGGCGCATTCAGGCCAGGGTGGTAGGGCAGGCGGCACTCCACCACACATGGTACTCCGCAGAATTCCACAGAGTGTTTAGCCAACTTTGCAGAATTCACGAAGTAGAACTCCGTGAACTACATCTACCCCTATCCTTTTGTCGATTCTTAGACATAGTAAGTGTGCAGGGAAGCCATATCGAATACATGTGCTGCACATTGGTCAATAAAAGTTCTCCAGCTAAATGATGGCTTTTCTGAACCTAAGGATGCTTGGTATAAAACACCTTTTATTAATAAACCCTCACTGATTCTACCAATGGATTTATTAAAACATGCACTCAGAGGGCACCTTAGAGCTGCCCCCTGAAAAACCTTTTAACTGCTATTGAGCACACTGACGGATTCTGGCCAGCCTGCCACCAACAGATGAGAATCTGATTGCCCAGGGGGACAGCCTCGGCTTTCAAGAAGTCAGAAACAAAAGCCTGGCCGGGCTGGGGTGTTACCCACCCCTCCCCACTGGATGACCTGCATTTCAAGGCAGGAGCTTCAAAGAAGCCCACCACCTTTGGTGTGCAGAACTGGCCTTCCTCAGAGGAAGAGGCCAACTACCCTGCCCCGGGGGCCCCCTGGCACCCAGACAAGTGGGGAAATTAGCTATACAGGAGGCATGTCACACTTCCAGACAGGGAACACCATGAGGGTGGCCAGCCTGAAGTGGACACAACTTAGGAAATTCCGCCATCTTGTGCGTGGTGGAATTTAGGAACTCTGGACAGGGTGATGCTCACTCCCCAAAGGAAGTGGTCATCTAGGGGGTGTAGTGACCCTGAAGGTAAGTAGCCCATTGGCTACTACCTTACACCCCCTTTAACACCCCCTGAATTGAGCATTTATGGGAATCCCGATACCAGATCTGCAGATCTTCGCTGGACCCAAAATATGGAGTAAACAAGAAGAATGCTGGACCAGAGAACCGAGGAGCATGACTGACCTGGCGCCAACGCTGCCAGCCTGCTGCACCTGACCCTTGGGGAGCAACTGACTGTCCTGCCACTGCAGCTTCCAAGTCACGGGAAGAGCTGCCAGTGTGTCGACAATCACCAGGAGGACCTCCCTTGGAGTAGAGGAGCTGCTCCCCTGCATCTGTAAGAAAAACGATGCCAGGCATCAGCACTACACCCGAGCCACCCAGCCCATGCTGAAGTGAGCCAATGGTGTCAGCGTGGTCCCGAGGCCCCCCAGAAAAGAAGCCCACCCTGTGCTCACCCACTGTGGACTTCACGACTGTGTCTGCAGACTGTTTTTGCAGACCCCCCTGTTAGAAATGGGGATTTTGGTTGGCAGTCAGGTTGCCCTCTGTCCAAGCAAGAACCCTCACTCTAGTCAGGGTAAGTCACACACAATCCAAAATCAGCCTGTGCCCATCCTCTGGTAGCTTGGCATGAGCAGTCAGGCTTAACTTAGACGGCAATGTGTAAAGCATTTGTGCAATAAATCATACAATACCATAATATAACACCACAAAAATACACCACACAGTGTTTAGAAAAATATATATTTATCTGGGTATTTGCAGGTCAAAACGATCAAAGATGCAATATGAATTTATAAAGATATCACTGAAAAGTGATATAAAGGGGGTCATTCCGACCGCCGGGGCCGGGGATGCGGGAGCACCGCAGCGGTTTGGCCGCGGTCAGAACAGGAAAACTGGCGGTCTCCCGCCGGTTTTCCGATGCCCTCAGGAATCCTCCATAGCGGTTCGCCCGCCAGGAACAGGATGGCGGTATGGGGTGTGGTGGGGCCCCTGGGGGCCCCTGCAGTGCCCATGCCAATGGCATGGGCACTGCAGGGGCCCCCGTAAGAGGGCCCCACAAAGAATTTCAGTGTCTGCTCAGCAGACACTGAAATTCGCGACGGGTGCAACTGCACCCGTCGCACCTTCCCACTCCGCCGGCTCCATTCGGAGCCGGCTTCCTCGTGGGAAGGGGTTTCCCGCTGGGCTGGGAGGCGGCCTTCTGGCGGTCGCCCGCCAGCCCAGCAGGAAAGCCAGAATGAGCGGCCATATGGCGGTTCCCTCCAGGCGGGCGGCTCCCGCCGCCCGCCGGCGTCTGAATGACCCCCAAAGTGTCTTAAGTCTTTAAAAAGCAAACATAGGGCCTGATTACAACTTTGGAGGAGGTGTTAATCTGTCCCAAAAGTGACGGATATACCACCAGCCGTATTACGAGTCCATTATATCCTATGGAACTCGTAATACGTCTGGTGGTATATCCGTCACATTTGGGACGGATTAACACCTCCTCCAAAGTTGTAATCAGGCCCATAGTCTCTTTCAAGCACAAAGTACCTGGTTTCTGGTGGAAACTCTCCGCAAAGGGCCGCAGAATAAGAGATATGTGGAAAAATGGTGTGTGCGTCGATTTCTCCCCAGCACACACGGACTTGCGTCGCTATTTTTCACGCAGGGAAGTCGTGTGTCGTTTTCCGGCACGCGGACAGTCTCTTTCTATGGGTTGCGGGGATTACCAGATGTCCCGGGTCTGTGCGGGGATTCTCCTGCTTGTTTTCCGGCTGCGCGTCGTTCCGCGGGGCTGTGCGTCGAAGTTTCGATCTCACGGCAGACGTCGCATCGATTTCTCCTCTGGAAGTCGGGCGGCGTTGTCCTTGCGAGGCCGTGCGTCGAAGTTCCAGTCGTCCCGAAGGCGTCGCGTCGATCAGCGTCGGTGTGCGGCGTTTTTCTCGCCCCGGAACAAGCTGTGCGTCGAAAATTTCGTCGCAGGAAGCGTCCAAGTGAAAAAGAGAAGTCTTTCTGATCCTGAGACTTCAGGGAACAGGAGGCAAGCTCTATCCAAGCCCTTGGAGAGCACTTTTACAGCCAGACAAGAGTTCAGCAAGGCAGCAGGCCAACAGCAAGGCAGCAGTCCTTTGGAGAAAGCAGACAGGTGAGTCCTTTGAGCAGCCAGGCAGTTCTTCTTGGCAGGATGTAGTTTCTGGTTCAGGTTTCTTCTCCAGCAAGTGTCTGATGAGGTAGGGCAGAGGCCCTGTTTTATACTAAGTTGTGCCATTGAAGTGGGGGTGACTTCAAAGAGTGTCTAAGAAATGCACCAAGCCCCCTTTCAGTTCAATCCTGTCTGCCAGAGTCCCAGTAGGGGGTGTGGCAGTCCTTTGTGTGAGGGCAGGCCCTCCACCCTCCCAGCCCGGGAAGACCCATTCAAAATGCAGATGTATGCAAGTGAGGCTGAGTACCCTGTGTTTGGGGTGTGTCTGAGTGAATGCATAAGGAGCTGTCAACTAAACCTAGCCAGACGTGGATTGAAGGGCACTGAAAGATTTAAGTGCAAAGAAATGCTCACTTTCTAAAAGTGGCATTTCTAGAATAGTAATATTAAATCCGACTTCACCAGTCAGCAGGATTTTATGTTACCATTCTGGCCATACTAAATATGACCTTCCTGCTCCTTTCAGATCAGCAGCTGCCACTTCAACAGTGTATGAGGGCAGCCCCAATGTTAGCCTATGAAGGGAGCAGGCCTCACAGTAGTGTAAAAATGAATTTAGGAGTTTTACACTACCAGGACATATAACTACACAGGTACATGTCCTGCCTTTTACCCACACAGCACCCGGCTCTAGGGGTTGCCTAGGGCCCACATTAGGGGTGACTTATATGTAGAAAAAGGGGAGTTCTAGGCTTGGCAAGTACTTTTAAATGCCAAGTCGAAGTGGCAGTGAAACTGCACACACAGGCCATGCAATGGCAGGCCTGAGACAAGGTTAAGAGGCTACTGAAGTGGGTGGCACAACCAGTGCTGCAGGCCCACTAGTAGCATTTAATCTACAGGCCCTAGGCACATATAGTGCACTCTACTAGGGACTTATAAGTAAATTAAATAGCCAATCATGGATAAGCCAATCAATAGTACAATTTACACAGAGAGCATATGCACTTTATCACTGGTTAGCAGTGGTAAAGTGCCCAGAGGTCAAAAGCCAACAACAACAGGTCAGAAAAAATAGGAGGAAGGAGGCAAAAAGTTTGGGGATGACCCTGTCAAAAAGCCAGGTCCAACACCCCCCCTAGAACCGCGAGTGACCAGGAGGTAAAGACCCGACGCCCTCGGAAACCTCTGCACCCATCTGCCCTGGACCCAGGAGAAGAGAACCAAGGGTGTCCCCACATTTTCCCACTTTGTGAGACCTGAGCCCTCATGTTGGGTTAGTCGGACTGGACCCCTAGTCTACGCCTGCAGAGCACATCTGTGGGAACCCCTGCAACCACGAGGAACTCCAGTGCCTGACCCGACACCAGAAGACACCCCAGCACCTGCGCCCTACAACCTGAGGAGGACGGTGCTCCCATATGCCCGAGCTCCCCTGTGGGTTCCTCTGGACTGTCTTTCCAGTCCATCCATGAAGCGACTTTGTAATTGGACCAATCCCTATAGACTTGAATGGGACACCCGACACCATAACACACCTCTGCACCCGGATGCACCAGAGCTCCCCGAGATTACCTGTTGGCGTGGCCTTGGACTTTGCCCCATAACCACCTTAAGTCCAGGAGATTGGTCCCGTAAGTTATTGTACTCTACCTGGATTAATGGCTTTGTTTTTCTCCATAGGATTGCGTTGCTGCTTTCTGAAAAATTCACAGTCTACTTTTAAAAACTCTAAAAATTTATAACTCGAAAAGTATTCACTTAACTCTGGTGATTTGGTATCAGAGTTTATGTAAAAGTATGTGTTATTTTTGTAAAGTGGTGTGATTTTTTTATTGTGTGTGTCTCACTGACTGCATGAGTGTGTGCCTCAAATACTTAGCATTACCCTCTGCTATGCCTAACTGCTCGACCACTTTACCGAACAAAAGAACATTTGGGATGCCATTTGTGCATCTGTAATACCTCTGGGAGTTGCTTGGACTCTTTGCATAGTGTACAACATTTTAGTCCACTATATAAAGAGCCAGGTTCCCTCACTATATGCACAACCGTTTTGTCAGCCCACGTGCAACAAATCCAGACGTGATCATGTACCGTGTGTGACTGGAAAGCCATACTTTAGATGATGACATAGAAGACAGAGACAGAGCATGTCTCTAGACCAACCTCTAGTAATTAATTAATTTAGGTATATTGTTGGTGTCAGTGAGTAGTGGGATAGACAGATATAGATAGCTTCATCTGGAGTAGATGTCCAATATAAAGCAGCACAAAAGTTTAAATTATTACCTAATGACATCCTACGCCTTCTCTGTGTAGGTATTGGACACATCCCGTATAGTAAGTATATAATGCTTTTCTGGTTCAATGCTCCAGCACAGCCTAATATTTAAACTAAATGCATCTATTGGGCGCGGAAGGAAATATGCAACCTTGGCGTAGGTTCCTTGAGCGCAACCCACCTTCCGTTCCAGAGTACGTTTGAATGATTTTTTGTGTAGAAGAGTGCCACCTCGCGGCTGGCGCTGGCACACGAAGCCTTTCAAAGGAAAGTCAACGTAGGCAGACGGATTTTCTCCTACGCTTTGAAAAGGCCGGTAGCTCCTTTGCTGATTCCCAACACTCCTAGGGCTACTAATGGAAATCTAAAGCCGTAGATGTCCACAGTTCACTGTTTTTGCTACTAATGTTGTCGTGAAAACAATTTGGAAATCTTGTAAATAACTACAAAATAACTTTGTGCATGATAAACAACTTCCAAATGCACCCCTGTCTCCGATCTCATTCGTAGAAAAATTCATTCTTTTACCTCTTATCTAAAAACTATTCATTATCACTATACACTATCATAAGTGTATTTTAAAATACATTTAAAAAAAAAAACTCTAGTCATGATTCTGTGGATTTGAATTTGGGATTTTGTGACCCAATTAAAATATTTTGACATCCTACAGATACATTTGTAAATGATGCACGCAGTGATAATCTTTAAAACATGCTATTCAACCGTTTAGCAAACTAAGGTTTTGCATGGGCGCTTCCATTGCGAAAAGAGGTGCAAACCATGGCATCTATTTACTTACCATAATAAAAGCCCATTTGCACAGCACAACATTGTGCAGTATCACATGACTGCACATGCAAACCTTAGAAAATATATGCCTCAGTCTATTACACTATTGTTGAAATACTTGGAATGTGAAAGTGATAGGTAGGTCATGAACTTATCAGGTTCACTGCTTTAACAATGGTGCATGTCAAAAACGTGTGTTACACCAACCCAATAAAGAACATGTGTATGCTTACAGGTTCGCTAGCCACTGAACGGCAGTTTGAGTGCGATTTCTCTATATTTCTGTTTATAATTTGATAGACAACACTGCCACCATATGGATTTAAACAATATAATGCCCATAAATGTGTGTTGTGCAAAAATGGATTTTGGCCCATACCAAAATACTTACAATTATAGATGGGTAACTCTGAATAATACAGATTTTTTCCACGCAGCTGACATCACATGTACTGTATGCTAGAAATATATTACAAACGTTTTATTTTTCCAAACTATTTTTATTGAAGTTTTATTGAAATCGGTTCGAAATTTACCACGTACATATCTTTTTCTTATCTACACATAACATTTTTATTTATTCCGTCATTTACTGTAATTGACCAGGGCTATACTCTTTGACCAAGACTCATAACTACATTTTCTAACCCCAAGACAGACTCTGAGTTGACATATAATTCAGGACATCAAAAAACTAGAAAATGTTTTTGTTAATCGCAATATAGTTGTCTTGACGCAACTGTACAGTCCAATGGCAGTGTGCACATGAGCTTTGTTTGTGTCATACTGCAACGTATTGCCTAAACGGGGCTATACCCCTTGAATAGATAATGAATCTTTCTTTGAGGATGAAACTTCAAAATGTTCATCAAATGTAGACTAAGACTCACATCGGGAAATAAAGAGGCAATTTGACATTAACATTTTTTTCTTAACAAAAATAAGTTTTACTTATTTTCATAATTAGTGTAAGAAATTAGGTTTTTAATTGTGGGAGTCTAGCCCCTCGCAAGAAACAACTACAAGCCTTGTCAGAGTGAACAATAAAAGTCACTAAAAAAACTGTGCTTAACCATCTGGTAGCTTGGCACAAAGGTAGTCCGACTAAACTTAAAGGCACTGTGTTAAGAAGTATTTATGCAGCACACAAACAGAAGTAAAGTGAATACACTACACAAAAAAATCACATACCATTTTTGGAAAATAGAGAAAAAGTAATAAGTAAAATGGCACAAAAACCAGAGGTATGTATTTCTTAAGTTTTTGCTGAAAAACAGTACCCAAAAGAGCAAAGTGCCAATTTCAGGCATCTGGTCATATTGGCAAAGTCAAACATTAAGGCTGACTGCAATGGAGCACGGTTTGGAAGCATGAGGTGGATTGGGCACAGTTTCGGCTTACCTACGGACTTGTGAAGAAAAGTTCAGGAGAAGGTAGAGTTTAGTGGGGCAAGGCAGAGGCTGTGTCCGAGGACGACTCATACTCCCTGGGAAGCGCTGAACAAAGTCTCAATGAAGCCGTCCACAATGGCGGAAAAAATCTCTGAGCGTATGAAGCGAGATTGGCTACGACTGACATCGCTGTATGCACTGCCTGCAATGCACCCACAACACAGCTCATCTGATGATGTGACTGCTGGTGATGCATTACTGTTGTGGCTACACTTTATGTGTAGTAAGCATTCACACTGCTACTATCTAAACCCTAATTACTAGTTTCATGCAGAGACTCTGTCTGGCACCAGTAGCACCAAAATTGCGAACATTATTAAAAACTATTCTTTTCAACTAATGTTCAGTTAGGCCATGGGACCTGATATGCTATCTTAGTGCTGGGAGGCCCTTCTGGGTAGCCACGTTCTTTACAAATCATGGAGAATAGGACAGAATAGAATAGAATAGAATAGAATGGAATAGAATAGAAGAGAATAGTAGTGGTATAGCACTGGAGTTTAAAAAAACACGTATATGGTCACAAGAGTTGCACGTCTACTCATCTGGATAAGTTGCTGCTGAACATAGACAACTATGTGGCTGTCATTGTGACCTTACTGCCACAATCCACCACTTTGGTTACTAGATCATAGACTGCCATGGATATATCAGAGTTGGCTACTTTAAAAACGTAAGCTCAAATAGGTTGTGGGTAGTAATTTTCTAACTCCAACTCTTAATTTGCAGATGTGTTTTGCATGTATTAGTTCTCTTCAAAACATATCGCCTTCTGTATTGATTCTTAAATATTAAATAAATGTTCATGGCTTATACTAAGAATTCTGTCTCGTGGATTTTGCTGTGGTATTTCTTTAGGTTTACTTGTAATTGTGTTTAGTTGTAAAAAGCCCTATAACACTCAACACTGGTCCTGACTGGGACTAGTAATGTACTACTCAATCCTAGCCCTCCCAATCATTGCATGCTTACTGTAGCAACAAAATATCTGTTAGACCCTGCAAGCTGTGAAAAAATAAAGGAGTGCTGTTCCTCTACCATGGACATAATATGCATATGTCTGCTCATTAGTGTTCTGACACAATGTTGCAAATAACACATTTTGAGACATAATGCTGAAACTCAAGCAGTGGGCCATATCATGTTGTTTAGTGGATCTGGAAGTTATGTTTTGAAAGTAAAAAGTTAGAATATGTTGACCAAGATGTTTTAGAAGTTTTTTAAGACTCCATTGATTTAGCAACAATGGCAACAGGGAATGAAGTGCAGGCTTAATGTCCAAACAACACCTGGTAAGTTTGGTTAGAAGAGTCTACTACTAATTTTTAAAACATTGACTATGGAGAGGGATGAACCCCTATCTTCTCTGAGACCTCTTTCTGCATTTATGGAGAACATTGATGTGTCCCGTAGTGATGCACCATAATATCTTTAGTTCAACACTACTTTAGTGTTGCATCTATTTTTGTTAACTAATGTTAATTTAGTTGACTTGGTTAAATGAGTTTTAAACACAACATGACATTTAGGGTGTTTTGGTAATTGTTTCCTTCATTTCTGTCCCCTTTCAATTACTCCTATGTGATTCAGTGCCTTAGAGTCCTGAATGACCCCAGCATCTTGCTAATTTGACATACTTTGCATTTTCTACTTAGATCACTCATATCCTTATTTATCATGCCTGAAGACTCTACCCCCATTAAAAAAAATGTCTGTAGTCTGTACTGTGGAAGACAGGCCCAGATAATTGCAAATGCATCTTCCATATCTGTTTTTCTTAACCGGCTGGATGCTGGCTTGAAAAGCTAAATTGAATCACGCAGTTCACACCATTACACTGGCCACCTGGACATCTATCATCCTTGCCTAACCCCTACTTTTCTTCCACAAAACCACTGTTAGACCTGACAGCCTTAGGGTAGTCACCCCTAACTTTTTGCCTGCCTCCCTCCACTTTTTGGACTGTGTTTTTACTGGTTTTAGGACTCTGCGCACTTTACCACTGCTAACCAGTGCTGAAGTGCAGATCTTCTCTCCTTGAAAACATGGTGACATTGGTTTCTACCCAATTGGCTTATTTAATTTACTTGTAAGTCCCCAGTAAAGCACACTACATGTGCCTAGGGCCTGTAGATTAAATGCTACTAGTGGGCCTGCCGCACTGATTGTGCCACCCACTTAAGTAGCCCCTTAACCATGACTCAGGCCTGCCATTGCAAGGCTTGTGTGTGCAGTTTCACTGCCAATTCGACCTGGCATTTCAAAGTACTTGCCAAGCCATACACTCCCCTTTTTCTACATATAAGTCACCCCTAAGGTAGGCCCTGGTAACCCATAGGGCAGGGTGCTATGTAGATAAAAGGCAGGACATGTACCTGTGCAGTTTAGATGTCCTGGCAGTGTAAAACTCCTAAATTCGTTTTTACACTGCTGTGAGGCCTGCTCCGTTCATAGGCTAAAATTAGGGCTACGCTCATATACCATTTGAGTGGTAGATTCACATCTGAATGGAGTAACAAGGTCATATTTAGTAGAGTGGTAATACAAAATCCTGCTGACAGGTGAAGTTGGATTTAAATTACTATTTTAGAAATGCCACTTTTAGAAAGTGAGCATTTCTCTGCACTTAAATCCTTCTGTGCCTTACAGTCCACATCTGGCTATATGAGTTGACAGCTCCCTTGTGCATTTCACTCATACAACCCCAAACACAAGATGCTCAGTCACACCTGCACACATCTGCATACTGAATGGGTCTTCCTGGGCTGGGATGGTGGAGGGCCAGACACTTGCATTTGAAAGGACAGTGGCCTGCCCTCACACAATGTACTTCCAAACCCCCTACTGGAACCCTGGCAGACAGGATGGAACTAAAAGGGGACCTTGTGCACGTCGAAGCCACTCTTTGAAGTCTCCCCCACTTCAAAGGCACATTTGGGTATTTAAACAGGGCCTCTGCCCCTACCAACTCAAACACTCCTGGACAAGATACCACTGGTGAAGAAACTCTGAACCAGAATCTGCAACCTGCCAAGAGGAACTGCCTGGCTGCCCAAAGGACTCATCTGACTGCTTTTCTGCAAAGGGCTGCTGCCCTGCTGTTGCCCTGCTGCCTTGCTGCCCTCTGGCACTGCTGAGAAGTGCTCTCCAAGGGCTTGGATAGAGCTTGCCTCCTGTTCCTTGAAGTCTCAGGGCCAAAAAGATTTCATCCTGCAAAGAATTCCTTGTGCAGTGAAAATTCAACGCACAACCTGCCAGAAACGACGTACAGCCTGCATCGTGGTGAGAAAATTACCGCACGCCAAACCGGAATGACGCAGCCCGACTCCCCAAGAGGAGATTGACGCAGCGCCAGCGTTGCAACCAGAACTTCAACGCACGGCCCACTGGATTGAAGCATAGCCAAGCCCAAATGACGCAGCCCGACTTCCTGTGAGAAGAATCGATGCAGCACCTGCCGAGCAACAGAAATGTCCCTGCATCGCCCACCGGATCGACATAGCCCCTGTGACTTCGTCCTGCATGCCCAGTATTTCTCCGCATCATCTTTGGGGCGTCCAAATACCCAGCAACCCGAAGAGGATCCAAGTCTTGGTGCCGGAAATCGACGCAAGGCCCTGTCTGCGTGGAACAATATTGACGTATCGTCTGTGTGCCCCTGCAGAAACCGACGCACACCTCCACATTTTCCACACATCTCCTCCTCTGCGGCCCCTTGCTGATAATTTAGACGCAAACCAGGTACTTTGTGCTTGCAAGATACCCTTATTGCTTTTTAAGAACTTAAGACTCTTTTCATCCTTTTCTAAAGTGATATTTCAATGTGTACTTATCAAATCTTGATCGTTTTTGACCTACATTTAACCAAATAAATAGTCTATATGTTTCTAAACATTGTGTGGTGTATTTGTGTGGTGTTATACTGGATTTCAGATAAAATTCAAACATAGAAATCGGTTGAGTTAGTCAGACATATACATAGTTTATCTAATAACTAAATGGGAGATTTATAATGAAACTGATACATTTTAAAGTACATTGTGAAATAATCACATTCAAACATATTCATGAAATAAACATACAATAAAGATGATATCATTTAGACATATCATACGTGTAGCCTGCATTTATATGATTTTAACTGAATTATTATTATTTTTAATAACATTAAGAATTTTCCAAATGCAATGTCATGTACCTACCAACTTCTCTGACAATCACTATTCCTTGATGGTGTCGCAGGTTTCCATCCCTGGCAATAACATCTGCCCACTGATGCTAGATCTGTGCGACACATCTTTTGACACCACAGACATCAGCCAAGACGAGAAGTATCCAGTCATGCAGGGGTTAGCCTTGTCCTTTTCTACCACCAGCTAAAATCAGTCTAGGGCGGTAGAGTACCACTAACCATATTAGTGCACCATACTCGTTTGAGTAAAATTTGTCAGGTAGACTGATAGTAGTGCTTCCTGCCTCAAAACCATAAAGTAAGTTTTGACAATTAAAAGATGGAAGATAAACAGTATAACACAACATATCTAACACAATACACAACTCCAACAACTCAAACATTCAACAGTAAACAGGGGATTAAAGAGACACAAGTGATGGACAGTAAGACTAATAACGTACACAACTGTAAGATATATCGACGTTGTACTCAGTGAACATTAGCTACCAGTGCCATCATATTTATTCATGCCACCATCGTTCTACTTTGCAAACAAAATTAGTTGTCTTGAGTTTTTATGTTGATGATGCATAGAAGAGTGAAAGGTAATTTAAGAAAATGTATAAAATGAATTTGTTTTTATTCTTTATCTTAGTAATAAGGAGTCTAAGATTAAGGTTATGCATATTAACTCCACCTATCTAGCCAGAGTTCAAAAAGATACAAAAATGTATCTGTCTAAGAAAACTATAAAAGTATAATCTACGCAATGTATTGTTGCAGTTAACATGCGTGGAATAAAAATTAATGAATATATCCAGAGATCCAAGCCTGGTGTCAATGGAAACCAGTCTCCCAGAATTATGGACACATCACCTGGAAGTCTCTTAGATATTTCTTATGTAAACACCATAACGCGTGAGCCAGTTCAGATCCATAGAGAAGGGAATGCGTTTTACTCTTGCATATGCTTACAGCTCGAGGGAAATATTACAACTGCTGTGCTTGGTGTTTAGCTGATGAGCAGAGAGAAAACAATTAAGTGGCCTATAGTGAAGCTGAATGCTTGAGCCGGCTTCCCATACTTTATATAGTGAAGCACGATCTAGCAACATGATACTGATGTACTGACCAGTAACAACCAAAATAGAAGGCCTGCCTGGCAGTGACTGCTAAGTGAGTGGTCGCTACTAGTAATCCTGCAAGGTGTGGCCACTATAGCGATTGTATTTGATATTGTCACTGCTACAAAAATAGTCAAAGCCATTAGTAGCTGAGGACTATTTTCATTGATCAGAAGTAGCTCTTATTATAGAAACGGTTGGAGACCCCTTGTGTATCTATTGACCACTTTGCAGATCATCATTTGGTCAGACCCTGGGACAACAGAATAAAATGTCCATTAGCACCACAGTCGGGTTTTAGCAACCCCTGCCTGTCCATGCACATCCCAACATATTTTGAGACTGTAAACATTTTATACAGAACAATGTATAGGTGATTATGCGGTGTAAAGAGGGTACTAACTGGCAAATTTATGTATCCAGTATATGTTTTGTGTGCTTATCTTTTCAAATGTATTTACTGTTTTAAAAAATAATCTATATATTGTGTCTGATTTATTTTATGCATACAAACATGACAATTATGACGTCTTTGTGTCCGGTGGAGGCTGTGGTCTCAAGATCACAACTTACAATGCACCTGGATGCTGAAGCTTATGCACAACATTACTTGAATCTCTCTGGTGTCTGCTTGTCATGCTGATGAATTTTGATTGACAATTCAATCCATGCAGAGTCGAAGACACAATAATGATAAAAACAAAACGTAAGATACATTTTATTTTGGTAACTGTAATTCAACCTACCTAGAAATACTAATATCAGGCAATCATTCCTTTGTGTATGTCTTTGAAATGTGTATGCAATAAGTAATATTATTACATCTTCCATGAAGTGCACTTATACGATCCTAGTGATTACACAGAGATTAACATAATTACATTTACAGCATCCATGTATAGCTTAAATCATCCCTTCACAGAATAAAAACATTTACCATGTACCTTTAAAAAACAACTTGCTCAACATATTTTTCTGCTTATGGCATATGTGATGCAACCCTTGAAAAAATTATCTCAGTCTCAGTCATGGACACTGTCAGGACCCTTTCAAATGGCAGCGGGGCAAGCAGGAGTTACTGGCCCAGCCGTGGGGCCTAAGCCCCTTTACTACTGATGTCCTGGGGCCCAGCCTACTATGGATTCTGAGCAACTGGTCCAAATGTCCTTCAGTACTTGACTCACAGGAATAGCGTTGTCCGAGTGATCCAAGGCTCGCTTGGAGGGGAGGTGGATATAGGGAGTGAACACACACTTACAAGTCAAAATACATGCAGAAGCAGCAATAAATTATTGTCCAACCGAATCCTCACTTTTATGGAAAAAGAGAAACATTTTATTTTACAGCTAATAACACAAATGCATATATGACATTCACATATAACTATACAGCCCCCTGAGGTTAAGGCTCTGCTGTTTCTTAGGCAGTTCCCTATGTACCACTCCTTCCTGGCTCCTAGTGATAGTGGTTATTCTCCATTCACTATAGGCAACATCCAGGGTAAGCCACACTAGAATTCTGAGTCTCAAGAGCTCTCTCTGACTCTATATTAACCCCTTGGATGCGGGTGTCGGCCACTGGCCAACGCCCGCACTACCTCCCTGGTGCGGGTCACGACCAGTGGCCGACACCAGGGAGGGGGTTAATAAATCCTCGGGTGCGGCGCACCCGAGGATTTATTTATTTTTATTTTTTCCCTGGGAGACACAGAAGCTCTTCCGTGTCTCCCCCCACCCCCCACCCGCCCCTTTGTGACATCAGCGCGCCACAAGGCGCGCTGACGTCACTTTGTGGATTTCCCCATCGGAGCAGGAAGCGGCCGCAATGGGGAAAACGGCCACAAACGGCCTTCCCCACGTTCGGGAAGGCCTCGTAAGAAAGGGGAGACTCTCCCCTTTCTTACAAAGCCTTCCTGAAAGTGTTTCCTGGCCCCCGATCGCAGCTGTGGGTCTAAATTATTTATTTTTTTTAAACAAAAAAAGAAAAATAAATGGACAGGGGTTCGCCCGTTGCAGCTTGCGTCTTCAAAGCAATGCACATACTTCAACTGACGCTTTTCAACTGTAGCTTGTAGGCAGCAATAAAAAAGTCAAGTAAGTATTATGATTATGTTTCTGATACAAACGGGTCAGACTTGTCTAGTGGGAGTTTTAGTGCCATAAAGAAGCGCAGAAGGTTTATATGCCTACTACAAAGAGCAAATCTGTATTTTATGTAAATAGCTGAGTACATTAGTAAAGTCAGCCATTACCTACGCTATAAAACAAATGAAATCTATGTGCGGGGGGAGGGCGGCTATGGAGAGATGAAGGGCACTTTTGCTGGGTGGTAATGAAGGAATCCGAGGAGGAGGGAGTGGGAGCACCAATAATGATTGTTGGGCTGGGCGCAGGAGGTGCTAAAGACTGTGATGAATGGAATGTGACAAGGTGTTTTTTGAGAGTCTTGAAAGAACGTGCTGATTGAGGGAAGAAGCGCAGGTAAGGTGGCCTCTACTGTTGCACGTATCTCACACACACCATCGATTTTGTGACTGTCTACGTAGGCTAGTGTTTTAGAGCAACAGTTTAGCCAATAGCAGAGATGGCATCTTGATGGATGACTGCTGTCGTCACTCGGGTTATAGAGGACAGCTCTGACATAGGATCAGAGACTGAGACATCAGATACTGAGACAGCATCTGAGGGATAGGACAATGGCGCAGACTCTGGGAGTGATTTTTCAGTCGGAGGAGTCCCATTCGATAACTCCTCTTCCAGTAAATTATGAGGGAGGTGATGAGGACAGTGCTGCTGTCCCTTCGCAAGAAGTCTATGCAACGGGGTAATAGTGGGTTAGCCCAACCCAGAGAGCAGGTGAATGCGGCGGCAAGCAGAGAGAGAGAGTGCTCTCTTGGGAGCTCCCCAATTTAGTTCAGCCCCAAATTCCACCGCCCAAATCGTATGGTGGAGACATCAAAATTATCTATCGCAAAACAAACTGGTTTTGTAAGGCAGGCACCTGTGTTTTTGGTTCTGGGTTCGGCGGCCATATAGAGAAACACACTAAACCCAAACATTTCTGAAAACTAGACATTCTGGGGAGTCCACAGAGGTGTGACTTGTGTGGATTCCTCAAAGTTTTCTTACCCAGAATACCCTGCAAAGCTGAAATGTTGAATAAAAACTCAATTTTTCTCGCATTTCTGTCACACAAACTACAGGAATATGCTGGGATCCACAAAATTCCTACCACCCAGTGATTCCTCACCTCTCCTGATAAAAACACTACCCCACTTGAGTGCCTACACCTAGTGCCTGCGTCAGGAATGCATCACCCCAGGGTCAACAGCTGCCTCATGTAAGGACCAACATTGACCGTTGTGTGATCTATTCCTGTCGCGGGCACCAGTCCTACCCACACAAGTGAGGTACCATTTTTATCGGGAGACTTGAGGGAACGCTGGGTGGAAGGAAATTTGTGGCTCCTCTCAGATTCCAGAACTTTCTGTCACCGAAATGTGAGGAAAATGTGTTTTTTTAGCCAAAGTTTGAGGTTTGCAAAGGATTCTGGGTAACAGAACCTGGTCAGAGCCCCACAAGTCACCCCAACATGGATTCCCCTAGGTCTCTAGTTTTAAAAAATGCACAGGTTTGGTAGGTTTCCCTAGGTGCCGGCTGAGCTAGAGGCCAAAATCTGCAGGTAGGCACTTTGCAAAAAACACCTCTGTTTTCTGTGAAAAAATGTGATGTGTCCACGTTGTGTTTTGGGCCATTCCATTCGTGGGTGCTAGGCCTACCCACAAAAGTGAGGTACCATTTTTATCGGGAGACTTGGGGGGACGCTGGGTGGAAGGAAATTTGTGACTCCTGTCAGATTCCAGAACTTTCTGTCGCCGAAATTTGAGGAAAAGGGTTTTTTTGGCCACATTTTGAGGTTTGCAAAAGATTCTGGCTAACAGAACCTGGTCAGAGCCCCACAAGTCACCCCATCTTGGATTCCCCTAGGTCTCTAGTTTTCAAAAATGCCAAGGTTTGCTAGGTTTCCCTAGGTGCCGGCTGAGCTAGAAGCCAAAATCTACAGTTAGGCACTTTGCAAAAAACACGTCAGATTTCAATGTAAAGATTCTTCTCTGAAGGCCAACCACTTTTGATGTATTGAATAACTCATAATAACACTTTGGGGGTCATTCCGACCTCGGCGGTCTTTTCTTCAGACCGCCGAGGCCGGGGGAGACAGAATACCGCCATTGCCGGCGGTATTCATGCCTCCCTATTCCGACATTTCCACTGGGCCAGCGGACGGTAACAGCGTTACCGTCCGCTGGCCCAGCGGAAATGGCACATCAACATTGCCGCCGGCTCGTAATAGAGCCGGCGGCAATGTTGATGTGCAGCGGGTGCAGTAGCACCCGTCGCGCATTTCACTGCCCGAAATTCGGGCAGTGAAATGCGCGACGGGGCTATGCCTGGGGGCCCCTGCACTGCCCATGCCAAGTGCATGGGCAGTGCAGGCGCCCCCAGGGGCACCCCCAGTCCCCTTACCGCCAGCCTTTCAATGGCGGTGTTTACCGCCACGGACAGGCTGGCGGTCGGGGACTCATAATCCCCAGGGAAGCGGTGCTAGCACCGCTGCCCTGGGGATTATGCCCGCCAGTTGGAAGCCTGGCGGGAAAGTGGAGGGGCCGGCGGTCTGACCATGGCTTTTCCGCCACGGTCAGAATTGCTGGCGGAACACCGCCAGCCTGTTGGCGGTGTTACCGCCAACATACCGCCGGCCGCCAGGGTCGGAATGACCCCCTTTATTTTTTGTCATGCTAGCTTCAAATCATCCTTTGTAATGTTACCATCACAGGCTAAAATAGCATTAACTAGCCCAACTACACATTCAGTGTCCATATTTTCCAAAACATCGTCTGAATGTTGTAATGGCATACGTGATAAACAATCAGCACAAGTGTTTTTCCACCTTGTACATATTTTACTCTAAGAACATACTCCTACAACTTAGAAAGTAAACACACCAGGCAAGCAGACACTTTTCCCAAACCATGTCCACCAAGTAGATACACTAATGGTTTGTGATCAGTGTATATATCACAACTGGTTCCCCTTATATAGGTTTTGAACTTTTGTACAGCGCACACACAAGCTAGGGCCTCCCTTTCAATAGTGCTGTAATTGGTTTCTGCTTCAGTGAGTGTTCTAGACGCAAAGGCTACTGTATTCTCCTGTCCTTTTACCCACTGACCAAACACAGCATCAAGACCCTTCAGGCTGGCATCCACAGTTATAAATGATTTCCCAAATGGAATGAAAGATTTCAGAGAAGGAGCAGATAAAACCAACTCTTTGACATTTTGGAATGCTGTAGTAATCTGATCATCCCAAAGAAATGTGTAGCCTTTTTTAAGTAATGTTCTAAAGGGTTAAACCATTAATGCATAACCTGACACAAAGCGTGCGTAATACTTGCACAACTCCAAAAATGAACACAGAGCATCTTTGTCAGTGGGAGGTGGAGCATCTCTGATAGCCTCTAAATAGCAAAGTTTTGGTTTTATACTATCTCCTGATATTGTGTGACCTAGATATTCCACCTTGAGTTTGCACTTGTCTGTTTTTATTGTCATAACACGGGATTAAAAAATGTTTAAAACTTTTTTCTAGACTTGAATATGTTCCTAAGCCGTTTCAGTATGAATAAGTATATCATCTTGAAATGCTTGAACATCGTCTATTTCCCCAAACAAGGTGTCCATCATCTTCTGAAAGACACTTGCCGCATGTTAGAAATGGGGTTTCTGGTTGGCTAGGGAATGCACCTAAGACAGGCAGAACCCACCCACTCTAGTCAGGGCGAGGGAGTTACACATCCAAGATAACCCCTGCTCACCCCCTTGGAAGCTTGGCACAAGCAGTCAGGCCTATCCCAGAGGCAATGTGTAAAGCATTTGCACAACACACACAACACACATGACGCACTATCCCCACCACAAAGGAAACACAACACCAAGGGGGTCATTCCAACCCTGGCGGTCGGTGTTAAAGCGGCGGCCAACCCGCCAACAGGCAGGCGGTGTAAAAAATGGAATTCTGACCCTGGCGGAAACCGCCAACAGAGACCGCCACTTTAACACTCCGAACACCACGGCGGGACAAACAAACAGCGCGGTGGTCACCGCCAACAGACAGGCGGGAGACAATGTACACCCTATCACAACCCACCAATCCGCCACCTTTTCCGGGGCGGTAGCCCCGCCGATAAAAACACGGCGGAAACAGACATTACGAACGGAAAACGCTCACCTCTACACACTCCACGAGGAATCTGGACAGCATGGAACCCAAACTACACATCCTACCAGCTATTGTCTTCCTGCTCCTCTATCAAGAACACGAACGCCGGCGCAGAAGACACCGGTGAGTACTGCACCTACGACACAGGGGAGGGGGGACGCAAAAAATTACGGGCACACACATACGCGACACACCCACCCTCACCCTCACCCACAACTACATACACATCAATGCAGAGCAACAACTCAGAGTGACACCCCCAAACCCCCCGGAAGAATGCAAAGACAAAATAAATTGTTCATGAATCTTGAAGTATATTGAACGGCTAAGTTAAAAAATATATCCAACATCCATAACTATATATACAAATGTAAATTGTCCTGTGCAAATTAGGTATCAGCCATTGTTCGTGGGCCAATGGGCCTAAACACATGGGCAAAGCCCACACACGATACCCGAATCCATTGGAGAGAACACTGCAGGGGCATCAGATATCAAAACTACAGGCACCTCAGGGGGAAGGGAAGGGGGGGGCACCTCAGCCAGATGAGTCCACGACGCCAGATCCATGAGGGGCCTCCATGGCCACTGTTCAATCCTGGGGAGTGCAAAGCCACAGTCTCACAAGTCTCTACAGTGGGTGGATTGCCCACTGTGCCATCTTGGGGAGTGCAAAGCCACAGTCTCACAAGTCTCTACAGTGGGTGGATTGCCCACTGTGCCATCTTGGGGAGTGCAAAGCCACAGTCTCACAAGTCTCTACAGTGGGTGGATTGCCCACTGTGCCATCCTGGGGAGTGCAAAGCCACAGTCAAACAAGTGGATTACAGACTCCACTGGTTCTGGAGGAGGCATGGTGCCCAGAGTGCTTCGTGCAGCCCTGGCCGACACAGATCCTGCCCTGCCCCTTCTGCCAATGGGCCAGCGGTGCATGAGACTGTGGTGCCCTGTCCAGCGGTGCTTGACTTGAAGGGCCCAGCGGAGCGGTGCAGAGACGGCGGTGCCCAGCGGAGCGGTGTTTGACTTGAAGGGCCCAGCAGAGCGGTGCTTGACTTGAAGGGCCCAGCGGAGCGGTGCAGAGACGGCGGTGCCCAGCGGAGCGGTGCTTGACTTGAAGGGCCCAGCGGAGCTGCGCTTGTCTTGAAGGGCCCTGTTCAGCGGTTCTTGAGACGGCGGTGCCCTGTTCAGCGGTGCTTGTCTTGAAGGGCCCTGTTCAGAGGTGCTTGACTTGAAGGGCCCTGTTCAGCGGTTCTTGAGACGGCGGTGCCCTGTTCAGCGGTGCATGTCTTGAAGGGCCCTGTTCAGCGGTTCTTGAGACGGCGGTGCCCTGTTCAGCGGTGCTTGTCTTGAAGGGCCCTGTTCAGCGGTTCTTGAGACGGCGGTGCCCTGTTCAGCGGTGCTTGTCTTGAAGGGCCCTGTTCAGCGGTTCTTGAGACGGCGGTGCCCTGTTCAGCGGTGCTTGTCTTGAAGGACCCTGTTCAGCGGTGCTTGTCTTGAAGGGCCCTGTTCAGTGGTTCTTGAGACGGCGGTGCCCTGTTCAGCGGTGCTTGTCTTGAAGGGCCCTGTTCTGCGGTTCTTGAGACAGCGGTGCCCTGTTCAGCGGTGCTTGTCTTGAAGGGCCCTGTTCAGCGGTGCTTGTCTTGAAGGGCCCTGTTCAGCGGTTCTTGAGACGGCGGTGCCCTGTTCAGCGGTGCTTGACATGTGTCTCCAGGGCACCAGATCCGGCCATGACATGGATCTCACTCGCCACCCGACATGTGGCTGCCGTGCCCTTCGTGCACATCCGTCTTCTCGCTTGCAGGGCCCTCCTGTGCTGCCGTCCCGGGCCCCTGGGTGTCCTCCTTCATCCCTGGAATGGGGCTGGTGGGGCCCTCCTGGGCAGCTCGCCTGCTGCCGGACTTGTTGGGCGTGCTGCCCTTGCCACCCTTCCCTGCTCCTCTGTGGCCCTTTCCTCCCTTTGTCGGTGTGCCAGGTGGCACCCCACTTCCTGACGGTGCCAGGGTAGTGCCCTTGGAGCCTGCTGTCTCTGGCCTCTCGCGCCGGTCACTGGCTTTTCTGGTTTTCTTTCCAGGGGGTGGGCTGGCTGTATCTTTAATGCTTGCCGAAGTAGCTGGCCTTGAAGGTGTTGGACTCCAAAATCCTTGGACTATTGTCCTTGTAGGTCCAGGTTTTGTGGTGGCTGAGGTGCTGGTTGGAGTCTTATGAGATGGAGGGGGTGGGTCAGGTGATGGAAAGAGGTTAATTTTGGACAGGAAAAACTTTTTAGGAGCAGTGGGAAGGGTAGGTGTAGTGGGTATGGGAGTGGAGGAAGAGGATGTGGTTGTAGGTGAGTCAAGTCTGGTGTCATTGGGTGCAGGTGCTTGTGCTGGAGGCTGTCGTGAGGTGGATGGCTGTTGGGTGGGTGGCTGCCTGCGTTTGTGTGGTTTGGAAGAGGGGGTGACAGACACACTGGGAGAGGACACAGGGGACGTGTAAATGGTAGTGGGGGTGGTGACTGCACGTGTGCGGAGTGTTCTGGTGGGTGTGCTGGTGATGGACGTAGTGGCCGATGATGTTGTGCATGCAAGTGTGAGTGGAGATGTCACAAGGAGGGAGGAGGGAGACGAGGAGGAGGGGGACACAGAGGAGGCCGTGGCTGTTGGCATGTCTGCATGTGGATGTTGCTTGGGTGTATGCTTGTGTGATGTGTGGTGCTTATGTCTGGATGAGCTTCCCTTGGGTGTTGAGGTGTGTGCAGGCTGGTCTGTAGGTGTGTCTGGGATAGGCAGAGGTACAGGGGTGTGGGACTGGGTTGAGGAAGTTGGAGGAGGGAGGCAGGAGACAGGGACAATGGCTGCTGTCAGTGCTGAGGCCAGAGCGTTGAACGATCGCTGATGGGCAGCCTGACCCGAATGAATGCCCTCCAGGTATGCATTACTCCGGTGCACCTCCCTTTCTACACCCTGGATGGCATTCAAAAGGGTAGACTGCCCAACAATGAGCGTCCGCAGGAGGTCAATGACCTCCTCACTGAGGGCAGCAGGGGTAACTGGGGCAGGGCCTGAGGTGCCTGGTGCGAAGGAGATGCCCACCTTCCTGGGTGAGCGGGCACAGGGCGAAGGCTGAGGGGCTGCTGGGAGGGTGGAGCTGGTGCGCAGGGTGGCGGCTGTACCTGTTGTTGCGGTGGGCACGGATGTTGCCGCCACCACAAGGGAGCTCCCTTCCAAGGACGTGTCTGTGTCGCTGGTGTCACCACGTGTCCCCGCTGTGGAGCTCCCCTCGCCCTCCGTCTCACTGGTGAACTCCGAGTCGGTTGCATGGCCCTCCATGGCCATGTGAGATGCAGCTCCCTCGTGCTCCGATGCCACTTCTCCTCCGCCTGATGATGCTAATGCACACATGAACAGGAAGACCACCAAAAAAAGGGGGGGGGAGAAATAAAGACATGTTGAGTGCATGCATTGGCGAGACAGTTGGCGGAGAGGACAGACACAGAAGCCCCCTGCACTACGCCGCGCACTTGGGGCTACTCAATCCGTGGGACATGGCCTACAAGCCTATGGATGACAAATCCACACATATGTGACGCAGGGCCATGATTAGCTGTACTAGGCAACCTACAGAGGTGGGGGGCGGGGGCACAGGGCCATGCCTAACGGAGGGGCCTAGCCTACGGAAATCGCCCTGGCCTAGGGTTAGCCACAACCCTCCTCCCCCACCCAGACACCTCCACTGCGCGCAAAGTCAGCAGAATGTATTTGTGCTCACCCCCTTGTGTCTGCTGTGATGTCCTCACGCGCCCATCCAAATCGGGGTAGGCCACCGCCAGGATCCGGGACATCAGGGGAGGCCATCCCCAGCAGAGCCTCTACGGTCTTCCTGCTCCCGCGGCGGATGTCCTCCCGCCTCTTGCGGCAGTGGGTGCCCCGTCTGTTGTGGACCCCCAGGGTCCGGACGTCCTTGGCGATGGCACGCCAAATGTCGATTTTCTGATGGGCGCTGACCTATGTGACATGTACAGGGGGAGAAAAATAAACAATCATTTTCTGCATGCTCGATGTGAGTGGCCCCCCATCCCCACCCTTGCCATGTGGCACATGCTCTCATCTGTCGTTTGATGCATGCCTCATTCGCTCCCCTCCCCACCATCGTTCATTCACCCCACTCAACCCAGGCATTGGCCACAAAGCATGGTCCCAGTGTACTTACCTGTTGGTCTGGAGGACCGTAGAGTAGCGCATACTGGGGGAGGACCCCATCCATGAGTTTCTCCAATTCTTCAGAAGTGAAGGCAGGGGCCCTTTCCCCAGTCGCAGCAGCCATTGTCTCTTCCAGACCGAGGTCACAGCAGCACTTGCAGTATAGGTCCTCTCCTGTGGATGATCAGGTATCGAGTGATTAAGCAGTTAGAAAATGGCGGTCACGCCCGCGGCGGTGCGTACCGCGGCCGCCGGTGCACATCGTCATTGGCTCCTGAGACCCATAGGGTTCAATGTTAACCAATGCGGCTTTGCGCCGCGGTCTTCGACCGCCTCCCGCCACGGTGTGCCACGCCAGCGCATTGACCTCACATCCCACTGTCGCACTTCATAGGTCAGGCAGCCGCCATTTCAAGGGCCCACATGGCTTAAAATCTACTGTGTCACACATACCTAGGCCTTGCATCAACACTCATACAAGCCATTCAATGCATTGATAATCGTGTACTGTGCAAGCTGTGGGAACGTACCTGTGGGTAGATTGACTCTGTGCTCCATGTTGTCCTTCCTAGGCACCGTCCGCTGGGACTTGCGAGGAGATGGAGGAATCTTCCCGTGTACAGACCGCTGGTGGACCTGTCGACAATGGAAGAAAGACATGTCATACTGACATACAGGCTTGACAGAGCCACTATACAGGAACTGTGTGCCCAACTGGAGCCAGACCTGATGTCACCCATCCGCCAACCCACAGGGATTCCCCCTCTAGTGCAGGTTCTGTCGGTACTCCATTTCTTGGCAAGTGGGTCATTCCAAACTACAGTGGCCATTCCATCCGGGATGTCACAGCCTATGTTTTCCAAGGTGTTGTCCAGAGTGTTGTCTGCCCTGTTGAAATACATGCGGAGCTACATTGTTTTCCCTGAGGTGGGAGATTTGCCTACAGTGAAGGGTGATTTCTATGCGCTTGGACATATTCCCAACATCATTGGTGCAATTGATGGGACACATGTTGCTTTGGTCCTCCCCAGCACGAGTGAACAGGTGTACAGGAACAGAAAAAGTTATCATTCCATGAATGTCCAGGTGGTCTGTTTGGCTGACCAGTACATCTCCCATGTAAATGCCAAGTTCCCTGGGTCAGTGCATGACGCGTACATCATGCGAAATAGCAGCATCCCTTACCTGATGGAACTACTTCAGAGACACCGTGTGTGGCTAATTGGTGACTCAGGTTACCCCAACCTGTCCTGGCTACTGACCCCAGTGAGGAATCCCAGGACAAGGGCAGAGGAACGGTACAATGAGGCCCATGGGCGGACTAGGAGGGTGATCGAGCGGACCTTCGGCCTCCTGAAGGCCAGGTTTAGGTGCCTCCATATGACAGGTGGATCCCTAATGTACTCACCAAAGAAGGTGTGCTATATCATCGTGGCCTGCTGTATGCTTCACAACCTGGCTTTGCGCCGCCAGGTGCCTTTCCTGCAGGAGGATGGTCCAGATGGTGGTGTTGTGGCAGCTGAGGAGCCTGCGGAGAGTGAAGAGGGGGAAGACGAAGAGGACGACACAGACAACAGGGACAGAGTAATACAGCAGTATTTTCAATAACATACAGGTAAGAATCAACACCGGAATTTACATTTACTTGAAGTCTCCTGCCTCTCTACTGCCTGAGTTTCCACCCAGTGTATGTTCACTGAGTTGTGTCTTTCCCTTCCAATTTCAGAGATGTGGGCCCCACTCCGTGACCTCTGCTTTGTTTCCCCATTGACTACAGCTGTGTGACAGTGGTATGTTGTCATCACAATGTAACTGGACATTTTGGCACGGTTCTGTGTAATACATTTGTTCAAAAAAACAGGCAGACTCCAGATTATTTTTGTGCAATAAGTGTGTTTATTAAAGTCTAAAATTTAGGGAAATGGTTGCAATTCGGTGATGGGTGATGGTGGAGGAATGTCCATGGCAGAGTCCAGATTTTCAGTCTCACAGGTGCATTGTCCATATGCCTGTGGAAGGTGGAGCAGGGGCAGTTTAAGGTTGGACAGGGTGACAATGTGGGACAGTGGGACGACAATCAGGGGGTATCCTTTCCTGGCGGGGGTCTTGGCATCCTACTCTGTCTTCTTCCTAGCTCTCAGGCACCGCTTGCGGGGTGGTTCTCCTTCTGCAGGGGGTGGGGTTCTGGTGGCCTGTTCTTGTGTCGGGGCCTCCTGTCCACTAGCGCCGGCGGAGGTGGTAGCCTGTTCTTGGTCCATGCTAGTGACAGGGGCCCTTTGTGGTGCCACATGGTCCCGCAATGTGCTGACAATCTGATTGAGAGCCAGTACGATGGTGCCCATTGTGGAACTGATGCTTCTGAGGTCCTCCCTGAACCCCATAAACTGTTCCTCCTGCAGTACCTGGAGCTCCTGGAACCTGGCCAGGACCGTCGCCATTGTCTCCTGGGAGCGGTGGTATGCTCCCATGATGGAGGAGAGGGCCTCGTGGAGAGTGGGTTCCCTGGGCCTGCCCCCCCCCCTCGCACAGCAGCCCTCCCAGTTCCCCTGTTTCCCAGGGCCTCTGTCCCCTGGACCGTGTGCCCACTACCACTGCCCCCAGGTCCCTGTTGTTGTTGGGGTGGTGGGTTAACCTGGGTGCCCTGTAGTGGTGGACACACCGCTGATTGACGTGTCCTGGAGACAGAGGCATGGGCCCGCTGGGTGGGTGCTGTGCTGGTGTTCCCAGAGGGGGGTAGGTCTGCTGTGGCCTGTGGCTGTCTGAGGGGAACCGACTGTCCCAAGGTCCCCGATGGGCCGGGCTGGTCATCTGGGTCCAGGGAGTCAGAGCTGCTGTAATCACTGTGGGCCTCTTCTGGGGGTGGAATGGACATTTCTGGACCCTCCTGGGCGGTGTTGTGGCGTTCGGGTCCTGCAGGGGTATAAGAGTATGGTTATTGCTTCTGTGTGTGCCATAGCGTGCAATGGGTGGGTGCCCGTGTACCCCAGTGCTGGCATTCCCTTGTAGGGGCTGTTGTGACGGTGGTTTGGGGGGGGGGGTATGTGCAGTGGGCATGCTTAGGTGATGGGTGTCCATGGTTTGTGGTCGCATGCAGGGCTTGGTGTTGGGATGGGTGGGGTGTGATGGTGAGACATTAGCAAGGAGGATGTGTGATGGGGGTGGGGGGGGAGGGCGGGGGTATGATTTGGCATGCCGGTGGGTGGGGGGGGATGAAGTAGTTGGGATTCGACTTACCAGAGTCCATTCCTCCGCCTACTCCTGCGAGGCCCTCAGGATGCAGGATCGCCAAGACCTGTTCCTCCCATGTTGTAAATTCTGGGGGTTGAGGTGGGGGTCCGCCGCCAGTCTGCTGCACCACGATGTTGTGCCTTGATACCATGGAACGCACCTTCCCCCGTAGGTCGTTCCACCGCTTCCTGATGTCGTCCCGATTTCGTGGATGCTGTCCCACAGCGTTGACCCTGTCCACTATTCTTTGCCATAGCTCCATCTTCCTGGCAATGGTGGTGTGCTGCACCTGTGCCCCGAAGAGCTGGGGCTCTACCCGAACTATTTCCTCCACCATGACCCTGAGTTCAGCGTCTGAAAACCTGGGGTGTCTTTGGGGTGCCATGGGGTGGTGTGGATGAGGTGTGGGGTGGCGTTTGTGGTCATGAGTGTGGTGCGTGTGGTGGTGTGTGGTGTTTTGTGCGTGGATGTAGTGTGGGTGATGGTGTTGTGTGCCTCTGTGTGGTGGGATTGTCTATTCTGTGCTCTCTCTCTGGCCTTCGTCATTAATTTTGGGTCGTAGGGGTTTGTGGGTGATGTGGGTGTGTGTTTTATATTGTGTTGGGTGTGTGGGAGTGGTGTTAGTATGTGTATCAGGTGTGTGTGTTTCAAAATGACCAATGTGGCAGTGTTTTGGAGCTGTGTGTGTATTTTGACCGCGGCGGTGTGTACCGCCAATGGAATACCGCGGTTGAAAGACCGCTGCGTGGATTTGTGGGTCGGAATGGAATGGGCGTATTTCTGTTGGCGTGACGGTGGAGGTTTGGTCATCGCCAGTTTTTCGCTGCCCGTTGGTGTGGCGGACTTTTGTGGATGTCGGGTTTTTGGCGGTTTGCCTGTTGCGGGTTAGAATGACCGTGGCAGTTTCCCGCGGCAGCGGCGGTGTTATGGCGGTCTTCTGACCGGCGGTAAGCGCCTTTTAATGCCGAGGTCAGAATGACCACCCAAGTTATATAAAAATAAACTGTATTGTACACAACATAATTATTAGCCCAAACGCAACATGTCACTAATACCCTGGTACACAAGCAGTTGTCAGAATGTTACACAAAAGTTACTCTGCAGAAACCAGCAGTAGCCACAAATAACCCACAGGTTATTTATTATTCTGCAACATAAGCAGTAGTCATGAATCACTTTACAAAAGAAATGCACTTGTCATTAAAGTATCATGAATTCTGTCAAAGCTCTACTGGCATATGCCACAGGAGTCCATTCCCCATCCGCTTGTTTTTGGGCCAACACAGCTCCTAAACCAGTAGGACTAGCATCAATAGGATCAAAGTAAACCAAAGTGGTATGTTCTGAGAGCGCTCATTTAGTAGCCTGAAAAGCAGCTTCCTGATCAGGCCCCCACTCCCAAACAGCATCAGTTTTGATCAGATCTCTCAAAGGTGCTGTTAAAGCTGTCAAATTTTTAATAAAGCACCCACAGTAATTCAGCATACCCAAATAACTGCGAACGCCAGACACATTGATGGGAGCCAGGGCAGCTTGAATGTCCTTAACTTTATCAGGATCAGGTAGCACTCCATCTCCTGAAAACCTATATCCAAAGAAAGCCACTTCTGATTGCAAGAACAAACACTTATCTTTGTGAAGTGTCAAACCATTTTCATGTAGTCTCTGAAATGTGGCCCTCAATCGTACTAAATGTTCTTCTTTACTTGGCGCATGCACCAAGATATCATCACTGACATTGATGACTCCTGTCAGACCAGCAAGCACTCCACGGATAGTATCCTGAAAAACTTCGGCGGCACTAGAAATCCCAAAACTCAACCGTTTATAGCGCCTAAGACCCATGTGAGTTGAAAATGTCGTAATGTCCCTGGAATCTGGATGCAGTAGCAACTGATGGTATCCTGCCCTTAGATCCATCTTTGAAAACCATCTTGACCCTGACACCTCAGCAACAAGATCATCCACAGTAGGTGTCAAATGCCGTACACGCTTAATAGCGACATTGGGGAGGTGCATGTCAACACAAATCCTCACCTCCCCTGGCTGGCGGGGCTTTCTCGCAACCACAATGGGTGACACCCAAGGCGTAGGTCCATCAACTCTTTCAATAATATCAGCAAGTTCCAGTTTTTCTAATTCATCCTCCACCTTAGGCCTCAGATGGAATGCAACCCTCCGATGCTTCAAAGCCACGGGTTGTATAGATTTATCAATATGTAAACGCACCATATGATCCTTCAAACAACCAATGCCTTCAAACAAAGATTGAAACTCAGTCAATAAGTTATCCACAGTCCCCAGATGGACACTGAAGGCAAAGGATATAAGATTAAGTTGTTCTGCAGTCCGGCAACCTAATAACATGTCTGAGCCCATGGTGGTAACAAACACTTGCTGGTATTGACTGGTCTTCATGAGACAGTACCGTAGTAAACACCCCTGCCAACGGCTTTGAAGATCCAAATGTATAAACCTGAGTTGTTGTAGGCCGTAAAGGAGGCTGAAAAGGAATGCGCTGCAAAACTGAAGTTGCTATAACATTGATGGAAGCACCAGTATCAATTAGCGCATCAACTTTATAACCAGCCAACAAAACTGAACATCGTGGCACTCGCTTCCTAGGATGACCACCAGGCTGCAATGCATGGATCATATCAACGGCACCCTCACCATTCTCATCATCATCCAGATCGTCATCATCCATGACAACGCCCGGCTGCACCGAATGAACAGCCTTAAAGTTCTGTGGTCGAGAACGAGACATGGATTTGCAGACTTTAGCTAAATGATTGAGTTTCTGGCAATTAGAACATGTCTTGCCTTGCGCCGGACACACCCCTTGATGAGGGAAAGGACCCCCGCAAGAATAACAAAAACGGGGCAACATAGAAGTCCGAGGTTTATACTTCCTTCTCTCCCCAGGTGTAGTAGTAACAACATTCACCGGCTCCACTTTCACCTGAGTCTGCAATGCTGTTTCCATATGAGCTGCACGCTCTTTAGAAAGTTCTTTAGATCGTCCCAATGTGAGGATATTAACCATTGACATACCAGGTACTTGAAGTGTATGTTCCCTTAACTTCACAGAGGTACACCCCTGTATAAACTGCGCACGCACTTCATCCTCAACATCCACCAAAGTGCAAGTGCGAGCCAAATCCTTCAGTCTAGTGTAAAAGGCATCCACTGATTCATGCGGAAATTGCCTCGCTTGTTGAAGAAGAAACCGTTCATAATCAGGATTAGCAAAAGGTTCAAAATGCGCAGTCAGTGCCTGTTTCAATGATTGATAAGTGTATGGCGGACCCTCCTCCACTACTGAGCGGCCCAACTTATGAACCACCACACCCCCAAGATGTAACAACATGGGACGGCGCCGATCATTCTCCACAGCCGCTGCAGCAAAATAAGTCTCCAAACAATCCACCTATTCCTTCCATCGGGCAGTGAGAGCAGACGGAGGGCCATCAATGACAAAAGGCTCCAATGCAGGGATAGATGCCATAACGACACCACCAAAAAACACAAAATGAAACAGCAATCACACTGCTCCACCAAACTCCTGAAACACATCCAAGGGAGGGAGAAGAAAAAAAAACACCTCCCAGGACACCAGAAAAATGTAGGGCAGGATGCACCACCCGGAAAGAGGGGGAAAAAAAACACTAAAAACCCTCACCGGGCAAAACAGCAACCTGGAACACAGGATACACACAAAAAACGGGCAGAATCCATGAGGAAGCAAACATCAGCAAAAAAAAATGCCACACACGAATTCAGCAGCAGCCTCCAGGCACAGGATCCCCAGCAACACAGGCAGCAGAGGCAGCAGCTTCCCCAGAGGGCCGGGCAGCGATGAAGAAGAAACGAACGAGTTACTTACCTTCGGTAACGACTTTTCTGGTGGATACATTAGCTACCTGTGGATTCCTCACCTCATGAATACTCCCATGGCGCCAGCATTTGACGGAAATCTTCTTACTAGTCTCTGCACGTCGACGAGGACGTCACTGTCTCGCACGCGACGCCGTCTGACGTCATACAGGCAATAAGAGGTCCTCGACGACGTGCGGACGTCAGTACCAATCATTTTTTACGTGCATGAGAACAACCAGGCAATGAAAGAACAAAGCAACATCCATTATATTGTAAAAATACACCACATTGTATGAATAACTGTAAATGTTTTTTATGCACATATATATATATATATATATATATAAAACTCTTTCTTTTAAAAATATATACACACACCAAGTATATACATAAAGATATATACACATATACCCACATATATATAAATATATTATATATACACATCTATTGCACCCTCAAAGATCAAGAGGAGCGCACTCAAGGATTACTTGGCAAGACCATAAAGGCAACGGGGAGGCGGGTGGGACCGTGAGGAATCCACAGGTAGCTAATGTATCCACCAGAAAAGTCGTTACCGAAGGTAAGTAACTCGTTCTTCTGATGGATACAACTACCTGTGGATTCCTCACCTCATGAATAGAGTCCCAAAGCAGTACCACGCCCGGCGGTGGGTGCCTAAATGGTCAAACCAAGAAATCCTGCAGCACTGACCGTGCAAAATGGCCGTCCCTTCTAACCTCAGAATCTAAACAGTAATGTTTTGCAAAAGTGTGAAGGGACGACCAAGTTGCGGCCTTGCAGATGTCGACCACAGGAACACCTCTGGCTAAGGCCGAAGTGGCCGACTTAGCTCTGGTGGAATGAGCTCTAATGCCCTCAGGAGGATCCTTCTTTGCCAAAGAGTAACATATTTTAATGCAAAGAACAACCCACCTGGATAGTGTTCTCTTGTGGACTGCCTTTCCTCTCCTCTTGCCCACGTATCCAATAAACAGCTGATCCTCCAGCCTGAAATCCTTTGTTCTATCGATAAAGAAGCTCAACGCTCTCTTTGGATCCAGACGGTGCAGTCTTTCTTCCTCTTTGGAAGGATGAGGCGGAGGATAGAACGTGGACAAAGTAATTGCCTGAGCCAAATGGAAGGGTGAAACAACCTTCGGGAGGAAAGCAGCCTTGGTCCTCAACACCACCTTATCCCCATAAAAAGTTGTATAAGGGGGTTTTACTGATAAGGCCTGCAACTCACTCACTCTCCTTGCTGATGTTATAGCTATCAGGAAGACTGTTTTTAAAAACAAATACCTCAAGGGGCAAGAATGCATAGGTTCAAAAGGGGACCCCATAAGGAAAGTCAGGACTAAGGACAAATCCCATTGCGGCATAACGAATGGCTTTGGAGGATATTGATTTAGAAGACCTTTCAAGAATCTGATAACAATAGGGGATTTAAATAAAGATGGTTGGTCTGGAAGACATATAAAGGCTGACAAGGCCGATAAATAACCTTTAATGGTAGCCACTGCACAACCTTTCTGCGCCAGAGATAGAGCAAAAGACAAAACGTCCGATAGATGAGCTTGTAAAGGATCAATCTGCCTCTCTCCACACCACGCAACAAATTTAGACCACCTATTAGCGTAGATAGATTTAGTGGAGTGTCGCCTGGCCGCTAATATAACATCCACTACCTCAGGCGGGAGAGAGAAGGAACTCAGGTTGCCCCGTTCAATCTCCAGGCATGTAGGTGCAGACTCTGGAGGTTGGGGTGTAGAACCTGCCCCTGCGACTGCGAGAGGAGGTCTGCCCTGAAAGGAAGACGGAGCGGCGGGCACGTTGAGAGTTGGAGAAGGTCGGAGTACCACACCCTCCTTGGCAAATCCGGAGCTATTACGATTACTAGAGCCCGGTCTTGGCGAATCTTCCTCAATACTCGAGGAATCAAGGGTATGGGAGGAAACGCGTAAAGCAACTGGCCGCACCAGGTCATTTGAAACGCGTCCCCCAACGCTTCCTGCATCGGATACTGAAGGCTGCAGAACAACGGACAATGCGCGTTCTCTCGAGTGGCGAACAGATCTACCCGAGGAAACCCCCACTTCTGGAAGATTAAACGGACTTGATCTGGATGGAGACGCCACTCGTGGTCTGCCGAGAAGTGGCGACTGAGACTGTCCGCACGCACGTTCAAGACTCCGGCCAGATGGTTTGCTATCAAGCAAATCCGATGGTCCTTTGCCCAGGACCATAGTCGAAGAGCTTCTCTGCAGAGAAGGTACGACCCCACTCCTCCCTGCTTGTTTATGTACCACATCGTGGTAGTATTGTCCGTTAGGACCTGTACCGACTGACCACGAAGGGAAGGGAGGAAGGCCTTGAGAGCCAGACGTACAGCCCGTAACTCTAACAGATTGATGTGAAAAATCTGTTCCTCTGGAGACCAAAGACCTTTGATCTCCAGATCCCCCAGATGAGCTCCCCACCCTAGAGTGGAAGCATCCGTTATGACTGTGGCCACTGGTGGCGACTGCTGGAACGGTTTTCCTTGTGAAAGATTGTTGCTTGCAATCCACCACTTCAAATCCACAGCAGCATCTCTGGAGATCTTGACAGTACCCTCTAGATCCCCTCTGTGTTGAGACCACTGCCTTCGGAGGCACCACTGAAGAGCCCTCATGTGCCAGCGAGCATGCGTGACCAACAGAATGCAGGAGGCAAAAAGACCGAGCAGATGAAGGACCTTGAGGACTGGAACTACCGCTCCATTTCGAAACATTGGAACCAAATCCTGAATATCTTGAATCCGCTGAGGCGGAGGAAAGGCCCGACCCAATGTCGTATCCAGTACTGCCCCTATGAACAGGAGGCGCTGAGAGGGCTCCAGGTGAGATTTGGGCTCGTTCACCGAAAAGCCCAGGTCGAACAACAACTGGGTTGTTGACTGCAGATGACGCAACACAAGCTCCGGGGACTTGGCTTTGATCAACCAATCGTCCAAGTAAGGGAATACTGCTATCCCCTTCCTTCTGAGCTCTGCCGCAACCACCGACATCACCTTCGTGAAGACTCGAGGTGCTGAAGTAAGACCAAACGGAAGGACCGCAAACTGGTAGTGTTGCGATCCCACCACAAACCGGAGATACTTCCTGTGTGACTTGAGTATCGGGATATGAAAGTAAGCATCCTGCAAGTCGACAGACACCATCCAGTCTTCCATGTTCAACGCCAAAAGCACCTGTGCTAGGGTCAGCATCTTGAACTTTTCCTGCTTGAGGAACCAATTCAAGATCCTCAGGTCCAGAATTGGTCTCAAACGACCATCCTTCTTGGGAATCAGGAAATACCTTGAGTAAACTCCTTGACCCCTCTCCTGCTCCGGGACCAACTCCACCGCGCCCTTTAAAAGGAGGACTTCTACCTCCTGTTCTAGCAACAGGAGGTGTTCTTGTGAACAATACGAAGGGCGGGGCGGGATGAGGGGCGGAAACTCCCGAAAGGGAAGGGTGTAGCCTTTTCCCACAACACTGAGAACCCAAGTGTCCGACGTAACAGTCTCCCATTTGGTGAGAAAATGCTGTAATCTTCCCCCTACAGGAGAGGAGTGAGTGGGAAATGGTGGAAGCCTAAGGCTGCTTCCCCTGCTGCACCCCGCCAGAGGATGAGGAAGAGGCAGAGTGCTGCTGAGAGGCTCCCCTGGTGCGGACCCTACCCCTCCCCCTAAAAGATCTATAGGGGTGGGAAGAGGCAGGTTGCTGATATCTTCCCCGAAAGGAAGAGGAGGAAGAGCCACGCCCAAATCCACGAAACCTCCTGAAGAATCTGGAAGAGGCCGTGGAAGAAGGAGCTTGGAGTCCCAACGACTTAGCCGTGGCCCTGCTCTCCTTAAAACGTTCCAAGGCCGGATCAGCCTTAGCCCCAAACAGTTTGTCCCCATCAAACGGGAGATCCAACAATGTGGACTGTACATCTGCCGAAAAGCCCGAGTTACGTAGCCAGGCCTGTCTCCTTTCCACCACAGTTGTGCCCATTGCTCTGGCTACCGAGTCGGTGGTATCCAGTCCCGTCTGGATAATTTGGGTCGCAGCAGCCTGGGCATCAGAGACAAGATCCAAAAGACCCTGGGGAAGCTCTGTAAACGAAGAGGAGATGTCATCCATCAGAGCATGAATATACCTCCCCAGGATACATGTCGCATTAGTGGCTTTTAACGCCAGACTGCAGGACGAAAAAATCTTCTTCGACTGCGCCTCCTTGTGATGCTTCTCCTTTGATTTGGCCATAAACAGCTTCGCCTCGCGTTCTTTAATGGCCTTCGGATTCATGTGCTGACACGAATCACAAGTCGAGACGTCGTGGTCGGAGCTCAAACACCAAAGGCAATCGGAATGAGGATCCGTCACCGACATCTTGCCTCCACACTCACGACAAGGCTTAAATCCAGACTTTCTCTGCGACATTATTTCCACAGAGAAGAAGTACGCAGCAAGATATACACTGTAACCGCAAGAGTAACAGTTGCTCCCTCGAAGATAACCGTTTCGAATGCACGGAAAAAAGGGAACTGACGTCCGCACGTCGTCGAGGACCTCTTATTGCCTGTATGACGTCAGACGGCGTCGCGTGCGAGACAGTGACGTCCTCGTCGACGTGCAGAGACTAGTAAGAAGATTTCCGTCAAATGCTGGCGCCATGGGAGTATTCATGAGGTGAGGAATCCACAGGTAGTTGTATCCATCAGAAACAGGAGTGCTTCAGCATGCACTCCTCCTTACGGCCCCTCCAGCACACAGCAGGAGAGCCACAAGGAAAAAACCAACAGATCCGACCCCCCTCGTCGCCAAATTGTTGTGTATCCACATGGAACGGCAGCAATAAACAAGACGCACTCAGAAACGGTTAGTTGCTCCACACACTGGGGAAAACCTCCCCTGGCTATTTATTAGCTAAACAATTAAACCATTAAACAATTAAGACACTAATTACTGCCGTCACGGACTCAACCATCGGGAGGGGAAATTAACACCATTCCCCTTCCTTAGTTCCTCGATGGAAGAGCCCTCTAAACATAACATATACCAAGAGCATTATAAAACACATGGCAAGTCATAAAACATATCAGCATGTCATGCCCATAAAAGGAACATAAACACCTATATGTACCACATCATAAAAATAGGCAGGTTAACATATAAATCTATAATGTCAAAACTAGGAACATAAGAAATATGTATGTCCTTCCAAAGTACCTGTTTTAATGATGAAAGGCACTTCTAGTGCCCAGGAGAAGAGAAAGGGGGCTCCCGGTGCTCCTCTGTGCCAAACGGGTGCCTTCCGGTATGTTTGGGGGGAGACACGCACCCGTCCAGTTTTTATATTGGGCCCCTCCTTCGGCCTGTGATCTCTGGGGGCCCCCCTGGGCCTCCACTGGCCCTCCAGAAGGGGGGGGACAAGGCACACAACAATAAGGGAACCACCACGGGGGACCACCACGGGGAACCGGCAGCATGGGGGGCCTCCAGCGAGGCTTCCGCCCCGCCCGCGGTATTCCAAAGGCTACTCAGAGCTATGGTGGGGCCGGAGGGAGCCTCCGATGCGGCTTTCTTCCCCCCACCCATCCTTACCGCACACATGGGGTTCCAAGGGGCAGGGGAAACCTCTGATGAGGGTTCCTTCCCCACCGTTCCTCTCCAGCCGAAGCAAGGGGCTCGTCCAGGCCACGAGAGTGATTGGCCCTAAGTTAGGGCATTCTGTCACCCCAGGGGCACCGATAGGAGCACGCCTGCTGCGATTTCCTTTCCTTCATTCTCTGGGGGCACCAGGCAACGCGCTACACTTGCGTTTCACTTGAGCAGCCTGTCCGGGCTGCGGTGGTGATCTCGGGCAGTGGCAAAGCGCTTCAAAAGCGCAATTGATGACAAAGGAAAGCGCTCACAGTGTGCTTGTGGCAAAATGTATCCAGGTGCTATATGATGAAACAAAGCCCTCCTCGTGCTTTAGGTAGTGGCAGGGGTTAGGGGCCACGGCACCCTGCCCCTTGGGGACAAAGCAGCTGGATCACAGGGCAGCAGGGCCCAGCAGCAGGCCGGCACAAAACGTTGCACTCAGTTGGCAGTCTCTCTAGTGACCCAGCAGGTCACAGGTCAGCACAGCAGCAGCAGTCCAAGGCGGTTCCTGGTGAGTCCCTTCCAGCATTCTGTGTCCAGTTCAAAGTAGGTTCAAAATGTCACCAAATTGTAGGGAAAATTCCCATGTACTTATACTTAGTTTTAGCAGTGTTTCACAAAGAAGTGGAGAGGTGGTCCCAACCAGTTACAACTGGTTCTGGGAGGGCCCCTCTCTCTTGCAGCACAGGCTCCAAACATCAGTTGGGGGTAAACGACCCTTTTGTGTGAGGCCAGGGCACAGCCTTTACAAATGCATGTGTACCCCGCCTCTCCCTCTCAGCCCAGGAAGACTATTCAGTATGCAGCTGCACCTCTGTGACACCTCCACCCTTCCTGTGTACAGGCTCTCTGAAAAGTATGCACAAAGCCCAACTGTCACTCTGCCCAGACGTGGATTGGAGTCAAGCTGCAAACCACCAGAGTCATAAGCACAGAGAAATGCTCCCTTTCTAGAAGTGCATTTCTGTAATAGTAATAAAAAATCCACTTACATCAGTAAGCAGCATTTCTCACTACCATTACAACCATACCAAACATGCCTACGCTACCACTCATAAATGAGCCGATACCCGCTAGACATAAGGCAGGGCATTTCCAACGCAATCCTATGAGAAGGAGGCACTCACAGCTGTGAGAAACCAAATAGGCTGTTTGTCACTACCAGGAAAGGCCACGCTACTAGACACACGTCCTGCCTTCTACAAACATAGCACCCTGCCCATAGGGCCAGCTAGGGTAAGGGGAGTTCTGGGCCTAGCAAGTACATTTAGATGCCAGGTCCCTGTGGCAGAAAACTGCACACGCAGGCCCTGCGGTAGCAGCCCTGACACAGGTTTGAAAGGCTACTTCAGTGGGTGGTGCAAGCAGTGCTGCAGGTCCACTAGTAGCATTGAATTTTCAGGCCCTGGGTATAGAGATACCACTGTACAAGGGACTTATAGGTAAATTAAATATGCCAATTAGGTACAAGTCAATCATACAAACTTTAAAAGGGAGAGCACCTGCACTGATCAGCAGTGATAAAGTGCTCAGATTCCTAGAGCCAATAGCGAGAGGTCAGAAAAAATAGGAGGAAGGAGGCAAAATGTCAGGGGATAAACCTGCCAAAAGTGCAGGTCCAACCCCTACCAGCCTAAAGCCAGGGGAGACCAATTAATACCTTGAGGGCTTCCCTGGTTGGGGTGATAGAACATGGACCCTGGCCCGCAACTGCAGGGACACCCTCCAGTTCTACACCACTCTGATCCCAGTTGGGTCCTTCTGTCAATGCTTCCCAGGCAGCCTAGACTAACCCACGGGGGCTACCTAGCTGCCAATAGCCAGAACCAGGCCATCTAGGAGCCTCTGGTCTCTGAAACCACAATGAGTAGGGGGGGTAGCCCCAGATGGATAGCAACCTGTCTCCACTCCACTTCCAATCAGTTCATGGAGTCTACCCTGCCACTGATCTACCAACCTGGGGTCCGCACCATAGGTTCCACAGGGGCTGGAGGCGAGGCTCTCCTCCCTCTACCCCTCCTTCTAGGATCCCGCCCTCCTCTCCTAGGAGGGGTACCAACAGAATTCATTACTGCCAGGGCGCTGGATACAGATGTCCTGTACAACTCTCTCGCCAGCCCAGGATCACTACCTGGCGACTAGCCACTCAACCCAGGGTCACCACCCATAGTCTGCACCGGGGTCCAGGTGGGTTTCCCCCTCCCTGAATCCCACTCCCAGTATTCCACGTCTCCCCACCTTGGGAAAGGCCTCCAGAAGTTACACACGGGGTGAGCAAAATAACCGGCCCCCCCAAGCAGGTCAGAGTTTACCTCCTGAACCTGTCTACCCAGTCCAGAGGCAACACCCTCAGACTGAACCATTTTCCGGCGAACCAGGACTTCCTCGGGAGCACACCTACCCCCTGCCAGGTCAGAGCTTACCCCCTGAACTTAACCACCCAACCCAGAGTCGCCACCCTGCGGTTGAACCACTGCCTGGTGCACCTGGGCTTCCTTGGGAGCACACCTACTCGCCATCAGGCCAGAGTTTACCCCCCAAACCTGATCATCCAACCCAGAGTCACCACCCTGAGGTTGAACCATTGCCTAGCGCACCAGGACTTCCTGGGGGGCACACCTACTCCCAACAAAGGAAACGCCTTCCCCAAGGACCACACAAGAGTCTAGCTGGTGCAGGTCTCCTGACCTCTGCCCATCTGGCAGAGTCTGGATTACCCCCAACTCCGAAATGGTCTCACCAAGGTCATTCCTTCGGGGCTCTGACCTCAGAGCTGACCCCTGACCCTCCAGGTTTTCCACTGGGGCCCGCAGGTCCCTCTGAACCCTACGCCTAAATTTCCACCTCCTCCACTCTGGAGTGAGACTACCAGACACCAGGACCGATGAAATGCTATCACCAGCCACCTGCCCAAGTCCTACTGGCAAAATGGGATTCTTTAGAGCAGCTGGCGCTACGGTGCAGGCTAGGCTCCCGTCCTGGCACCTACTCATGGAACCAAACAGGTCTCAGACATCCTGGGACACAGCCCTCTCCCACTCCCACTCCTCTGAGAAAAGACATGGGATTCTGAACCCATCCCATTACACTGGGACCTACCTGCGACACAAGCCTTTCCCACCACACGTGATTGGGAAATACCCAGTTACTGGCCTTCCAAGTAAATTTAGATGCCAGGTCCCTGAGGCAGAAAACTGGGCACACAGGCCCTGCAGTAACAGGCCTGAGACAAGTTTGAAAGGCTACTTCAGTGGGTGGCCAAGCAGCATAACAGGTCCACTAGTAGCATTTAAATTACAGGCCCTGGGTATAGAGACACCACTGTACAAGGGACTAACGGGTAAATTAAATATGCCAATTAGGTATATGCCAATCATACCAACTTTAGAAGGGAGAGCACCTGCACTTCAGCACTGATTAGTAGTGATAAAGTGATCAGAGTCCTAGAGCCAACAGCGAGAGGTCAGAAAAAATAGGGGGAAGGAGGCTGTAAGTCAGGAGATGAACCTGCCAAAAAGGCCAGGTCCAACACCGCAGATGCCAATCCAAATGAATGTCTATGATATTTGATCACACCAAAAGGAGAAACAAATATGGTAAGTGTATGACAGTCTTCACTAAGTGGAATTTGATAGTATGCTGAGGGTAGATCTATGGTTAAGAAAACTTTAGAGCATCCAACACTTGTAATCATTTCTTGAATATGGGAAAGAGGATGACAATCCACCAATATATTTTTGTTGAGAGGTTGCAAGTCAACACACAACCTAATGTCACCAGACCTCTTTTTAGTAAGGACAAGAGGCAAAATCCATTCTGAAGAGTCTGTAGACGTAATTATTCCCTTGGACACCAATCTATCTGATAATGCCTTCAATTTTTGCCTGATGCTCAAAGGAACTGGCCTAACTTTTTGTATTATTTAGAAGGCCGCTTTCTTTAGCCTGATACAGTGTTCAAAATCTTGTACATTCCCCACTTTATCCATGAAACGCTGGGAAATTGAGATTTCAGTTCTTCAATTATTACATCTGCACACAATACAGACATAACCGAATCACCACCAGCTGGCAGATCTCCCAAAATAATAGGTATATCATGTCCCAGTCATAGAATCATTCCGAGCTTTGCCAAGTCTTTCCAGTCCACAATATCTCTCCCTTTTGTTGCAGCATGTACTTTGGTAACAGTATGTCTGCCAAAAATCTCTAATCTTGCCCAGAAAAATCCAAGTAGTTCTATATCTTGTTCACCAAATGCTTTTGGATTTATATCAGGACATTCCAAAACATTTGATTTGGACCACAGGCAAAAAAAAATGATATCTGCTAAAATCGTTATTGGTGCTCCAGATTCTGCCATAACAGTCACTTTTCTACCATCTATAAGAGCTTCACACATAGGTCCCTTGACATAGTCACCTTTCACACGTATGGCTGAATTGGGTAAATCCACAGCCAGAATTACATTAAACAACAACTCACACACTCCTGGGTATTGTCTTCTGAATTATTTGTATATACATTACTAATTTTCACTTTAGTCACATTGTTAGTTATACCCAGATTGAACTTGATACCTCTACACACTTTTTTGAAAATTTCCTTTTTTGCAACACTTCATAATTTTTTTTCCTATGGCTGAGCAAAAAGAACTATTGCCAATATGATTATGTGAGCCACACCAGAAGCAAACACTTGTACCTTGCATCAGTCCCTTCCTGAATTTGGAAGGCTTTTCACTAACAGCACAAATTGAATTATCTTCTGCCACACAGCTAACAGCTGAATGAGCACCATGATTAGATAAAACTTCAAAAGTAACAAAGGACCTTTCAATGCTTTTCACAATATCAATAGTCTCTGGTCAAGTGGGATTACGACAAGCTAGAAGACGCTCTTGTATTTTGTTTGAGAAACAATAAAATACAAATTGGTCTCTTATAATTGGTCTCTTATAATCAGAGCGACCTCTGACCCTGCATCCATGCAGGCAGGTCGCTTCCTCCTCACCACTGCTCCTGGTACGTGTTGCAATTTTGGGTAATTTCCCTTCCTTGAAGGATTTCGCCGCTGCTTCCCCGCGGCCCCGCCCCCTCCCTGTCCCTCCGGAGCTCTTTCCCCCTCCTGACTCTTGCTGCCCCGCACCCCTGCACTCCTATTGGAGGTTTCCCTCCCTCCTCCCAGCTGCCACTCCCTCCCACCTCCCCTCTTATGCCAGCCGCAGCGTGGGGATAGAAGCGATCTCTGACCCTGCATCCTTGCAGGCAGGTCGCTTCCTCCTCACCACTGCTCCTGGTACGTGTTGCCATTTTTTGGGTGATTTCCCTTCCTTGAAGGATTTTGCCACTGCTTTGCTGCGGCCCTGCCCCCCTCCCTCCTCCTCGTCCCTCCAGAGCTCTTTCCCTCTCCTGACTCTTGCTGCCCCACCCCCCGCACTCCCATTGGAGGTTTCCCTCCTCCCAGCTGCCACTCCCTCCCACCTCCCCTCCTATGCCTGCCGCAGGGCAGACGCGAGCAGCGGGGCGCACCAAAGGCAAGCCCGTCTGCGCCGGTCCGCGCCAAGACCGTGCCCAGCGCCAGACCCCCTGGCCAACACGCCCCGCACCCCGCGCCACCAATCACCATTACACTGCCAACGAACTCCATGTCCTCAATCCAGGACGCTCCTCTATCTGCTTCCAGTCCACACCGACGCACACCAAAGGACCGTTCTCCTGCAAAGCCTGCAATTTCACCTGCAACCTAACCTCCAAACTCCAAATCAAAACAACAGACAGCCACCTAAGATGCATCCTGCTTAACACCCGCTCCGTCCACAAACATGCAATTGAACTCTGGGACCTACTGACCACATACTCGCCCGACGTCGCATCCCTCACCGAAACCTGGATGAATTCGGCCTCGGAACCAGACATAGCCATAGCCATACCAGAAAACTACAAGATCACCAGAAGAGACCACAGCAACAGACCAGGAGGAGGAATCGTCATAGTCCACAAAAACACCAGTCTCCACCAACTCCCACGACACCATCAAATCCGCCGAGCACCTCCACTTCAAAATCCACATCAATACCTACAACACACTCAGAGGAACACTGGTCTACAAACCCCCTGGCCCGAGACCACAGTTCTGCGACAACATCGCCAACGACATCAGCTCCCAAGCCCTCGCCTCAACGGACTACATCCTCCTCGGCGATCTGAACTTCCACATAGAAAACAACAACGATATCAACACCACAAACCTAATCGAACCCCCGCCATCACAGGAGTTCTGCAACTCACTCGCAACCCACTTCCGTCGAAAGATAGAAGAAATCCACAACAGCTTCAACCCCCAGACCCACCAGCTGAGTACAAACACCCACTTCCTCCACACCTGGACCCCCGTCAACATAGAAGACACCGCCAACACCATGAACTCCATCCACTCCGGATCACCATCGGGCCCCTGCCCACACCATATCTTCAATAAAGCAAACATCATCCTCGACCCCCACCTCTGCAACACCATCAACAGCTCCTTCAAGTCAGCCACCTTTCCAGAAAGATGGAAGCATGCAGAAATCAACGCCCTGCTGAAGAAACCAAAGGCAGACCCAGGCGACCCCAAGAACTACCGGCCGATCTCCCTCCTCCTCTTCCCAGCCAAGGTCATCGAAAGAATCGTGAACAGCCAACTATCCCGGTTCCTGGAAGACAGCAAGGTACTTGACACCTCCCAATCCGGATTCCGCAAAAACCACAGCACCGAGACCGCACTCATTGCTGCCACAGACGACATCAGGACCATGCTCGACAAAGGAGAAACAGCAGTACTCATCCTCCTGGAACTCTCTGCAGCTTTCAACGCGGTATGTCATCACACTCTCCGCACACGCCTCCACAGCGCTGGAATCTGCGACAAGGCACTCGACTGGATCTCATCATTTTTCACAGGCAGAACCGAGAGAGTCCGCCTCCCACCGTTCCTGTCAGAAGCCTCCAGAATCATCTGTGGCATCCCCCAAGGATCTTCGCTCAGCCCCACGCTCTTCAACGTTTACATGGCCCCCCTCCCAAGTTCGCACGAACCCACCACATCAACATAGTTTCCTACGCAGATGACACTCAGCTCATCCTCTCCCTCATGAAAGACCCTACAACTGCAACGAACAACCTCCACCACAGACTTCACGCCATCACCAGCTGGATGGAATCAAGTCACATCAAGTTAAACACAGACAAGACAGAAATCCTCATCTTTGGCACTAACCCCTCAGCTTGGAATGACTCCGGGAGGCCCACCTCCCTAGGATCCGCACTCTCACCCACCACCCATGCACGCAACCTGTGATTCATCTTGGACTCCACACTCAGCATGACTCAGCAGGTCAATGCCATTTCCTCATCCTGCTACAACACTCTCTACATGCTCCGCAAAATCTTCAAGTGGATTCCCGTCGAAACCAGGAAAACTGTCACCCACGCCCTGGTCAGCAGCCGATTGGACTACGGGAATGCGCTAAATGCAGGAATAACAACCAAACTCCAAACAAAGCTGCAAAGAATCCAGAACGCATCCGCCCGCCTCATTCTAGTGTCCCACACCGCATCTCCCCCCACCTCAGAGACCTACACTGGCTACCAGTATCAAAGAGGATCACCTTCAAACTCCTCATCCTCGCACACAAAGCCCTCCACAACACAGGTCCTGCCTACCTCAACGACATACTCACCTTCCACACCCCCACCCGCAATCTTCACTCCGCCAGCCTCGCCCGCGCCTCCGTCCCCCGCATCCGCCGCACCACTGCCGGAGGAAGATCCTTCTCTCACCTAGCCGCCAAGACCTGGAACTCCCTACCGCTCCACCTTCGCAAGACCCAAGACCTCTTGACATTCAGGAAACGCCTCAAGACATGGCTTTACGACCAGTAGCTCCCCCCCCCCAGCGACTTGAGACCGTAACGGGTGAGTAGTGCGCTCTATAAATCCTCTGATTGATTGATTGATTGATATAGTCATCTACGTTGCTACCAAAATCACATTTGGCTGCTAATATATGCAACATAGCTACTGATTTTTCGACCGATTCTTCAGCTGACTGCCTGCACATGGCAAAATTAAGGGGGTGATTCTCACCCTGGCGGGTGGCGGAGGCCGCCCACCAGAGTTCCCCCCTCCAAAATACCGCTCCGCGGTCGAAAGACCGCTGAGGGTATTTTGGGTTTTGCACTGGGCTGGCGGGCGACCGCCAAAAGGCCGCCCGCCAGCCCAGTGCAAAACCCCCTTCCCACGAGGACGCCGGCTCAGAATTGAGCCGGAGGAGTGGGAAGGTACGACGGGTGCAGTGGCACCCGTCGCGTATTTCAGTGTCTGCAAAGCAGACACTGAAATACAAAGTGGGGCCCTCTTACGGGGGCCCCTGCAGTGCCCATGCCATTGGCATGGGCACTGCAGGGGCCCCCAGGGGCCCCACGACACCCCATACAGCCATCCTGTTCCTGGCGGGCGAACCGCCAGGAACAGGATGGCGGTATGGGGTGTCAGAATCCTCCATGGCGGCGCAGCTCGCTGCGCCGCCATGGAGGATTCATTTGGGCAGCGGAAAACCGGCGGGAGACCGCCGGTTTTCCGCATCTGACAGCAGCCAAACCGCCGCGGCCAGAATGCCCTGCGGGGCACCGCCAGCCTGTTGGCGGTGCTCCCGCCAACCCTGGCCCCGGCGGTCCATGACCGCCGGGGTCAGAATGACCCCCTAAATCTTTCTAACAGAACACTGGATTCATCCGAATACAGTTTCTTCATTCTTTCTTTCCCCTCACTTTAAACATTCTATATAGTATTTTCATTCTGAGGTGCTGGAATGGGGGCAAATTGTCAAAAACACATTGCCCAGCGACTCCCAAATTATTAAATAAGAGTGCCATCTTCATAACTGGTGAATATTCATTAGCATCAATTGCTGTAAGATAATTCTCAAATATTCTCACCCACTCACACCACTTTAAATCTGGTTTTCCACCCTTCTGTAAGAAGGGTGGAGGTTGAACCACACCTTGAGTTGACGCTACCCCCCCCGCCCAAATTATATTTTTTTTTTAATGAATGAGGTTTTGATGTACAAACAATTAAAACTAGTAGTACCTAAATAAATAAAACTGTAAAACGGAACAATTCAGTACATAAGACTTGTCACTATGAGCAGAATCAAGCAAGCACAGTAACCTCAGTATTTAGTCAAGTTTACAAACAACTCCACACGTCCTTCGATTTCAAGTATAAATTCAGTGCTGCTATTTCAGTAGGCGAAACTTCAATTGGCTTTGAATAAATAAATATCACTGCACCACACACTTCTTGCAAGTCAAACGCTGAACGCTTCCCCAATGATGTCAACACACTCTAAGACCCGTGTGCAGAATAACATTGCTGGCCACTATTTTATTTCTGACACAGCCCCGTAGCTGAGTATCCAACTCTCTGAGCATGAAGACACACAAAGTGTTGCATTGTTGTATCCTGGAGATCACGTTGTATCCAGGTAACAAACACCAAAAATTATGCATTGTATCCTGCTGTTTCGTATCTCGTTGAGGTAGCTAGGCAACCAGCTTGCCAAACGGACTTCGTATCCCTGAGAAATGTTCTCCTTCTCATGAAGAATGAAAACAGCCCTGAAAACTCCAAAAATACTCCAGGCGGTAATGTCGGACATAGGTCTGTTGAAATCCAGGTCGGTGGGTCCTTACTAGTCTAGCAGAGTGGACCTCATCCCGCTCCTGGTACCAAATAATGTAGTGGGTGGACATCCACACAGCAAAAATAGGTATTTATGTAATCCACGATGACAAAATCTCCCAGGAGACGCTTCGTAGATAAGTAGATTTCTTTATTTTGAAATGGATCCACAACCGCAATGACTACCTTCCACGTTGAGAGACCGAAGGCAACTGCCACAAGCCTAACGCTCTAGAACCTGGAATGCAGCCGATGCCATCAAAGTTCCTAACACGAGTTAACAGCATAAACAAAGCACAACAATATTTCCTGTAGTATACAGCAACAACCAGGAATAAACAATAAATGGCATATTACAATCCTGCTTTGTCTTGCTTGGAGCTTTTGAAAACAAAACTGAAGGCTTCAGCGGGAGCTCAACAATGACATATCTGACTTTGAGAGATTCTTGCTGCTTTAGTGTCCTTACTTGCCTCAATGGAGGACTTTGAGAACTGAAAAATCTTCCATGTCCCAAGGCGAAAACGTTGATCGGTGAGACATGCCCCATGCCTGCTTCATCATGGTTCACCTGAAATCATGTCTAATGTCCAGTCAACCAAATACTTTTAATTTCAGTTTATGCTTTGAGGTATCTTGGTGCTTTTTACCTTTAAAATGTAATAATTCATATATCTAGTTCCCCATATCCAATTCTGGTCTCTGAATTTTATTGTGTACTTAACTTTAATGTTTTTTGCACAGCCTGAACTTTACATGTTTCTCTGAGGAACTGCCTGCTGGTTGTGCCATTGCCACCTTGGGTTGGCAAAGGATTCAATTAAATTGTGTTGTAAACTTACCAGAATGTCTTTAATGATTTCATAGTGGTACCACCTTCTAAACTAGTAATTACCTTTCTGACACACAGCCACTCCCATTGGTGTGGTGAGTCAGCCACTCCTACCTATCACAGTTTATGTCACAGGTACTGAAGCAAAGGTGCATCCCTCTTGCAAGAGGGCTGTTCAGTCTTAAAAGAGGATCCCCTCAGTGTAGGTTATTTACATTTAGAACTTTAGGTAAAGTGTCATCCGTGCCCCAGGATTTTACATGCACAGACTACAAACATACCAGTACTATTCACTTCATCATTCATTCTCTACATTCCAGCTCACACATAGAGGTAATGGGAAGGCACAGCATATTACAAGGGTCCCAGTCAGAGAGCGAAAGTTGGAGTAATACACTGTTTCCTCCAAATTCCCTATTGTAAATCATGTCTTTGCACCACACTGGAAGCGACTATCTTCACTAGACCAGGATCTAAAAATATTAGACTACTATATTGGATAAAAAATAAAGGAAAATAGTTATTGCGTATTATCCCATGAAATCAAGAGTAGACATCGTGGGTATGGCCTGGAGGCCTAAGATGGCAACACTTGCATGTGAGCTCTGAGAATAAACCCCACTAATCCATCCTCATCTGTACTGCAAGAAGCAACATATTGAATTCCTACGTGTTGGGGAGATGGGAGCAGCATGGAGGAAGCGGGTCAGCCCTGTCCTGGGATTGGCCCCTCTGATCCAGCAATCAGTTGAGCGTGCCAGGAGTGTTGTAGGTGGGAGAGGGCCAGTAGATAGAGGAATAGTAATTTCTAGCCAAATCGGCTAGAAATCAAGGCCTCTAGGGACAGTGACAGATGTGGCAGCAATCATTGGGAGCTGCTCCATTCATTGTTTCTGTTGCCTGCCCATGCTAACAATAGTGAATAGAGCTCTTGGGATTTGTACAACATATATACAATGCATGTGAGGTCAGAACCATAGCAGCATGTGCAAGGGGATTAGGGTAAGAAATGGGGCCCTATCCATTTCCAGTTTCCAACTCTGGGGGCCCACAGGACTAATCTGGATGGAGGATGTTATAGACTTGAGGGCAAGGTGTGAAGGGTATCAGATTGGTAGATGCTCTATTGAGGGACCTATGCACAATGTATCAATACCATGTGGACACACAGGAAGGCTATAAAGGTTTTCTGAATGTTCTTTTGGCTGGTCATTTCTATTTTTCACCACTTTTCCTGCAGGAAAGGATCTGGCTTTAGCCCTGACTCATCACGATTCAATGCGACAGTCACAAGCCTGCGACCCTCCCTGTTACCACAGTAGAATTTGGGGATGTATGTTAAGGAATTATCCAGATAGGAAAGGGGAAGCAGACAGGGCCTCCATCCAGGTGAGGATCGACAGACTTAGCAGAGTGGGAAAAGCTGCTGACAGTCAGGTGGGTCAAACCTCACAGTAGTTGGGGAGGGTTCTCTTCACCAGATGCCACAACCACAATCCTACAAGCAGCCTTGAAAACATATTCCTCACTAGAAAAAAAGGAGGCCAAATCATTGACCTGTCTCTTCTACGACTGGACCTCCATAACACAGTAAACTAGGGTAAGGGAGATGGAAAGTAGCATCACAGAGAACAAGGACATTGTTCAGAATTTGCAAAATAAAGTCACAGCCAATGGAACATTGTCAGGCAACTGGAAGATTGTGCAAAGGATGCTGAAGGGAAATTGAGGCTTAACAAAATCAGGATCATGGGAGCATCTGAGGGCATGGAGACCTCCAAGCTGATGCAATTTGTCATTAAGTGGTGGAACTGTTGGGTGCCTACCTAGGATCTATTCTCCTATTTCAACATAGATCATTAGTGGCACAACTGCCTCCCAGGGATCCACCTCGACCTTTCATTGCATGTGTGTTTAATTTTGCAGACAAAGGCACATTCTTGCAGGTGTCCTGAAAGCTTGGCCACCTCTCCTGTAGCTCAGTAAACGTCATGATGTTTCCAGAATATACGTTAAAGCTATAGAGGCGTTCATTCCTGGAGGTCAAGCAAAAGCTGCAGCCAATGCAAGTGAGGGATTTACTCCTGTTTTCAGCCTGGCTGAATAAAGATAAAACACGTTTTTTGACACTCCTGAAAGCACCTGGGATTGGGTGGGAGAAAGATCAATGTTAAAAATTAAAATAGCCCTTTCTGCTTCGCTCCTCTACTGGGCAACAATAGGAGTGCCCTTAACTGCAGCACCTTAGAACATAGGCATATGAAAAATAGGTGATGACATCGACTGAAGGATCCATCTCTTGGAACCCTGAAGCACCTTTCTTCCTCGACAGAGACTACGGAAGAGATAGATGAAAATAAACAGTAGCTGTCATGACTTCATTTTTGTGCCCTATGTATGGTGGGTTTTACTTGTCGGGCTCAAGTCACCTTTCCCTTGTGACAACTCCCTGCCCAGAGTACTCCAAGTCACGCTTCCCTTTTGGCACCTTCCAGTCTCGAGCACTCCATGATTTTCCTCCCAGGAAGCCTGAGCTATTGATCCTCCTAAACCTCTTGTTCTGTTGCCATGCAAGTTTAGTCTATTTCGCACCTGCAGATTATCATGTCTTCAAGGACAAATTATGTTATCCACAGTGAACCATTGAACTATACAATCATGCACTTGGGGTTCTGTTGTACTTGTTTATTGTTGCCAATTACCGTTTGCATCTGCCACCATCAAGGCCTCATATCCGTTGTGTATAACACATGATCTTCCCCAGGTTAATTGGAGCACATGACCTTCCCCAGGTTCATTGGAATATTCCACACATGCCTTTCTGGAACACTCTCTTTTTTCCAGCACAAATACTCCCTCTGAACCTGTATCAGTGCTTGGCTTTGTCCCCGTTCTGTGTAAGCATCATCCCTGCACTCAACTTCCAAGTCACCCGGAACTAGCAGCACTCACATCTTCCAAGCCTTCCTGATGATCCTGTGAACCTGGCCCTGCAACACTTTCAGTGTCTTTCTTCATGAGCTACAATTCCGCCTCCTCTTGAGTTTCTTGCACTGAGTGTCCTGTTGCCTTCGGATTCCAGTTAAAGTAGTAGACAAGGCTTCCCTTCAGCTAGTGCATACTAATCCTTTATAGTAGGAAGCAGGCCTGACTATCAGCCTCTTCAGGACTCTAGACTTGTCTCCTGTACCTTCTCCGTAATTTTCCTCTAGCGGTCCTTGCTTGTCCTTACTCTGGGCCCTCTCTCCAACTTTGGCTCTTGGATTTTTTTTGCTCATGGACCAGAGACTCAATTCTGTGTCTCTCCATTGAACAGAAGTGTCAAGAAGAATATTCTTTTAGAGACGATTGATATTTGCATGAACTTGTAACCTCCAGTTTGCGATCCTATCATACCTTGGGAGTGTCATTAACTCCAACCTATGTATCAATTGTAGCCTTGGGAGTGTCAGTAACTCCAACCTATGTACCGAGTGTAACCTTGGGAGTGTCAGTAACTTCAACCTATGTATCGAGTGTAACCTCAGGAGTGTCAGTAACTCCAACCCATATTTCAAGTACAACCTTGGGAGTGTCAGTAACTCTAACCTTGCTCTGAGTGTAATCTTGTTCCGAGTGTAATTTTGATCCGAGTGCAACCCTGTTTCTAGCATACCTTGGGAGTTTCTCCAAACTCCAACCCATCTACCCAGTGTAACCTTGTTTCTAGTATGCCTTGGGAGTGTCCCTAACTCAGATCAATGTATCGAGTGTAACCTTGAGAGTGTCAGTAACTCTGTTGTCTATGTTCGAGCTCAACCTGGGAGTGTCAGAGGCTCTAACCTGTATTTCAAGTTCTTCCTCAGGAGTCTCAGAAAATTCTCATTCAAGAATCTAGTTATTCTGCTCCTATGCTGTGATTTTGCAGAAACCTGTAAGTGTTGGTAATTGAAGCAGTGCATTGTAAATTATGAAGACGCTTGCTAGTGTACTGATGGTCATTTCCTCTTGTTGTTGTTCCCAGTGTATTGCGTCCTCATGAAATCAGAGATGCTGGTCCCGAAAAACGTCCACCTTCAAATACCCAGAAGGTGTTAGGAATGCTGATCCTTTTAAGCAGAGTAGTACAGTCGCTGAGCAGATCTAGTACCTCAAGTTTCTTTTTCTTATTTTGTCCCTTCCCCTTTGGAATGATGTGGGATTTAGAAGTGCTGTCCCTGGATTTTGCATCATCCTGAGAGGGAGTGGAAGTCCAGCATTGGCTCCATGTGTCATCCCCATAGTTGGGACCAGGTGAGTGTGTGACAGTAGCCATGAGCAGAATTGACAGAGAAACCTTTACCATGTCCTAAGGTGGGGTCCTTGTCTTTCTCCTCTTTCTGCTTCCCTACAACTGCTTTTCTCCCATAAATACAGGGAACTTGCAGCAATGATTAGTGCTATGACTGAGGTAATCTCAGCCACTTCAATGGTCCCCAATTAAACCAATTCAATATTGTTGATTAATGTCTCGTTTCAGATACATTGCCTTTAAGTATTTTCTTCCTTTATCTGTTTTTAGGTGTTCTAATGTGGTGGGAGCTACTTAAAGGGGGAAGTATAGAGTGGGTGGTGGTAGGGGAGAGAAGTTCATTTAGATTTTGCATGTTTTCTATGTGTTTGTTTTTGTTTAAGTTCAACCGGTTGCCCTGTGCAGAGCACATGAGAAGGATTATTCTGGAAAAGTAGGACCTGCAAACTGTAGGAAAAATACTGAAACTTTTTGGAACTTATTATATCATTGTGCTGCATTGTCAACTGAGCATGAGTTATTATCATCTGGCAGGATGGCTATCAAGCACTTCATAACAGCATCAGTGAATGCCACTTTCATCTTCATTAATAAATATCAAACTTCTTAATTATCTCTTCATGGTAAGTACAGTGTAGTGGGTTAGTTGGGATGCCCTTAATTTCTCTCCTTCTTCTAATGATCAAAACAACAAAATTAAAAAAAAACCTCTGGATGACTCGAGATATGATGGTGAGATGGGTTCTCTTTTATTTTTTCTTATTACGATTCTTCTTTTAATGGTTCTCTTACCAGTTTGTCTTTAACTCTTTTTCTGTCCTTTGGAACCTTTCTCCTGGTCTCTTTTACTTTTCTCCTTCTCCTTTCTCTCCAGATGATCTTGTCTTTTAATTGTCACTGGTTTCCCTTTGTAGGTGTGGCTGAGGGTCCCGGTGTTACCGTTCCAGAGGATGTGGGAAAAGCAAAGGACAGAACGACAGGAAGTAAGTGGATTATGTATCTGATATTCTTTGCATCCTATCAAAGGGCGGGCGAGAGAGAGGGGTGGTGACTATGGGTGAACACACTGTGAGTCCCCTTTGTTTTTTCTTTGGAGTGCTCTTTTAAGAGTGTACTTGTGTGAAGTAAATCAGAAAAAGAAAAGAAAAAAAATTATGGTCGCTTAATCAAAATAATATTTCAGGCATGCATTTATGTGGGCAAGCCAGGCTTGTTGCGATAGTCCTTTATTTCATATTGGGACTTATGGTGGGGTTTTCCCTTCCCCTCCCTCTCTTTTCTCCCCGCCTCCCTCTTCCTGAGTCCTTCTTAGGAAGTTTGTGGCTGAACCCAGTATGCACTATGGAGTATGTACCTGCATTAGCCAGGCCCCTCCTAAGACGTGGCAGGCTTTTGTGTCCAGAACTGGGATACTGCCGCTTCTCAGGGCTCCCTCGTTTGGGTGGTCCTCTCCATCTTCCGTTGGTGAGTGGGTCCCCTCTGGGACTTCAAGCGTTTCGTTCTTCAGTCCTTGGTCTTCGTTCTCTCTACCTCCTCCCGCTGCGTCTTCCTCCTCTCCTGTTTCGGTGCTGCGCTTCTCTTCTTCCTGGTGGACGTGCTTACGTAAGCATGGAGCACTCTCCAGAGTGCCCCCGGAGCACTCTCCTATCGGCCCAATCACTGGCTTGCAGCTGGGGAAGCCGGTAACCCTGTTACATACAGCTACTGTTGGACTTGGCCATTTTTGCAGGGTCATCCCCAAACATTTTGCCTTCACCTTCCTGTTTTTTTTTAATCCGTTTTCAATGGCTTTTAGGGCTCTGTGCACTTTGTCACTGCTAACCAATGCAAAAATGCTTTTTCTCTTTCCTGTACACATGGTAAAGTTGGCTTACACCCAATTGGTCTATTTAATGTACTTGTACAAACCTAATAAAGATGTACTGCATTTACCCATGCCTTGTAAATTAAATGCTACTAGAGGGCCTGCAGCACTTCTTGCCACACACTTGAATAGCCCTTTCAACATGGCTCAGGCCTTCTATTGCAGCCTGTGTGTGTTGCTTTTAAACTGCCAGTTTGCCCTGGAAAAAAAACCTTCTGCCAGGTCCAAACCTTCCTTTTTAATACATGTAAGTCAACACCAGAGTAGGTCCTAAACAGCCTAGTTATTACCTACCACACTTGCACATCACAAACGTCCTACCTAAGCATTCTTACAAAGGGTTTGTCACTAGTCTTTTCAGATCCCAGACACGCTAGGGCCAGGATAGAGAGGATGGCAATGACTGATACCTCAGAGGGGTGGAAACCTGTGGAGGCTTCCTACACTACAAAATAGGCACCAGGTATAAATAGTTGATCAGAAACCCCAACTCTTCAGTACACTTCTGGACTCTGCCAGAAAGAAGGAAGGCTGTCCTACTGAAAGGACTGCCACTCTGCTGGACTCTTATTCTCAAAGACTGCTGCCCAGCTGTGCTGACCACCTACCTTACTGCCCTTTTGTCTGGGTGAGAAGGACTGGACCTATATCTCTGAACCCAAGACACCAGAATATCTATAACTCCAAAAGCTAGTTGGCTGGCCTCCTGATTTGAAGCCTCAGAGGCATAACAAGCTGCCAACAACCTTGAGCCCTGGACATCTATGAGTCGTGCCCTTGCGAGTGGCACCACCCCAGTCCTGGACCCTTGAAAGGGGGCCTGAAGGTGCTCTGCCAGCCCCTCTGCGGTCCCAACAAACCAACCAACACACCTCCTCTGCTGCGCAACCCTGAGCAGAAGCAATGCATTGCCTCTGCTATGTGGACTATTGCGTTGCAAGAACTTCACATCGCCATTGAAGCCTCATCGGAACTACTACTGCATGATGCATCCTCAGTGCAGGACCTCATACTGCAAGCCCCTCGTGAGTAGCATCCTCAACGACGACGCAGGGCTCTGAATTGCAAGTCCTGTAGCTTCTTCGGAACCAGCCGGTGAGCACTGCATCCTTGCCGCAGGACTTCGCATCGCAAGCCCCCTCATTGATGGGCTCATTCACAACGCAGGACCTCGCATCACAGCCTCACAGCTCCTCAGAACTGATGTTGCATGGCACATCTCCAACCCGGACCTCGCATTGCCTTGGCTTTGTGATGCTTCCTCGACAAGCAGGATTTAAGTTACTACTGTTCAGAGGGCCTAACTGGGTCCTTGTTGCTGTCCCACACCCCATTGTGACTGGTCTGAAGTGGTGACTTTATCACGGTTTGGCCTGATTAGATATCCACAGTAGGTGCTTTGTGCATTTTGGTGCTATTCCTCAATGAAAATCTTTAAAATTGCATATCTCGGGTTCTTCCTATTGGATTTTTGTCATTTTGGTCTGTGTTTATTTATGGAAAGCTACTCTACTTTTCTAATTAGGTGTGGGATTTTTCTTGTGTTGTGTTTTCACATTATTACTGTTTGAATGGTTGCACAAATATGTTACATTTTGCCTCTAAGTTAAGCCTGACTGCTCTGTGCCAAGCTACGAGAGGGTTGAGCACAAGTTTACTTCTGACTTCACCCTGACAAGGATCGTGGTTTCACCCCCTCAACCAATAACCCAATTTATTAGACACTCTGTACGTTTGTTTCCTTTGTGTCCACATTTTTCACCTCCTTTTGAAAGTGCAGTTTGCAGACCACAGCCCCTTCTCTTCGCTGCCTCGCCTGGGTCTAGTGCATAAGGAGACCAAAGCTGCATAATGCCTCATGCTTTAGGGGCAATTTGGCTGAAGCTATAACCTGACAAAATATACAGACTAGCCCAGAGAATCTGTCAGCAGCATCTAACATAGTAAATTACTGACAGGTCTGAGCAAATATTGTTTTGCAACAGTGAAGATTTAAATTAAACAACAGTTGACATTTAGCCTTCTGTCATGCTGCAAATATGTTCAGATTCCAACCTTGATAATTACCCACACTTGAAAGGCACGTCAACACCTACGGTATGGTATCTGTGTACACTACAAGTTGATGTGTGAACGAGGGCAAATGGCATGAACAGCTTGAATTAATTCGTTTATCAAAGAATGTTGTCAGATTGACGATGCTATGCATATTTTATAAATATATATATATATATATTTTTTTTTTAATGAAAATCTAATTTTTTAAACAAACGTGTTTTTAACAAATGCCCCACTAGAACAGCAAAAAGTAAAACGAATAATATGATATTCCTCAGTCTCAAAATGGGCTGCCATGCCATATCCATGCTTTTCACAAGTACCATTGTACAACCTCCAAAAAGTCAACAGAAATAATATGCACACATCACACTGCAACTTCGTGCCCATCATGGTCCCAGAGGACTGCGATCATGCAACCATGGGAAATGATGCGACGTGTGGATCCCTGTGCAGGCAGCAGCACACTACTAAGGAGCATCTACGTCTTCTGCACCTGAAAAGTGTGTCTAATAAAAAAAGCAGTAACAAAGCCAATAGGTCGCACTATTCTCAAAGAACACATTTGCATGTCCTTGAATAGCTGCTCTGGTCATTTTAACAAAGCAGACCGTTAGTTGTTACTAGAGGTCTCTCGAGTCCTACAGTAGTCACTGGTTTAGCTGGCTGCAGTAACTGAAACAGTTATTAGAGGTCTGTTGACTCAGACATAGGTCTTTGCTGTATCAGGCTGCTGTACCTTAAGCCCATTCACGAAGAGGAGACCTCTTAACCAAGAGTAAGAAACAGATGGAGGACTGCATAAAGAAAGGCCTAGAGTCAAAACGAATTAGCCATCTGAAAAAGCTGGCGATAACAGGGAAATAAAACTAAACAAACATCCCTATTTTTTAGATTTAAGAGAGTCGGTCATTTAGTTCTGGGGGCATTAAGCACAATAAAGAGGCTCATTTTATCTTATGATACAATCAGCTGGGTCTGCCAGTTGCATCTACCGAAACGATCTTATCGGATAAGGACTCACTAGAGCTAAGACTGCTTGAGCAACTTTCTCACACAGCTTTTTCTCTGCAAACAGAGCCTTTTCAGCTGCTGCCTCACCTCGTTGCCTCTTTAAATTAGAACATCAATTAAGCGCCTAACCGTGAGCATTTTATTTTATGGCATAACTGCATGAAAGGTGAAGCGCTGGGAATGTGTCTTGCAAATTCAATGCCAGAGTGCTGGGGATCATGGGCCCTGACTAGGAGCGCTTGCTGCTGGGATAATCACTACTAATTAGGCAGGAGAGGTGATGCCCAATCTGCAGTATTCAGTATCCCCAGGCTCCTCCTCCTCTCCCTGAACCTACATAACTGAGTAAAGAGCACGAGCGAGAATGTGTGTTGAGATTGTTTTTTACAGATATAAAATAGTCTCTAATGCGTTCCAAGGGAGATGGTGGAATACAGCGAGACAAGATGAAGGGGCAGGAGGGAGCAGCAAGAGGGAGGAACGGCATGGACGTCATTTAGGGGTCGCCAACGGGCAGCTGCGACCCCTAGCACGGACTTTACGACCCCTGGCCTATGAGGTGGCAAAATCAGGAACACAGGGACAGCTCGTCCTCATGGACCTCAGATGGGACTCCACTCTCTGCTTTCTGTCAATATTGTATTATTCTAATAGTGAATAAAAGTGTATTATTCAGTATTAGTGTAATAAAAATGGAGTACAGTTAGCTAGAATATGCCCCTACCATGGCAGCTGAGGTAAGTAAAAAATGTTTTAACTGTATGTTGTGAGCGAGCTTGCAGGTTTTTATCTGAGAGTGTAGGTGAGTGTCAAATTGTTTGCAAGTTATGCGTGAGTGAAAGAGGGGGTCAAAGGGCATGTGGTCACTTGCGCTACCCCAGGCATTTCGGTGAATTGACGTCCATGAGGAGCGGCCAGGAGCAGTGAGGAGGTGTGGGAGGAAGATATGAGGTGAGGATTCACTGGGGGGAAACGGAGGGCCAGCAGACCAGAGTGCTACATTTCAAATTCTTTGCGTGATGACAGAGTGGATTTTACAGAGGCAAAGTAGCCCCTGGTGCAACCCTGTAGAAGCTGAACACAGTGGAGTATAGGCAGATGAGTAGGAGGAAACAGCGAGAGGGCAGGATGGCTGGGGGCAACAAGGGCATGACATACAGGGGAAAAGGGGGAGGGTGGCAGAATGCACCGAGATCTGATCAACACACGAGGGGAAAAAGGAAGGCCAAGCACTCCTGCTGAATGCTAAAAGCCAAATGCTATGTGCGACAACAGTGTATTCCAAGGAGGTAAAATATTCCCTCGATCATTCCAATAGAGGCAAAAAAAAATGTGACAAAAAAGGGGGAAGAAAGTGGGGTGGGACGAACAACAACATGGAGTGGTGGTTAGATGCAAAGAGGTGCTGCCACACAGGAGAGAAAGGAGAAACTAGATGCAAATGAGGTGAAAGGGAAAGAGCTGTGCTGTTCCACTGAGTGCAAAAAGTCAAATGGTTTAGAAACATGCAAAATGAAAAATAGATTCCTGACGTCAAAAGTGGAACGATATATTTGATCAAATCATAATATGACGAGGCTAGAATACTAACTCGTCTTGGCGGGTCAAACACTGAAATAGAGGAGAAAGCTATTTAATCAGGAGCTGAAAGTTGAAAAACACAAGAAAGCCGTCGAATCATAAGAAAGGAGCAGTTTCAAAGCATAATCTAAGTATAAATTAAAATTCTGAAAACAATAGGTCTGATAAAGTGCTAAGCTGTATGTAGCAACATCTACAACAATATCCTTTCTTATTCCTCCTTCCGTGTATCCACTTGAACTTCATAAATGAAACCCGTTGGATGTAAGCAACACACGTGCTACCCATAGGAAATACACTTATGCTCAGTCAAAGTCACCAACAGACGCTGTTGGCTGCCTGGCCAAATCTAAGACACATGTAGCAGTTCATAGTCAACACACAGAAGACACTTTAAATCAGCCCAATAAAAAGATGTAGAAGAGATGCCAGGAGTGACAGCAACTAATAAAGCATTCCAACACAAAACTATGAAAAGGCAGAAGGATTGGGTTCAACCACTTATGTATTCACCTTTATTTACGGTGATTGTTGGTAAGATTAAAAAACACACAACAGGACGCTTCTAGAGAATAATGACTCAAAGAGTCACCAATGTCTTACTGGCAACCATGTTTCTGCCCACTAGATAAAGACAAAGGAGGTCTGGGGCATTCGTCAGGGTCTTGGATCCCTAGGGTCATGCACTGAAAGGTCATGCACTTAAGGGGATGCCTAACCTCAATGGGAGGTGGCTGGATCTACATAATAAGAAGGGCCTACATGTGGATTGCTTAGTAAGGGAGACCTGTGGATGAAGGAAAACAAGTACTGAAGCATCACATGCATGCAACTTACATATATGTGAGGCTAAACACTGCAAACCACTGCAATCAAAAACGTGATAATGCATGCTAAAACAGGCACATAACTAAGCAATACATCAAATCTGTCACAATAGGTACACAGTTAGGTGGGACCTTGACCCACTTGTTGCGGGGGAATGTACGGTCTCTTACCCTGTCAATGGAGGGAGAATAGCCCCTAATCTGTGGAAGGGGGAGAGTATCCCCTTATAGTCACACACTATAGGAGAGAAAGCCAACATAGACGGGAGAGGACACAATCAGTAAGGCAGCAGGCAGGCAAAAATTGTCTACATCTTACGGTTAAGAGAACTAGAAGCCCTGTTACAGGTCACCTGAGGCAGAGAACAGTCCGGGGACTAGCAGGGAAGCACCAATAAAATAACCATTGTTTTTATCAAATGGGATGATGGGCCGGCGACCGGTGTAGAACTGGCGTCGGTTGCGGTTGTTCATAATGCAACAATTACAGGTGGGGGACAGGGGTTGGGAAAGGAGGAAGGGAGACAGGGGGATTTTGGTGGGGAAGTATTAGCCCCAATAATTCTAAACATCAGAGCGATAGTAAAGTAAGCCCGGTCAGAATCAGGCCGGGATTAACACCAAGGGAAACTGAAATTAAACACAAAACATAGAGTATTATCTAGTCTTATCTGAGTGGCGTAGTGCAGAGATGCCGACCGGGAGATGGGGCCAACAACTTATTACATCAAAGGGGGTGCTATCTGGCAAACCTAGGTAGACTCCTTCCCCAGCATTTACTGGTAAACCGCCGGGGAGCGCGGCGAGATTTAGAGCCTGTCGCCGGACATCTGAGCCAACGTTCAGGGGCGTCATCGGGAGGGGCGTGGAGGATGACGAAGCTCTGAGCTCCCGATCGGAGGGAGCATGGGACATGTAGTCCCATGTGTCTCACCGTCTGCAGTGGAATCTGCGCTCAAGCATGAAGATGCTCTGAGCGCCCGATCGGAGGGAGCATGGCACATGTAGTCCCATGTGTCCTACCGTCTGCAGTGGAATCTGCGCTCAAGTATAAGAGGGGTGGAAAAGAGAGGAAGAGGACAAGAAACATAGATAGCTGAAAAAAGGGACGGAAAGCCCGCTACAGCGGGGGAGGGGAAAAGGTAAAGGTAAAGGGGGGAAAAAGGGGAAGGAAGGGAGGGAAGAGGGGAGGATGGGGGACATTAAAGAGGGTTACAGGGGGGTTGTTGGTTAAAAGGGTGGGTGAGGGGAGGAAATAAGGGGAGAGGAGAGAAGGGAGTGGAAGGAGAAAAGGGGAAGGGAGGAAAATGACCCCGATTGAGAAAAGGAAAAAGGGGGAAGAGAGGGAAAGAAGAAAGAGAGAAATGAACCCAAAGGAGGAGAGAAAGACGGGGACGAGGAAGGAGACTAGAAATAGGGAAGAGAATCAGATTGACATGGAGAATGTTATGGGACCCTCTATTTAGTTAATGAAGACCATAGTATTTCATCATTGAGTCCCGTGGTATCTGTACGTAATCTCCAGACCCATCTTTGTTCGTAGTATAAGAGCTTTTGGTTCATGTTATTTGTCATCGGATTTAACTTATCAACGACTACCCATTCTATGTCATCAGGGGAGTGGTTACTCCTGGCTAGTGAGTTTCGTGAAATCAACTTTGCAGCGGATAGTACTTCTTTGTTCACATATGGGGGTTCCGACTCTCCTCGTAGTCATCCCAATGTATTTTAATAAGCAAGGACATTGATTCATGTAAATGACATTCTTGCTATTACAACTAGAGAGGGATTTCAACTCCCAAGGGTTTTTCAAACCTAAATCTAGCGTAGTTGTTTTACGAGTGAACTGGCACACGCTGCATTTACCACATGGATGTTGGCCTGATAGGGGGGGGGGCACTTACCACAAAGACAGTTGTTTATTTGCTGGTGGCTTCTTCTGGGGTTGTGTGTGTACCACCATGTCTCATATGCTAGTAGCTCTCTTGAAGGCATGTAGAGGTTGGTCAGGATTTTCCAATCTTCCCTTATTTTTTGGGGGATTTTGTTTGAAAAGGGGTTGAATGTGGTTACGCAAATCACTTGCTCTTTTTCTTTTTCTTTTGTTCGCCTTATTTGCAAGTGTTCTAAGAGCTGGTCCCTGTGGTTGTTGCATGCCCTCTTGTCAGCTCTCCTGACAAGATGAGCTGGATAGTCCCTCGCAAGAAGTTTCTTTGACAATTTGTCCGCATGTTTGGTGAAGTTCATTACATCCAAGCAGTTGCGTCGGAAGCAAAGGAATTGTCCTACTGGTAGGTTTTCTTGGAAGGACCTTGGATGAAAGCTCTGGAATATTAGAAGATTGATCCGGTCTGTAGGTTTGTAATAGACCTCGGTGGCCTGTGTTCCATTCCTCTCATAGATAAGCAAATCTAGAAAGGGTAGCTCTGTACCACCTATGGTCATAGTGAATTTCAGAAAAGGATTCAATGCATTAAGCCAATTTGCAAAGGTCAGGGCTTCATTGGCGGCACCTGTCCAGATCAGTAGGACGTCATTGATATAGCGTTTCCATAGTCTGGTCTGACTCAGGAAAGGATTATCGTGTTGAAACATCACTTGTCTTTCAAAGTGATCCACATATAGGAAGGCTAGACTTGGAGCAAACATACTGCCCATTGATGTCATGTGTATTTGTAAGAAGAAGGTCTTATCGAATTCAAAGTAGTTCCTGGTCAGAGCCATGTGGGCTAGGTCCAGTATGAATTCAGGGGGGGTTTGGATTCCCATCTGATTCCCTCCAGGAGTCCCCGGATGTCCTCTAGGGTTGCTTCCTGTGGTATGTTGGTATAGAGTGATTCCACATCCAATGTAATTAAAAGCTCAGTACTTTTATTAAATGACATTTCTATTAACAAGTTCAGGACATATGTTGTGTCTTTCAAGTATGTCGGTATTTTCTTAACCAGTGGTTGTAAAAAGGTATTAGAAAATTGTGAGAGGGGTTCCAGGACTGATCCTATCCCTGAAACGATCGGTCTGCCTGGGGGTGGATTCTTCTTCTTATCCATTTTCAGGAGGATGTAGAAATATGGGACTTTGGGGTTCATTTGAACCAAGAAGGCTGCGTCATGCTTCATCAGCCAATCATTATCTGATCCCTTGGATACCAGGAAGGCAATCTCCTCCTGAATCTCTGACGTGGGATCCTTTGATAATTGTTTGTAATGTTGTATATTCCCCAACAGGTGTAAACATTCTTCCCTATACATTTGCTGCAGTATCACTACAGTGGCTCCGTCTTTATCTGCTGGTTTAATCACTATTGTGGAATCTGCTGCGAGGCGTTTTAGAGCTACTAACTATTGGGAACTGGTGTTGTGAAATGTGTTGTTGGGTAACTGTTGTATATTGTCGATCTTTCGAGTCACGGATTTTTCAAACGCTAAGACCTCTGGTGGCATTTGACTCGTGAAGGGACAAAAGGTAGATTTCGGTTGTAGGCCTGTGTTCTTGTCTGTTTCCAAACTGGGGGTGGAGTTTACCCAAAAGAAAGTCTTGAGTCGAACTTTACGAAAAAAGTCCGCTAGTTCAGTTCTCACTTTGAAGAGGTCTAACTTTGGGGTAGGGACAAATCCTAGCCCATTATTTAGTGCTCTTGACTGAACTTTATCGAGGGATCTGTTGCTGATGTTAATGATAGTACTATCACCAGCTATTACATCTTGATGGTGCTGGGGGCATTGTCTCTCAGTAACCCGGTCTCCGGATGCTCTTTTCTGGGTCTCCAACTGACTCCCTTCCTTTCATCCCTTCCTCTCTCCTGCCCTCTGTCTAAAAAAGGGGTGTGTGACAGGTCCAGTATTAATGGAGGCTTTCAGGTGTATTGGTATGGGTTATTATGCTTTTACTTAGTATTATATTCTTTCCACACGGTTGTCTTTCTTTCTTTCGCACATTTTCTTTTACTAAATCTTGTTTGGAAATCTCCCCGGGTTTGTTCTGGTTCTTGACTCTGTTTCTTCTCTCTTTGCTTTCAGATGGACATCTCAAAGATCAGCCGTGGAGGTTAGAGGAGGGAAGAAGAGAATAAAAGGCCATTTAGAAGGTACATTTTGTTCTCTTTCTCTTTTCCCTTTCTTCTCCTGACCTTTGTATTTCTCTCTGTTGTCTCTTTTCGTTTCCCTTTCTCCTTCTTTCTGACCTGTTTCAAAAACAATACTTTTCCTTCTCCTTCCTTCTGTTTTCTTTCTTCCTTTCTTTCCTTCTTGCTCTGGGTTGTTCTATAGCCCCTAGTCTCTCTCTTTCTCCCTATATTTTTAATATCTTGGTTGCCTTTGCTCGTCCCTCTTTACTTGAAAACACGGACTTTGTCTTTTGTCCCTTTGTCTCTTCATCGTGCCGTATTGGTTTTCCTAGAATATTTGCTTTCTCTCTCTTGTTAATGCCCGGTGCTCAGTGGTTAAAGAAAAATGACATTTGTGCCTTTCCCATGCTCATCCCGTCCCCTCATCCTGTTCCCCGTATCCTGTTGAGGCTGCACCCCGCACCTAGATGGGCCATCTTCGTCCTAGAACGTGGCCGGCTTTTTCGCGTCTCCTCTCTACGTATGCGGCAGTGTGTTCTAAATCGCCGTCTTCCTTTGGAGTGTTTTCTCCAAGGATTCCTATGTGACCACTGTTTCTTTAGTGGCACATGCCTCCATTCCTCAAAGTCCTCCTTCTCCTGTCGTCTCTGCTAGTCCTCCATCCGTCTCGGTCGCCATCCTCTGCAAACTCCTTTCTCCTGCTGAAGTCTTCCTACTTCCTTCTTGCATGGGGTTTAAAACCCCTACTATTTCCGGGTCATCCTGGCGGCCTCCCTCCCAGTGTGGTCCTGCCTCATCAGAGACAGTGTCTTTGCTCTCCGAAGTGCCCCCGGTGTACTCCCACATCCGCGCCGGTCCCAGCGCATTATCACAAGGGGTTAGGGAAAGCCGATTGTGCAGGGTGCAGCGGATACATGGGAGCCTGAAAATGGGCTGGGGGGTCCAAAGTGTGCGGGCCAACCCCACTTTTTTCAGCTATCTATTTTTCTTTTCCTCTTTTCCGCCCTTCTTATACTTGAACGCAGATTCCACTGCAGACGGTGGGACACATGGAACTACATGTCCTATGCTCCCTCCGATCGGGCGCTCGTAGCATCCTAATGCTCTCCGCCCCTCCCGATGACGCCCCTGAACATTGGCTTAGACGTCCGGCGACAGGTTCTAAATCTCATCACGCTCCCCGGTGGTTTATCAGTGAATGCTTGGGAAGGAGTCTACCTAGGTGTGCAGCGAGCACACCCTTTGATGTAGTAAGTCGTCAGCCCCCTCCACCAGGCGGCATCTCCAGACTATGCCACTCAGATAAGACTAGATAATACTCTATGTTTTGTGTTTAATTTCAGTTTGCCTTGGTGTTAATCTCGGCCTGATTCTGACCGGGCTTACTTCACTATCGCTCTGATGTTTAGAATTATTGGGGCTAATACTCCCCCACCAAAACACCCCTGTCTCCCTCTTCCCATTCCCTCCCCCCTTTCTTTTTCTCCCCCCACCCACCCGTCCTTGTGGCAGTATAAACAACCGCAACAGACGCCAGTTCTACGCCGTTCGCCGGCCCATCATCCCATTTGATAAAAACAATGGTTTCTTTACGGGTGCTTCTCTGCTTTGTCCCCTGACTGTTCTCTACCTCGGGAGACCTGTACCAGGGCCTCCAGTTCTCTTAACCCCGAGATATAGACAATTTGTGCCTGCCTGCTGCCTTACTGATTGTGTACTCTCCCATCTATGTCGGCTTTCTCTCCTATAGTGTGTGACTATAAGGGGATACTCTGCCCCATCCCCAGATTAGGAGCTATTCGCCCTCCACTGACAGGGTAAGAGACTATACCTTCCTCCACAACTAATGGGTCAAGGTCCGACCTAACTGTGTACCTATTGTGACAGATTTGATGTATTGCATGGTTATGTGCCTGTTTTAGCATGCATTATCATGTTTTCGTGTGCAGTGTTTTGCTGTGTTTAGCCTCACATATATGTAAGTTGCTTGCATGTGACGCTTAAGTACTTGTTTCCTTCATCCACAGGCCTCCCTTACTAAGCAATCCAAAGGTAGGCCCTTCTTATTATGTAGATCCAGCCATCTCCCATTGAGGTTAGGCATCCCCTTAAGTGCATGACCTATTAGTGCATAACCCTAGGGATCCAAGGCCCTGACGAATGCCCCAGACCTCCTTTGGCTTTATCTAGTGGGCAGAAACATGGTGGCCAGTAAGATATTGGTGACTCTTCAAGTCATTAATCTCTAGAAGTGTCCAGTTGTGTGTTTTTTAATCTTACCAAAAATCACAGTGAATAAAGGTGTAATAATACATAGGTGGTTGATTAGGTAATTAAAAGTTTTCCATAGTACATCTGGATCCCGTTACTATCCAAATAATCAACATTTTCGCACTCCCTCATAGTTCTTTTAATGACGAGGTTGAGTTTGTCCAGGTGGTACTATCTTACCTGGCTGGGGGTAGGTGGTCATATGATGAAGCATGACACTATATAGTGTGTGAGACCACCTTGTCCGTAAGGAGAAATTCACCTTAGCCCCTTTCACGGCTCCCTAACTACAGGCACACAAACAAGTCTCGGAGTCTGGGACACACTGACGGTCCAGGACAATCTAACACTATTTTGTCCTTACGTGATACCCCATACTCTTTGTGTATTGTGAAGCGTACTCAGGGGAGACAGTACGGGGTCTCAAACCTCTCTCCCCACCTCTCCCTTTGTGTTAAGCTATGGGAAAGAGATCAACTTTTGATAAGCCAGAGGATATGTTTATGTGTCTGTGGGTGGGTTGGGGAGATTGATGTTCCTTTTTGCTACTCTGGTGCTGGTGTGAAGTATTGCTTTGTATACTTTTTCTGGATATGGTATGCACCTGTTGAAAATCAAATAAAAAGACATTAAAAAAACTATGAAAAGGCGAGACAAGAGCACAGAGGGATGTAAAAACCTACTGCAGGAAGGCACACATGCCCGTCTGGCAGGGACATGCCAGCATTGTGCAAATGAGCAGCACCTCATTGCACAGAGCTGGAAACCACAAGAGCAGGCATCACCATTACAGCCAACTCCTATGATGACACTCCCTGTAGCACCAGTTCTAAGGACGCTGATAACAAATAAGCGTTGCTCATACAGAAGGGCAGGTGTACTGAATCAAAATGCCAGACCAAAGATAAGGTGCTCATCATGAAATGTGACACCATGTCACTCTCCTCTGCCACTCAAAGCCTGCACAGAAAAAATCTCTTTGGAACTGCATCTGTAAAATCAGTGGCGTACTTAAAGATCAAATAGGAAAAGTTTAAGGACTAAAATAGTCCAACAATTTGAAGAAAAAAAAAATTTATGATATAAAATTTATGGGTTGTAATGTCAACCGATTTTTCGAATGGATTTGAATCCATTATATATGTATATGTATATATATATATATATATATCTACATTATATCTAGCTATGTATATATGAAAAAGCCTGCTTCGAATAAGTGTAAAAAAGGGTCAAACAAGAAGCAGATCTGAACTATATAACCATGAAGTGCTCGGTTAGCATTTTAAAGAGATATTTATACAACCAGAAACATTCCCTTAAGTGCGAGATTTGTCTGATTACGTACCAATATGTATATGTATATACCACCGTATATGATGTAAGAATGGCTATTGAGGATAATAATGGTTTATGTTCCTGCAGGTTAAATGTAAATAAGAGCAATTTAAGTAAGTTTTGTTTTTTTGATACTTATTCACAAATTCTTATATCCTAACACCATGTTCACCTTTCACTCAAGAATGGGTGACATAGTATCTAATAATAATATATGTTGTTTGATACCTAAGGGTAGGATACTCTTACATTTGGGAATTAAGGTGCACTGAGAACTAACATATGTCTGCATCCCACCTTTGTGTTCACATTTCGGGCCAGATGTAGCAACCCGTTTGCGAGTCGCAAACAGCGAAATTCACCGTTTGCGAGTCGCAAACGTGGGTTTGGCATGCAGAAATGCATATTGCGAGTCGTTACCGACTCGCAATATGCATTTGCGACTCGCAAATAGGAAGGGGTGTTCCCTTCCTATTTGCGAGTCGCTGTGGGATGCAATACCATTTGCGACCGCGTACACGGTCGCAAATGGCATCGCAGTTACCATCCACTTCAAGTGGATGGTAACCCACTCGCAAATTGGAAGGGGTCCCCATGGGACCCCTTCCAGTTTGTGACTGGACCCCAAAATATTTTTTCAGGGCAGGGAGTGGTCCAATGGACCACTCCCTGCCCTGAAAAAATACCGAAACAAAAGGTTTCGGTTTTTTTTGCAGTGCAGCTCGTTTTCCTGTCAGGAAAACGGGCTACACTTCAAAAAAAAAAAACTGCTTTATTTAAAAGCAGGTCGCGAACATGGAGGTCTGCTGACGTCAGCAGGCCTCCATGTTAGCGAGTGCCTATACTCGCAATGGGGCCGCAATTTGCGACCCACCTCATGAATATTCATGAGGTGGGTCATTGCGACCCCATTGAGAGTCGCAGTCGGTGTCTGAGACACCGTACTGCATAGCAAATTGCGACTTGCAATTTGCGAGTCGGATGGACTCGCAAATTGCAAGTCGCAACTTTGCTTTTTGCTACATCTGGCCCTTCATTCCACAACTTTTCCACTAATTTTTATATTCCTTTGATATATTTTCTTCACCCCTTTTTTACATTTTCTCATATATTGTTTTATGTCCATACACTGGTGAAGGTCTCTCCCTTTTAATTAGGAAATATGGATACACATATAATAATAGGTACTTATATAATTTACAGCCCTGATGAAGTCATTGGGAAACTCCCGGACGAAACACGTGTTGGCTATCAATTTGGATGCGGCTGCTAAAATTTAAATAATAAGCTATATCATCCTTTGAAGAATATGATTGAACCTTGATTTGAGAAAATCTGGACTGGCTATCAATTTGGATGCGGCTGCTAAAGTTTAAATAATAAGCTATATCATCTTTTGAAGAATATGATTGAACTTTGATTAGAGAAATCTGGACTTGGACTTTGGATCATAGTAAACTTGGAATAACAGATCAATTAATTCTACTATTTGGATTTGGACAGTGATACTGTAATTGGGGATTATGTTGGAAATAATCCTATTAATTTTCAGAAATATATGACAAAACATTGCCTATGTATACTGACTCATGAGTACTATTATTTTTCATGTTATAATGAGTGCCTCTTGTATTTTATGTTTAAATGTAAAAGCTGATAGTTGTATTTATGGCTGATAGCAGGGGATGGGTTGGCAAAATACAGTGTCAAAATTGTGGCAACTGGAGTACTGAAACCACACAGAACACTTGAGCTACAAGAGCGACCGATACAGGACAATGGGCACCCTGAGAGGAAACCTGGTTTTGAGAAACAGAATTAATAATGATCTCCACACCCTGGGCAAAAAAAAACCAGGGTGTGGGGATCATTAGTATTTTGTTTTTCAGAAACAAGTTCCTATTTTGGGAGTTTGTTTCTGAAAAACAAAAAATGTCAAAAGTTCGGTGAATGGCCATCAAAATCGATTACAGCCATCCACCAAAGTTTTGTACATTGAAAGGAACAGCTGTGACAGCCATTATTTTGAAAGTACAGAGATGACTACTGAACCAGCGGTTATCTCTAAAGTTGGTGGAAGGTAGTACTTCAGGGTGGTAGAGGAAACATCCTTCGCCACCCTGACAGACTCAGTACAGTTCAACAAACTATAAATCAAGCACTTAGGCTCCATACATATTTTAATGATGGGAAGGATCCAGCTCCTCAATGCCCCTCTCCTCTCGTCACTGCCACTTCAAGAATGGTGACGCTGGGGCAGCTGGCTGACCGTCTCTTGCTTCATTATTGAAACATTTCTGTATGAGAATGTCTTTTGTTGTGACTGATTGGAAGTTGTCTATTGATGACCACGTTGTGAATCCTGACACAGACCTGCAATGGCTACGCCTACATTCTACATATGATTGATAGCAATACATATAAATTGTTGGGATACTTCATTTGACCACTTGATTTCCAAATATGTGATCTGTTTTATCTCCTCTGTTCTCTAGTTACAGGTTGGTGCCACAGCGTCTTTTACTGTCACATTTAGGAAGAGGGTACGTTGTTGAGAGTCTACAGATCTGAAATTTTATACTGTGATGCACCCAGGACAGTAACTGCATCTGCATCTAAGGTGACAGGCTCATGCCATGATCCAGGTAAATATATTTGTATACACTGATTTATAGGTGGGTATCATACCAACTGTGAATTGAGGCTTACATATTTCTGGCAGATGCAGTAAGCAAAGGGGTGGTTCACAAATATCTTTAGTAAACTCCATGCAGTCAGTGAAGCCTGTGTTGAAGGTGAAGTCACTGATGTAATTTAAGTAGTGTGTGTGGAAACTGATACAGCATGCCATGTAGGGGATGAATCTGTCTGAGACTTGCAGACTGCTTTTCAGATGGAAATGCCAATTGTGTGTCTTTTTTGACACTCTGGAATGAACCTGCAGTATAATTTCTGAGAAGACAAACGTACACGTTATGAGTGTTTAGAGCTTGTTTCTCACTTCGGAGGATATTCAGGCAAAAGATAAGGAGGTGATTGTGTTGGCCGAGTCTGTGCTCTAGATAAAAAGCTATGTCTTTCGTCTCTTGCAGACCTCACGGACAGAGAAGATGACTCTGATGTGCAGAGGGCACTTATTCCAAGCGTTGGGAGCAAGGTACGAGAAAGCACTACCGCTGGCTCTGCAGATGCAGGGCTATATTTGGTGGACATATACGTTCAACCAGGAGAAAATTTGCATTACTTTATTGTAGGTTGTAGACGGTCAGAAAGTATTTGAACCTCTATCCATAATTTGACCTGAACCCAGCGAATTTGGAAGTGTTGTATTAAAAAAACACAGATTTTTGACCAGAAAACATTTTTGACCTGAGACCATTGACAAGCATGTTGCAGATATAAGTATTAGGAACTTCATGTGACTTAGTTTAGCTGCTAAATATTTGAGACACCATGTTGTTAGTTTTGGCAGCTAGGAACAGATGTAAGAGTGCAATTTTCACTGAAAAAAATAAAATAACACTTTTAATGAGTGTGTGTCAAAGGCAAAGGGATTGAGCAATTAATTACACCTTAAAAATAACTAAATAGTTCAAGTGACTTGAAATATGTTGGGTGGTGGAGTCTGTAGGCTTAACAAGTAGGCAACAGAAAGTCTCGCTTCAAATGAGGCCCATGAAAATTAACAATTTCTAAAGCATGTCATGCCGTGGGGGGCAAAGTTTGAAACCTAGGGAATAAGGGCATTTTGCAAATGAATGTGAGGTAAACGAGTTCATGTTGATTCAGTTCAGGAAGAACAGGTAGTTGATAGTCTAAAGAGATGTAAGTTTGCACTTTATATTAATTGCAAAAGCAGTGATAATTCAGGTGTTCCGGTATGCAAAATTATGATTGGTGCACCTTTGATTTGGGTTAGAGTTGATGCAGGATCACCAATCAATTTAATCGGCAATAATGTTTATAAAGGGTTAGTTGAATAAATTAACTTATGCCCATCTGATGTGCAAACGTTACCCTACGATAGAAGGTTCGTCAACCTGGATTTCTTTGAAGACATCATTTCATTTTCTGGTAGTCATAGCAAAACTTAAATTTATGTTGAAAAAATGTGTATATCACTTTAGGGTGAAAAGAACAAAATGAATACAGAGATTGTTTGTTCATGGAAACGAGGTACTAGCATACTAGGATGAAATCCTTATCTTTGATTATGCAGTGCTTGGGAGGTTTAAGAATCCTTAGAAAACATGGTATATCTATAAACACGGAGAAATGTAAATTTATGAAAGTCTCTAATTCGTATCTAGGTCATTTGGTGTCTGATGAACGTATTAAGGAAAAATATTTACTATGCACTATCAAGGATGCTCCTACTCTACATTCAAAAGATCAGGTCAAGTAAATTCTTGGACTTTGTGAATTCTATGTGAGATTTGTACTAGGTTTGCTGGTCTAACTGAACCACCCAAAATGTGTCTCATGAAGAATGGGATGGGTGTAAGGAATGCACATGAATGTGCATCATTTGAAAATGTGAAAGACATGGTTATTGATATCCAAGCATTACACCTTTGTGACCACGTGCGAGAATGAATAGTTACAGTAAAGTTAAAAAAAAGAGTTTGTGAGGTGCTAACCACCTGTAACAGTGTCAAGTAGGTCATAGAAAGTTAGGGATAGGAGATGGTGGAAAGGGAATGTTGTGTTGGTTAAGAAGTCTGTGTCTTTGGAAATGAAGAGTGCTGAGTCTTCTGGTATGGGAGGGGGTTTTGGGTGAATGGATGGCATTCATGGTACCGTGTTGGCCGGTTCTCTAGCAGAAAAGTCGAGTGGGACAACTAAAGGATGTGATTCTGGTGGCAACATTTGCAGCGGCAATTTAGCAGAGGGCGCCATTCATAACTGAAATGATGAAACAGCTCTTCTGGTGAGAATGAAAATGAAATGTTTCAGGCTGTAAAATCTAAGAAGATATAAGTGTCTGCAAGTGATATTAATGCAGATACTGGCACAGTTGCTGCGATTTTGAGTGGTGGTGTTGTTTCTGACAATTTGCTGAACTATGAAGTTGATGGTGTGGTCACTGATCCTAACATGAGAAATGTCAAAGTTTACTGTAGATTCAGATGAGATTTCAGTACGACCCTCTGCTTGTTGATATACAGTTCTTACTGGAAAATTTACCCACTTAAGGTATTTGGGGTGACTTATATATAAGATCAGCAGTATGAAGCACTATGTACAGGGACTGTGTGGTGGTCCTTGGATAGCTTAGGAACGACCTATTTCCTGGCCATGTATGTCATATCCTATTTGGCTTGGTCGGAAAACACCATCCTATTTATGGACGTTTAAGCCGGCACTACAAAGATCTCTGCATACATAGTGGAAACAGAGAAACCCATCACAAAGGCAGAGTACATAGGTATATGATGAAGATAAGTTGAAAAATATGAGGGGGTCTGTAAAACTCGCTTAATGTACTTTAATGTAATTACACAAAATTATGTGAAATTCAAATTTGTCATGTAATGGTATATTTTAGCATGAAATGTGTTCTTGTGCCATTTTTTGGCAGAAGCACACATTTTGCTGTAAAAAAACAGGTAAAAAAAACAAAAGCTCCACAAACAACGACCATTCATGCTATGCTGTTGGATTGTATTAGCTGTAAAAACCTTTACTGTGAATGGCACAATTTGCAGTATATTTCTACTACAAATGGTGTATTATTCCAAAAAGTGGCGTAGTGCTACAATCTAGGGAATTTTGTGTAACACATTTACTGCAATAAATGGCACCTTTTATGGGTTTATGGGCAATAACATGCAGAATATAGTGTTTAATGCAACAAAATCTGGTTGATACAGTAAATACCATATGCTTTTCCCCTGTTCAAATACATTTTAACTGGTAATTCTAAACTGTGTGTAAACGAGGGTTTAACCACGGGTCAGAATATACCCAGTACATCATAATCAGGCCCTAAAGGTCTTCATAGTGAGACCTGACAACAAATTACAATATATTTGAATTTCAGAATATAGAATTAGATAAATGTGAATATTAAGATGCGTAAATGTACTCCTACATGTGCTACGTGTCATTGTCCATACCCATGTAAGACATAATTATGTGAAATTCCGGAAATGGGTCAATGGTGTATGTGTAGTTGCAAGATGACACATTTGGATGAATAAATGAGTAATGTGTTTGTAGATGTATAATAATTGAGAAGTGCAATTTGAATGAGATCTCACTGTAGTGCAACAGTGATGTCTCAAGGTTGTTACAGGTCGCTGGTGCCATAGTCCACTATTCTTCCTTGACTTGACACGTCCAAGCACTGTGATGCAACAACCAAACAAGCAGATCAGTTAAAATGCGAGTCCATTTGTCAGCCTCTCACCTGCAAATCTAGACGCCCGTTCTGTGTTCCACTCAGTAGTTTGTTAATAGTCTACATGTGAACCTCGATCCATGGCAATGTTGTGCAACACACTAAAGGCTACAAAGATTTTGAACACTGCTTCTGGGCAATACTGGAGTGTCTCTCCTCTTGATGAGTAGCAAACTGAAGCATGACTTCAGGATGCCAAAAGTGCACTCAATTTTGGCTTGCTTACGTGTGTGTGTCCTGTTGTACTTCTGAGATGAGAAAAAAGGGAGAAAAGTTATACCAAGGGACACCTGCAACAAAGATATTTGTCAATGTGGTCACCTAGAAAATGTAGCATACATTATACACACGTATGCATTTAATGTTAGCCTTATGGGTGTATATTGTGACTGGGTATTTGTGATTCAGTTCCCTAGATATGCACATTCCCTACTCTGATTTAGTTAGACTTATATAGTAGCCACATATAACCGAAATGCCCAGCCAAGAACTGACGTGGACGAGCAGGCGGTCAGGTATGCATCAAGGAAAGGCAGCCGAAACATCCCTGAAGCAGCTTCTGGCATAGCTGATAGTTTGCACGCTGATGGAATGCAAGCGTTGTCTGCTGTGGAAATCGTCTTCCTTTTGTCAAGGTGGCTGAAGTGCCTCTTGAATACCAACAATAGCACCTAATACTCAAAGGGATTCCCTTGACATCTTTATCTTTACTGCCAGTGACCATGGCCTGGCAATGACCCTGTGCATTTACCTGGTTATGCATCTCAGTAACTAGTGTACACACCATCATTGTTTTGCTTGTGAGATGTCTGCTGTATGCCCATAACCTACTTGAAAAACCCAGAGGCCGGAGTTGGAGTGCAGCCAATATTTTGACATGAGTGTGGCTGGACTGGGAGAAGGCTGCTGGTGAGGGGAACTCCTGCTCCAGTCAACAAATGTCAAGGATCCCATCAGGAGACAAGTAGTATCAAGCAATAGCTGCTTTCCTGAACATCACTAAGATGTGACTCCTTTGCCTGTATATCCTCTCTCTCCTCAAATACTTATTCCTCAAAATGAGAGGCAAGGTGGCAAACCTATTCACCAAACCAGCGATAATATTGTTTTTCTGTGGCCTGCCTGCTTATGTGAGCAGGCTGTGTGTATGTGGTAGATGTTACAGTGAGTTACACTTTTTGATGGGTTTGCTGTTGCCATGGGTGTAGACTCCCCTCTTGCATTAGCAGGTGTGCTGTATATGAATTTAATCTTATTGCTGAATGTGTTCTCTACTAATTCTATTAGGTTTACTGTTACACGCCTACGTTTATTTTATTATTTTTCCCTTTGTGGCAATCGTGTTATTGACTGCCTCTGCTAATTTCTGAGTCTGTCCTGCAGTACGAGTGATTGGTCATGTGTGGTGTGTGACTTTCTCTAAATCTTTGCTGGAGTAGATTTGAGCCTGTTTGGTCAGCAGTACTAATTAGTGTAGATGTAGGTGCATGTTTGGAGAATAGCAACTGGCTGTGAAGGTGTGTTTTTGTATTTGCATTTGTATTTGTATCTGCCCTTTCCTATTCCTTGGTTTCACCTGAACTCCACCCATTTAGCAGTTATTCCCAATTTTTCAGCCAATACTCCTTGACCCTTCCACATTCATAGTGAAAATATAATACCTACCTGTGTGTACTTCTGAACACTCATACACAATACAACCCATAATAAATATGATGAAAGTCACCTACAAGAGCCAACAGAGGATTTAATAAAGATAAATAGAATGGCATTGATCTACATACATCACTGAGAATGTAGCAATGAGGGGACTGGTATCAGTGACCATCTGAGAAGCTTAGGAATAATCTATTTAAACCTAATATTGCCAGACTCCAGTAGAAGTTTGAAAATTGGATGCACATGATAATTATTAATATGAGTTTACCTCGTTATGGTAGTTTGGAAAGAAACCTCAGAGTGTAAAAACATGCTTGAATATGAAAGATGGGCCTATTTGTTGCGAAGAAAGCATTTTCTTTCTTTTGGGTCAGTTTATGTTAAGCTGAAGACACTGAGGACCTAATTACAAGTCTGGTGGTCACTAGACCGCCAGACTCGTGGTGCAGTCTGGAACCCGCGCAACTTTGACATCAAATTAAGAGTTTGGTGGTCGGACTGCCAAAAGACCACTGTCTTCGCCATGATCAGTGATCCTGACAGGACGACGGGGGTCATGGTAGTAATCAGCCCACTGTGCTGTTACAACCTTACTCTCCGCCAGCATTTTCACAGCGGTCTGACTACCATGAAAAGGCTGGCAGAGAACAAATGCAGGGGGCAAAAGGAGAGTGGAGCCAATGGCATGGGCAGTGCAGTGGTCCCCCTGCCCAGCACCCTTGAATGCACACTGTCTGCTGTGCAAACAGTGTGCTGTCAAGTGTGCTGGTGCACCCTGCATGGAGCAGCACTACCGTCGGCTCAATTATAAGCCAGGAACAATGCTGCTGCACCTTTCCCACTGGGCTGACCAGCACCAGCAGAAACCTTGGTCTCTGCTGGTCAGTCCATTGGGAAAGTTGTAATGGGCCTGGTGGGGTGACCACTGGCACTGTGGCGGTCTCCTTGTCGGGAGTTTGGCAGACAGATGTTTCCATTCACAAAACTCCTAATGACCCCCTGACTCCTCAAATCCGATGAATTATCTCCTCTGAAGACAAAGATCCTCTGGTGTCTAGAAAGTAACCTATAGGAACAAGATCAAAACACCAAGGAACCACACCAAGCATGCAGACTGTGGAATATAGATGGACTGAAATACACCTGAGTGAGCTCATTGTGCTTAAGAAAGATGATGAAACCCCTTCCAGGATTGCCCAAACAGCATGTACGCAGCAATAAACGAATGCAGTGAGTTATGGTCCACCGTGCTAAAGGCCACTAAAGAGTGCAAGTGAAAAAGCAAGCAAGAATTCCCATAATCTAAAAGGCAAACAGCATCTCACTTGAAGAGTGGTCATCAAAATGGTAAAATGTGACCAGATTGGAATGAACACATAAAATTAAATTGATCAACATGGACTTAATATTCTTTACCTATCATGGGTCAGATGTATGAACAGATTAGTCACAAAAAATTGTAGAAAATAGCGTATGGAGTTTTGGTGACCAATCTTAAATTTTGCGAATGCGAGCTACTAATAGGTTGCACTGAAGAAGGTCACAGAACAACATCTCTTAAGAATACTATCTAGGCAGGTTGCTATTTGCAACCCACCCCTGCAACTGAATACAAACACAGGGGTGGTGGCTTGCAAGGAAAAACAGACCACCTTCCCTGTGTTTGCATTCCCCAGTGGGAAACTTTTTTAAAGCAGGCCATGCTCTTTAAAGGAACTAGTGCTGCTTTAAAATAAGTCTAATTTAGAGGCCTCTGCAACACTGCCTGCTCCTCTCTGAGGCCATGTCACACGGTTCCCAAAGCGGAAGGTTTCCAACAGGGACAGCTTCTCCATTGTAAATGTTACCAGCTCCTTTGAGGGGTGCAAAACATTTAATGGTTTGTGACAGTATTTGGTGTTTCAAAATTTTGTTACATCTCATTGCACATTGCATACAGGAAAGGACCTCTTATTTACAATTCAAAATGAGTCATTAAAACCACTTTACAGACTCGCAAAATAGGTTTAATACATGGGGGTTTTCCTGTAACAAAATCTGTGCTTTTACAAGCCACAGGATTTGTGACTGCAGAATGGTTTCACATCGGGCCCTGTATTATTTCATAAATGGGCTATCAGCGAATTCTTTTCTGATTGCATCGACTAAAGCTTTTTTAAAATGCTGACAGAATCTAACCTCTTTTGGATATCTGGAAATATTCCTTAAGCAGGAGAGCTGTTACGGAATATTAATCTTCTGCAGACAAATTCTAATCATTACACTCCTACAAAAAAAATACTTTTGCAGCACTAAAAACAAATTGGTTTCCCAAGATTCAGAAGGTCTCAAGCAAGCAAATATGCATTCTTAATCCAGATATGGAGACTCTTTACCTCTGCAGACGTGTGTTAAAAACACATTTGTTCCCAGCAAATTTCTGACTATCTGCCCAAGTGTTTTAATAATCAACCCTGAATTAAAACTACATTACAAAACAATTTTAGGTGTCATTCTTCAGTTCATCATCAGTAACACTGGCAAAAGAAGTAGAACACTCTTCAAGACAATCAAACACTCTCTTGCTTAAACCTCCAATCCTATACTTCACAGACGAATGCTATTTCATCAGCCTCTTTTTCAGTGAAAAACTACAGAAGATCCAATAGCACGTTGACAACAAGAAGTTTGTTATTCCTCTGACACCCACTCTTCTATACAACATTCCACAACAGTCATCCTTCAAATCCCTATCGCTTACAGACCTCAATAACAGCCTCAGGCACTGCAAAGTCACTTTCTAGGAAGAGGAGGTCTTGATTTTGTCTTTCATCATAACACTCTGTGGTTAATCTCTCTCATCATATTCAATGCCACACCCACTCAAGTCATTGTCTCAGAAGGTTTCAATATGGGCTAGATCTCCCCACTACTGAAGAAGCCTCTGATGACCAAACCATCTACCAGGCCCACTACTCATATATCCCAAATGTGTAAAATAGTTGAAACATTGATCTATGCACAATTCAATGATCACATTAATCCTAATGATCTGCGGATTGACTACCAATTTGGCTTCATATTATGCTGAACCACAGAGAGAGCTACCTTAGAAATCACAGACAATGCTGTCCTGACTACAAAACAGAGAACCGCTGCCCCCTGATATTGATCAACTCCTCAAACCCTTAAAACTGTGGAACATCCCAACCTTATCCACACCCTGAAGTTTAGTGGCAACGTTGGTACTGGTTCTCTAACCCAAATAATAAAGGTTTGCTCAAGAGGGCCCCTCCAGTTCCCCAGAGTTCCATGTTGTCTCCGGTGATCTTCAACCTCTACTTGGAGCTTCTTAGAATTCTACTCAGTATTATCTTCAAACACTGCCTGCAACTCATCCAAAACTAGATGCTCAAAGCATTATATCTACTGCTGGCCACAATTAACTAGCAACAGCTAGTCCAAACCTGTCTGAACAACATGAACTTGAACAGATTCCACCACCATATGTCCCCAAATGCATGTCACTTAGGTTCACCCTGAACAACACCTTCCTCCTCAAGAAAGATATCATCAGGAAAGCCTAGTATTAGCTCTTTTGATTGAAAGAAATCAAATCAATCCCCCCAAAAACTTTTCTAGAAATGCTCTTCCCCACCTTGTGCTCTTCTATCAATAAGGTGGCAACATCTCCACCATGGCCTTTCAAGCTCAATACAATACTAAGGGCATCCTATGTGGCACAGCAAGCCGCCTCAGACATATCAAGAAATACGACCAGATGATCCCTCACCATGATATCATTTCCAATGGCGTTTGTACCATTTTTAAGACAAGCTGCATCGTCTACAAAGTAATTACAACCTGCAATCTCATCTATAAGACTGACAGGCTAATAATATGGTGGCTCTTGGCACACCCGCAGCCGGAACACTATCAATATTAAGACAAAGGGCTCAAATTAGATGCTAGAGGTAACGGTCCCGCTGTCGACTTTTCACCTGAAAACCCGTCCCCCGCTGCAACAGTCCACCCTCCATATTTAGATTTTGGCAGTCCCATAGCCAAAAGTCTGCGTTCAAACCACCGCCTCCACCAAGAAACACCAACCGCGCCGACGGCAGGATAGGGAAAACTGGCTACCAACGGGACCCCAGCCACCCTTCCTGCCATGCAGAATTGGATGTGCCTTTCCGCCAAGTAAAAAGTGGCGGTCCAACCTCCACTTCTGAGTTGGCAGACTGGGGAGGAAAACTCACTTTTTGTGCCCATTCCACCTCCGTCTATGACTGGACAAGACCTGCCATCTCTGCTGCTACCGTCCCACAGGGAAAACACAATCCCCTAGTTGACAGACTCGAAGGCGGGGTTGCCACATTGCCAGGGTACATTGGGTGGTCACTGCACAGAAGGTCGGGACCACTGCAGCCATCTACATGTCACAGTAGTTTTTTCAAGAAACTGTGAAATACATATGTCGGGGGGCACGAGTGGGTTACACATAGCTGGGGACACGCATATCGCACACTGTCATTGTGGTGTCATCATTCATTGCCAAATGAATGCCGGCACCACAATGATGGTACACTCCCACCTGACAATGGTGTCCATGTGTGCGCTTCGCGAGGGGACCTGTACTGGTAGGTTTGTGCTATCTGTTATGTGTAAGTCAACAGCAGTATGTGTGTGTGCATGGATTGGCTGGCTGAGGTGAAGGGAGCTGGAGAGGGTGGTGTGGTTGTGTCAGTATGTGTGTCACTCGCATGTGAGAACTTTGTGTATGTTGTGTTGCCACATGCCACATGTAGGTGAGTGTTGTTGTTGTGTGGTCGACATTGTTGTGATGTGTGAAGTTGTGCTTGTGTGTGAGTGTTTGTGAAGAGGAGTGTGTAGTTGTGTTTGTTGTGGTTGTGTTGTTTGTGGGTACACTGTCAATGGTGTGCGTGTGTTGTATCACAGATGTATGCCAATGAATGTTTTTGTCATCTACTGGTTGTGTTGTTATGGTACTTGATGATGGTGTGTATATAGTGTGTAGTGCAGGGGGACACATATGGCTAAGGTACAGTGTGTGTGTGTCACTTACCTCTACTCCATAGCCCTGGCCACTATACAAAGTCCATTGGGTCCTGCCGCCATCTCCCTCTATCAACAATTTGTCACCAGTCCTCCTCTTGCAGAGGTGTAACATCTAAATATGGCTAGCGGAACACCGTCAACTTGACAGTCTTTTTAGGTCTGCCACCGACACGGCTTGGAGGTAAAACTGCCAAAATAAAAATCAGGCCCAAAGAAGTGAAAACATGAAAGCAAAACGGATAACAAGCCATCTTTATTTATACACCAGGATCTGGATCAACATCCCAGTATCCATAAGGTCCGCTCTAACCCTGCTCCAATTTAGGACACACCTCTTTAAAAAAAACACTACATCAAAACTCCACTTCGACTCTAAGGACCTAGCTAGCCTTAAAATCACTCTGTGTATCTTTGCTGTTCACTCAGTACAGTGCCCCATGCCTTTTGGCTAGTTACACAATATACATATACCACATGCATACATATGTACACATATATGTGTAACTGGTTTTAGAGAGATCAACACACTAAAGAAGGCAGTGAAAACACGATCCTTTGAATCTTTATCAGAATTATTTGGATAAGAAAAGCTAATGTAGGAGCTCATTTTAATTTTGGCATTCCAGTTGGCAATGTTGTTGTAGCTGACATTATTGCTATGAAATAACTCCTGCATGCATGGTCAGAGTAGCCTCAGGGAAATGGGAACTATTTACTATGCATAGCAGAAAAGCCATCTCATATATGGGTCAATGGAAAATAAATGTTCTAGATGCTCTGGCTAGTTCCTCCCGTCTGTAGAGGACATTTAAAAAAAATCTGTCCTGTATAACTCTGATTTCAAGAGCCAAGGGCTATTTGGAGAAAGAGATAACAGTTGTAAAGGCTTTAACATAGGACACCTAAGTTGGGTGGCTACTCCAAAATCATTCTGTTAGTGCCTGGTCTGCCAAAAGGTTTAGAGAAAGGTATACCAGGTGTAAAGGTTATTACATGGGATGAACTAAATTGGGTGGTTACTCCTACATTATTCTGGCAGTGCCTGGTCTGCCAAAAGGGTGTTCCCTGCATGGAAGCTTGCAGTAACACCACGATCAGGAACGCTGCACAGAGGCACTTTCATAATGAGGTCATTTTCATGTCTGGCATTAAGAAAGACCTTTTACTTTTCCTAACATTATTTGTATAATATACTTACTTAAAGGGGCTTTCAAACAGCTATCATCATCCATGGGTCTATTGTTGTGTCATTCACATTTTGATTTCACCCATGACAGCATACAGCACAGCACAATGGGTCAGCCTACCTAAGTCAATGATTAACTTCACTTTGAGTGACTGCATTTTGCTTTTTTTACAAGGAGCACATCAATACACAAGGTTTCTTGTTTTAATTTTAGTGTTGTCTTTGTGTTTAGAGCCTAATGTGATAGCAGGACACTTTTATTTTGAGCACAGGACCAGCTTTATCAGATCCCATCACCTGCTAACGCTGTTGTAAATTCCTTTCCAAGTGGCCTTGTTTATCTGATTGCTGCTAGTTCACATCAGCTCATGTGAACTCTAAATATAAACTGCTCTATCCACCTTGTCAACCCTGTCTCTCTTTCTTTTCTTTCTTTCCTTCGTTCCCTTGCATTCTTTCTCTTTGTTTCTTTCTTCCCATCCATCTTTCTTTCTGCCTATCCATCTTTCTTTCTTTCCTTCATTTATGCTGTCTTTCTTACCTTCTTTCTCTTATGCCTTCTCTTTCTTGATTTCTTTCTTTCCTTCTTTCTTTTTCTTGTATTTGCTTTGTTTGTTTATTTCTTCCTTTCTTGCTTTATTTTGTTCTTTTATTCATTCTTTCATTCTTTTCCATTTTTTCATTCTCTCTTCCTTTCTTTCTTCTCGTCCTCCTTGTCTTTTTTCTTTCCTTCTGTCTTTGATTCCTTCCTCTCTCTTTCTTTCTTGCCTTCTTCCTTAATTTCTTTCTTCCCCTCTTTCTTTTTTTCTATCTTCTTTCTTTCTTGCCTTCTTTTGAAAAGGTAAGAAGCTGCTAGACCAATTGGCTTCTTTAAGTCTGTGTTAACTAAGACATTTTGATTTTACTACAATTGTGTGTATAACCTACTTACTTATATGGGTTTACAGCCAGACTTCATGCAATAGTCTGTGGTTGGCATCAGAGGGCAATGCGTCATCCAACTTCAGCCATTGGCTGACTTCACTATGACATATGGCACACTGCCCTTTCACAAGGAGCACCTGCACACAGTTCTCTTCAGTGCCAGTGAGTTCTATGGTGATGTCTGCTTTTTTTTAGACAAAAAACGTTTTTTGCTTCTAGACATTTTTTGTAGATTGATGAGGGCCCAGCAGCTTCTTGAGCAATACAGTTTAAAAACAAATCATAACAAAACAGGAATTGCCAAAAGGCTAGCAGCCAACTCTAGACATGTTGGCTTTGCCAAAGTTTATTAGATGAAGCTGAAAAGCAATTCTGACAAATTTAGCAAATTTCCTGTGGCCTCTCTCCAAAAATGAGGTTTAGTAACTATATTGAGACTGATATAAGTGCAGGTTTCCTAACATTTTGCCTAAGGTTTGCATCACAAAGGCACCAAATGTATAATTGGAAATTACTTTCCATCGCTACATTTGTTTTTTTTTAAAGTTGCCTGAAAGTAACAAAGCAGTGTTTTGTGATGCTTTGTTTACTTTGCATCCTATGGGGTGGAATAGTGGTATTCCCATGCAACCACCCATGGTTTTCGACGCAAAGCCCTATCTACTAACAATAGGAGACTGGATTTTGCTCCAAAATATAATTCCTCTCTCCCAATGGTGATAACTTGGAAAAATTGCTTTCTTTTTTCAAACGTTTTGGTGTTAGAATGCTTGCTGCACTGTACAGCACACATTCAAAGTGGGAAAACCTTTCCGGTTTGTGTAGGCTAGCCTTCCAGTACAAAACCTATGCTAGACATGTCGCACAATTTTGCACTATTGTGCAACGGTATGTGTGCGACGCTAGGCAGCCTGATTTGTGACACTGCGAGGGAGACAGCAGTACAGTGTCATATCTTAGTAGATATGGCACTTTCCTGCTCTTTCACATAAAACAGCAGAGTAACTTTGGTTGCTTCCCTGCACTGCGTGACATCTTTGTAAATCTACCTGATCCGACTTTATTAATCAGCAATCAAAAGAAACATTACTGAGAAATTTTCTACAGTGACACATAGTTTTAACTAAAACAGATTGTTGAATAATGGCGTGTGAGCTTTTTAGTTAATTTATAGTACTGTAAGATTTCAATGATCTCATTGAGTTTTATGCTCGCCAGTATTTGTGCAAAATGATATTTTTGACAGGATGTTTCGACTTTTTTGGATTAAGCATGTATTTTCCTTGAGTCTATGGATGTACAATGAGGGAGATTGGGCTAGGTAGTTTTTATTTTCAATGCACAAGAGAATCAGATACTTGGGAGACTATGTCATTATTGACATCTTTGTTGCAAACATATCAGAAGAGAACTTTTCCAGCTGTGTTTGTTATTCTAGTCTTAAATTCGTAAACTAAAGTACCAGAATATTTAGTGGTATTGTAATACTTGGCAAAGTTTAGGATTAACTGTTCGAGAGTGCACTTGCATGTATGAAAAAACATACACAGTCCAAAACAAATACTAAATACAAGAATTGGAGACTGTAAATCTCCTTTTTATTGCAAAGGTGCCCCTGTGCTCTGCATTGTTCAATGTACAAAGGGAGAGAATCGTAAATCCTCCACTCTAGGACAGAAACATTTTAAGTCATCGACAAACTGGGCAATTGCCCAAGGCACCCACCTTCCAAAGGGCCCCCTGGGAAAGTGAACGTTCTCTCTTGCTATCTATTTCGTTAGTTCAACCTCTCTCATCTCCGCCTACCTTTGCCTTGATCTCTCTTTGCCCAAATTAATCTAAATGACTTTCAGGCCCGTGGCAAGGGATAGTTCAACTCTTTTTTATTCACCCCCACTTCTGAAAGCTTGAATTTGCCAAAAATGGATAGTAAGATTCAAAGTTATTTCAAATAGGGATCTCCAAAATCTCTCTTGTACGGGGCCCCAAAAATCCTTAAAACAACACTACTCCAGGTGAAAACTCTAAAGTACAGGGTAGAATCATTCATAATAATACTCCCACGATGGAGGAAATTCGTCCAGTGAATTATGCTCCGTCCAAACTCTGAATTAGGCCCCAAGTGTTCTGCAGTGTTCACTGAGCAGCAGCAAGGTCCATAACGTAACCCTTGCAGTTGCAAACAGAAACATTCCTTCAACAATTTTGTATCTAAAATCTCAAAGCTGCCAAATACTAGGCTAGGAATGGGGACAGGGGTAACGTCAAGCACATGAAGAATTTCGTGCTTCTTCCATGCACATATCTCACCGAACAACCATACTAGAATGAGGTGACGGTACTCACCACTCGCTTTGTCCTGCAAGAGGCTTACTGGGTTGCCGTGTGAGACAGATATACCAGCGGTTTGCACCACCATACTGTAACACCATTTATCACCACGGCCCAGCCTTCCCTGCAATTATGGGGCAATCCCACTGCTAGACCATGCAAAATGTGGGTTGATGGTAGTGGTAATTAGGCGTTGGTATTAGTGATACATCTTCCCAGATCTAAATAAATCAGATGAGTCACAAGTTAAACATTGTGAAAACTGGCTATGATTGCTATTCGAGAAGAAAAGCAAATCATTTTAAGAGTATAAAATACATTCAAAATCATTGAGAAATTAGGATTAAATGTATTTTAGAGACCTTTTATAATGTACGGTAGGAAAAAACTGCTCATTTTGTGTAAGTGAAACTAGTTTCCTGTGCCACCGAAAACCCTTTTCGATGGTCCAACCACTAGGGCATGGCCAGGTCTAAAACATTGGACTACCATCTAACACTGCCTAGTACCTACAGACAGCTACCCTGTCACATAAGTGTCACTTCATGGATTGGTGCTGATCTGGGGTAGGCCTCATTCTTAGTGTTGATCTATAGTGCTTACTGAAGGTCTGTGGTGCTTAACTGAATTACACATTATGGATGAAATCAGAAACCAAGTTCATTTTTGTCCCATGTAGGTCTAATGTGGGCTATTAATCTTAGGATACTGCCTCATAATGCATAGTTTCAGGATGCCTTATAGACAATTGTTGCACTTTAGAAATATATTATTATTAATAATAATAATAACAGTAACAACTATTATTATTATTATTATAAACATGTAGCCCATGTGTAGATCCACAGTCTCTTTCATCATGTCAATACTTGTTATGGCACTTCAAGCAATTTCATATTCCCCTGACTCAGCTTATAATCAGATTCCAGGCATTTGTTCGCCCTTGTGGGTCAAGGTAATTACTATGCTGACCAGTAGGAGAATCAAAAGCTTAACAACACAATAAAGCTATTACCAGTGCTTGACTAGATTCTGAAAAAGGAAGGGTTGGGCAGAAAGCTGCTAATTAACTCCTCACACTGCACCTTGGCTGGAAAAGCCCAAGTCCACAAAAACTAATGAGGAAGGCCAGATCCCTTGAGCCAAATACAGGAGCGGTTCCCCTTTGAAGGGTTGGGTGTGAAGG